>NW_024704742.1:19121682-19697458 GCF_018977255.1 Callorhinchus milii | reverse complement strand
GTGGACTGTTGGTGTCTGAAAATGAAACTGAGCAGGATTACCATTGCAACAACACATCATCAGTCAGGTAAAACCTGTCTCACAAGCTGACTAAGTCCAGCTCACATTCCATATTTGTGGGTGAACAATCCATCACTTGGTGAATTCTGCTTCACAATGATAGGAAAAGCCAACATTCGCAGGATCAGAAAAACGACATCACTATAACGCTTGGTTGCCACAAACTGTGGCAACTTTTCTGTAGATGTGTCTGGGAGACATGCAACTTGGAGCCTCCATTCCTTCTTTTCACAGCATAAGAAGAGCTTTGCTGTACTCACTTTGTCAATTGAGAGATTGGATGTCTCCGTTGGATTTTGGTTAATCAATTGGTTAAAATCTACTTCATTCTATAAAAGCCCTTGTTAATGCCATCTCATGCTGCGCTCAGTTAATGAAATCGGGGGGGTGGGGGGGAGGCAGTGGGAAAGAAGGTAAATAGTGTTGCCCAGTGTTTGGTGACTCCATGGCGAAATGCCAAGCTGAACAGGTCTGAGTAATCCACGACATTGTTGATCAGCTTGTCTGGATCATCAGTAAGATTTGTAGATGTTCTCAAACATGTGAGATAGATCCTAGAAGGTAGGGTGCTCTGAGCTGGACGGGCACTGTGCTGATTTGATTTGCTTTTTAATGTGCAAAACATTGGTTTGTCTCTTTTAGTTGGACGCTTAGTGCTGGAGCTGTTTGCTGATGTCTGCCCTAAAACGGCTGAGAACTTCCGTGCATTATGCACTGGAGAGAAAGGAATTGGACCCACAACTGGAAAGCCACTCCACTTCAAAGGCTGTCCTTTCCATAGGAGTAAGTGCATCACTTGATTCTGCAGTCACGAGTTTGTTGTCTAATTTAAAATGACAATACATTAAACAAATTTTATTTTTAGTTATAAAGAAGTTCATGATCCAGGGAGGAGACTTTTCCAATCAGAATGGAACTGGAGGAGAAAGCATTTATGGAGAGAAATTTGAAGATGAAAGTTTTCATTATAAGGTAAAGTGAATGAGTTGAGGAGAGCCTGAATAATTGTTAGCTGGATCACTGATACTAGATGGTAATGGATATTGAGTTAAATTGAGCTTCTTTGACATCAAATTAAAGGGTATCTTCTCAGTTATAGCTGTTCCATTTTTTTAAAAAAACTTTCCTTTAATCACTCTGGTTATGGAAAGTCTTGTGTGTGATCTAGAGAAAATTTAGAGTACCTGAATATTTTATAAAGTGTTCTAATAGGCTACATGTTTTTGAAATGAATGTCAGCAGGTTGTTCATATCTAGATGTTTATTCCCTGCTCTTGCCCCTTGCAGCATGATTGTGAGGGGCTGCTCAGCATGGCTAATGCAGGCCCAAACACCAATGGTTCTCAGTTCTTCATCACAACCGTCCCCACGCCTCATTGGCACATAATCCGAAGTGAAGACCTGTACATTATTTTCCCCCTGTACACTAGCTCAGATCATGAGACTAATTGTAGCATTGTAAGTGCTGCCATAGCTGAGATAACCAGGGACTAAACCTGCCATCTTGGTCTGCATACTTAGCACAGTACCATTTAGCCAATGCAGCCATCAGAGATAGACATTTAACTAATTAAACTCTTAAGTGTAGTGAGATACATCAATAATTCGACACATGCAAGATTTTTTTTTCCCAATGTGATTACATTTAAATGTATTTCTACAACAGACAGGTACCATTACAGACGAGAATTTAAAACAAATCTATAATTAAGGCATCTCTGTGTATACGTCAAGAGAAATCTCCCTCTATTTATGTAGAACAATGATAACTCAAGTTGGAATAATAGGACAGACAGCATTTTAATATGTTGTGCTTTTTATCCGGCTGATCATGAGAAATCAGACCACGTTAGATTCCAATACAATAAAATTCGGGTGATGGGATTGGAGCACGTTTTGAGAAATATGAAATCTTTTGAGATTCCATCATCAAAATTGCACAGATTTATACAGAATCTACACCAACGAAACAACAGGTCATTCGGCCCTAGTAATAAAGTGAAAGTGTTTATGCAGCAACATGAACCTCCACCAATCCTACTTCTCTGCCCTCTTATCTCTAATGCCTCCCTCCCATCCTTCCCATCCTCCCCCTTCCCATCCCTCCCTCCCATTCTTTCCTCCCTTCCCTCCTTCAATCCCCTCCATCCTTTCCTCCCTTCCCTCTTCCCATCCTCCCCCACATCCTTTCCTCCCTTCCCATCCTTTCCTCCCTTCCCATCCTTTCCTCCCCTCCCACCCTTCAATCCCCTCCATCCTTTCCTCCCTTCCCTCCTTCCCATCCTCCCCCCCCATCCTTTCTTCCCTTCCCTCCTTCCCATCCTCCCCCCCCATCCTTTCTTCCTTCCTCCTCCTTCCCATCCTCCCCCATCCTTTCCTCCCTTCCCATCCCTCCCATCCTTCAATCCCCTCCATCCTTTCCTCCCTTCCTCCTTCCCATCCTCCCCCCCATCCTTTCTTCCCTTCCCTCCTTCCCATCCTCCCCCCATCCTTTCCTCCCTTCCCATCCCTCAATCCCCTCCATCCTTTCCTCCCTTCCCGCCTTCCCATCCTCCCCTCCCCATCCTCCCTCCCTTCCCATCCTCCCCCCCCCCCCACCCCCTCCCTCACTTGCCTCCCCTTCATTGTGTGTGAAGCTGCAGAACACCATGGAGGAAGCTAGAGGGCAGCACATACCCCCCCACCTCCCCCTTTGCTGGTGTCCTCCATGTTCTTCTGGTTACCATGCAACCGCCCCCCCCCCCCAGACCAGACCAGGCCCAGACCAGGCCCAGACCAGGCCAGGCCCAGACCAGGCCAGGCCCAGACCAGGCCCAGCAAATACAAAGAAACTTATTTTTTTTGGACGCGAAATAATTATTAAAAAAGGCGAGATTCAAAAACCAGGAGAATCGAACCCCTTCTATGAGCAACGATTACACACAGGGGGGAGGGAGGGAGGGGGGGAGGGGCGTGGACTGTTGGTGTCTGAAAATGAAACTGAGCAGGATTACCATTGCAACAACACATCATCAGTCAGGTAAAACCTGTCTCACAAGCTGACTAAGTCCAGCTCACATTCCATATTTGTGGGTGAACAATCCATCACTTGGTGAATTCTGCTTCACAATGATAGGAAAAGCCAACATTCGCAGGATCAGAAAAACGACATCACTATAAACGCTTGGTTGCCACAAACCTGTGGCAACTTTTCTGTAGATGTGTCTGGGAGACATGCAACTTGGAGCCTCCATTCCTTCTTTTCACAGCATAAGAAGAGCTTTGCTGTACTCACTTTGTCAATTGAGAGATTGGATGTCTCCGTTGGATTTTGGTTAATCAATTGGTTAAAATCTACTTCATTCTATAAAAGCCCTTGTTAATGCCATCTCATGCTGCGCTCAGTTAATGAAATCGGGGGGGAGGCAGTGGGAAAGAAGGTAAATAGTGTTGCCCAGTGTTTGGTGACTCCATGGCGAAATGCCAAGCTGAACAGGTCTGAGTAATCCACGACATTGTTGATCAGCTTGTCTGGATCATCAGTAAGATTTGTAGATGTTCTCAAACATGTGAGATAGATCCTAGAAGGTAGGGTGCTCTGAGCTGGACGGGTACTGTACTGATTTGATTTGCTTTTTAATGTGCAAACCATTGGTTTGTCTCTTTTAGTTGGACGCTTAGTGCTGGAGCTGTTTGCTGATGTCTGCCCTAAAACGGCTGAGAACTTCCGTGCATTATGCACTGGAGAGAAAGGAATTGGACCCACAACTGGAAAGCCACTCCACTTCAAAGGCTGTCCTTTCCATAGGAGTAAGTGCATCACTTGATTCTGCAGTCACGAGTTTGTTGTCTAATTTAAAATGACAATACATTAAACAAATTTTATTTTTAGTTATAAAGAAGTTCATGATCCAGGGAGGAGACTTTTCCAATCAGAATGGAACTGGAGGAGAAAGCATTTATGGAGAGAAATTTGAAGATGAAAGTTTTCATTATAAGGTAAAGTGAATGAGTTGAGGAGAGCCTGAATAATTGTTAGCTGGATCACTGATACTAGATGGTAATGGATATTGAGTTAAATTGAGCTTCTTTGACATCAAATTAAAGGGTATCTTCTCAGTTATAGCTGTTCCATTTTTTTAAAAAAACTTTCCTTTAATCACTCTGGTTATGGAAAGTCTTGTGTGTGATCTAGAGAAAATTTAGAGTACCTGAATATTTTATAAAGTGTTCTAATAGTGCTACATGTTTTTGAAATGAATGTCAGCAGGTTGTTCATATCTAGATGTTTATTCCCTGCTCTTGCCCCTTGCAGCATGATTGTGAGGGGCTGCTCAGCATGGCTAATGCAGGCCCAAACACCAATGGTTCTCAGTTCTTCATCACAACCGTCCCCACGCCTCATCTGGACAACAAACATGTGGTCTTTGGTCGAGTGCTGAAAGGAATGAGAGTGGTAAAGATGCTGGAAAATATAGAGGTGAAAGACGAGAAGCCTGTAAAGGTAAGAAAAACAACATGCACCAAAAAGCACAGTAAAGAGGTGAAGAATAATTAGTTCTAGATTAAACTGCATTTTTAAGATATGTGACGTTTAGGTTCAGGAGTTAATTTATTACCTTTTAAACCAGTTCAGGTTTAATGTGGTCAGTTTGGCAATAGTGAATTTATTAATGAGCTGAGGTTGTTGGTTGAGCTCAGGGAGTTGCTATGGTGTACATAATCTCCACCTCGCAAAGTGAGCCTGAGGACTTTCTGATTGGTGTAACTCAACTACTCATTGGCTAAACGTGCTGAGGTGTCAGGAAACTATTAACTATCCTGCTTGAATAGATGATGCACTAAATACAAGCGTTTTGTTTGCTACTTTTTCACAGCTGTGTGCTATAGAAGATTGTGGACAGATAGAAGGTGATGACTGGGGTTTAGCTCCTAATGATGGTTCAGGGGATGCTTACCCAGATTTCCCAGAGGATGCTGATGATCAGGTGGACGATGTAAGTAATTTGTGATTCCCTCTGCCTTTTTTCTTTCTTTGTATATATGTATGTAGTATGTAAGAAAATATTACATGGGTGTGGATTTTCAAATTGTTAAGCACCTGCACAAGACAGTTGAGGGCTGTTCAATAGAAAGCACAAAGGATGTGATTTGAGAGGAGTTTTGAGTGGTGTTGGGGATGAAAATGAAAACTGCTTGATTTTTTTTATTTTGCTTCAGTGGTAAGCTTTTTGGATTCTTAATTCATGTATCTGTTTAAATTCACTTCAATTTAAAAATTTCCTAAGGATCGTCTTAAAACACGAGCAGTGGAGTTTAATTATTCTCTTTCAGGTCAAAAACCTAATCGTGTTTAAGTTTAACCCACTAGACCTGTGATTTACCAGTGTTCAAGGAGCAGGCTTTGAACTGAGGCACTAAGAAAAGGGTTTTACATTTTTCAATCCTACAAATTACAGCACAGGAGGAGGCCTTTCAGCCCATTGCTGGAGCTAACTCCTCCAAGGAGCAGAGGCACGAGAGCGAGGGGCTGAGCCGAGATCTAACAGTGGGGATAAAAGCCACAGCGAGGAGAGGCTCGGATAAAAAAACAGCGAGAAAATTAAAAAGTGACATCAGATCAATGTCACAATCAAAAACTAACTGCGAACACGAACTACTGACTAACAGTAAACTAACACTAACTACTAATTAACAACACTAAAAAAATTGAAAAAAGATTAAGATTTTAACTTATAAAAAAATAATAATTAAATAAAACTTTTATTCACAGTGGGGGGTGGGAGAGGTGACAATGGCGTGACAGGTATTGTGTGAGGACTGCAACACGTGGGAGTTGTTGGAGGGCAGTCTGAGCCCGGGCGACCACATCTACAGCAAATGTCTGCAACTGAGGCAGCTCCAGCTCAGAGTGTCTGAGCTGGAATCCGTGGTGCAGACATTGCGCAGCATCAGGACAGTGAGTGCTTCCTGGATAATTTCATCCTGGAGCCAGTCACTCCCCTGAGGCTCAGGGAATGCATAGATGATAGTATCAGTCAAGGACAGGATAGGGTGTCTGACAGGCAGGAGGTTAAGGGAACATCAAAGAAAGTGGTAGTGAAGCCTCAGGCTTTAACCTTGGTCAACAGGTACGAGATCCTTGCAACCTGTGTGGACAAGGAAGCTTGTGAAGAGGAAAGAACACGTGATTCCAATATTAGGAGAAACAAACATAAAGTTGTAGTGATTGGGGACAAGACTATCAGGCGGACAGATACACTTATCTGCAGCTCCAACTTGGAGACCCGAAGACTCTGTTGCCTTCCTGGGGCCGGGGTGAAGGACGTCTGGGCGGGGCTGGAGGAGAATCCGAAACATGAGGGCAAGGATCCATTGGTGGTACTTCACATAGATACCAATGACATAGGTAGGGTTAGTTGTGATGATTTGAGGAGGGAGTTTAAGGAGCTGGGAACTAAATTAAAACAAAGAACATCAAAGGTAGTGATATCAGGATTGCTGCCTTTGACATGTGCAAATTGGTACAGGAATAAGCAAACTCGAGAGTTGAATGCATGGCTGAGGGAGTGGTGCGGAACGCAGGGGTTTCATTTTATGGGCCACTGGCACCAGAAGTGGGGGGAAAAAGGGGACTATTTCAAAAAGATGGGCTCCACTTAAATCGGGCTGGGACAAATGTCCTAGCAAACCGAATACATAGGGAGGTAAATAAAGCTTTAAACTAGAAAGAGGGCGGGAATTAGAAATAATCGCAAGCCAGCAGTATTGAGAAAACTAAAGATGGCAGAACAGAATAGCGAGAGAGGTAAACAGAATAGGTCAAGGTGGGGTAAGAAGCTCAGTAAAGAAGATAGGGCATCAGAGAGTAAGGGAAATGGTAAGAAAATAAAATTGCTGTATCTGAATGCACGAAGCATTCGGAATAAGATAGATGAATTAAAGGCACAGATAGATACAAACAGGTATGATCTAGTAGCCATTACTGAGACATGGTTACAGGGAGATCTAGGGTGGGAGTTAAATATTCCAGGGTTTTCAGTTTATAGGAAGGATAGACAATGTGGAAAATGAGGTGGTGGGGTAGCCTTGTTAATAAAGGATAGAATAAAAACAGTAGAGGAAAGATTTCAAATCGGATAACCAGGATGTAGAGACTGCACGGCTAGAATTACGAAATAATAAGGGGCAGAAAACATTAGTGGGAGTAGTTTATAGACCTTCAAAAAGTGATCACAGCATAGCTCAGGGTATTAATCAGGAAATTAGATGAGCATGTAGCAAAGGTAATACAGTAATAGTGGGTGATTTCAATCTTCACATAGATTGGGAAAACCGAATCGGCAAAAGTAGGGTAGAGGAGGAATTTATAGAATGTATGAGAGATAGCTTTCTGGAGCAGTATGCTGAGGAACCAACTAGGGGACAGGCCATCCTAGACCTTGTTTTGTGCAGATGGATTCTGGAATAGTTCCCATTGATTGGAAGATCGCAAATGTCACTATTTAGAAGGGTGGGAGAGAAAAGATGGGGAACCATAGACAAGTTAGTCTTGACATCGGTGGTAGGGAAAATTCTAAAATCCTTAATTAAGGATATCGTAATGGGATACTTAGAGGATCACAATATGATTAGACAGAGTCAACATGGCTTTACAAAAGGGAAGTCATGCTTAACAAATCTTATAGATTTTTTTGAGGACATATCAAGTAGATTAGATAGGGGGGGAATCGGTGGATGTAGTGTATTTAGATTTCCAAAAGGCATTTGATAAGGTGCCGCATAAAGGGTTGATTCACAAGATTAGAGCCCATGGAATTAAGGGGAATATATTAGCATGGATTGAAGAATGGCTAAAGGGAAGAAAACAAAGAGTAGGGATAAACGGGTCCTTCTCAGATTGGCGGGATGTGACTAGTGGAGTGCCACAAGGATCAGTGCTTGGGCCTCAACTATTTACCATCTACATCAACGATCTAGATGAGGACATCGAACTTAATTCTAACCCAAATTCGCGGATGACACTAAACTAGGAGGGAGAGTAAACATCGAGGATGACACAAAAAAAAATGCAACGAGATATAGGTAGGCTAGGTGAGTGGGCAAATAGGTGGGAGATGAAGTCTAATGTGGGAAAGTGTGAGGTCATCCACCAAGGTGGCAAAAACAGTTGAGCAGATTATTTTTTAGAAGGGGAGAGACTCGATAGTGTTAGTGTTCAGAGGGACTTGGATGTCCTTGTACACCAGTCACAAAATGTTAGTTTGCAGGTACAGCAACCAATTAGGAAGGCTAACGGTATGTTGGCATTTGTTACAAAAAGATATAAGAGTAGGGAAGTCTTGCTGCAACTATACAGGGCCCTGGTTAGACGGCACCCAGAGTATTGTTTTTTGTAAGTTTGGTCTTATTTAAGAAACCTTGGAGGGTGGTAGGTTGGTACCAGGGATGAGTTATGAGGATCGGATGAGCAATTTAGGCCTATATTCTTTAGAATATAGAAGAATGAGAGGTGATCTTATAGAAACCTATAAGATTATTAAGGTTTAATAGATAGTGGGAGACTTTTTCCCCTGTTTGGAGAAACTATAACCAGGGATCACAGTCTTAAAATTAGGGGTAAGCCCTTTCGCACTGAGTTGAGGAAGAATTTCTGCACTCAGAGGGTAGTGAATTTATGGAATTCTCTACCCCAAAGGGCTGTAGATGCTCATAACTGAGATCGATAGATTTCTTGTGGATAAAGGGATTAAGGGATATGGGGATAAGGTGGGTAGGTGGAGTTAGAATAGATCAGCGATGATCTTATTGAATGGCGGGACAGGCTCGAGGGGCCGAATGGCCTACTCCTGCTCCTAATTCTTATGTTCTAATCCCACTCCACTAGTCTTTCCCTGTGCTCTTCAGTTAAAGATTTTTTTTCCAGTTGTCTTTTTCTTGAAGGCACAGCCTCACACTGTGGGGAATGTTACATAGGTATTGGGTTTCAAGACCTCACCCAGTGACCATTCTTCATGTGTCAATCTTGATAACCATTGCCACACACCTGATTGATCATGAGATTTCCACAACCTTAACCAATCCTGATCTCTCCTCTATATATGTGCACTAGAGTCCAAGCTAAGTTTATTTTTCTCCCTCTCGAATCAAGAGGGAGTTCATTGTGTGTTCCTATTGCTGCCCTGGCTGAGTTCGTTACCAGAGCATGGATTAGAGACTGAACCCGTGTCCTTTTAAAATATAAATATGTAAAATGTGTCACAGACCAGCTGAAAAATCTGTTTAAGGGTTGCATTTCAATGAAATTGTGCAGACCTTAGAGTTTTGTATCAGTAGAGAATTTTTCTCCAGATTTTTTTTCTTATAAAAGCAGATAGAGTATTATAACAAAAATCTAAATGGGCAGAATACATTGGTTGGCAATGATCCCCTCTCACTTGATCATACTGTTTGATTAAACATGATTGCCTCAGTTAAGGTAATTAAGTTTTAATTTGGAAATGCAAAAGGGAATCAACATGACCTTGTCTCTACCCCCATTGGGATTGTGCCTTTATCTGAGGAGAGTTTGAGAGGATGATGACACTTTTGTTTTCAGCTGCAATAAAATAGCAGGAGCAACTGGGGGATTTGAATGTTTTCATTTTCTCTTGCCCTTCACTGTCTTTGTAATAAAATAGTAAAGAGATTATTTATTTTCTCTCCTTCTCTCCTCCACCCCCATCTGTAGGCGTAGGTTTGAAGTAAGTGATGCTTCATTTCAGATTTGTTACTTAAGTTACTCCAGTTTGCCCATTCAGCGAGCCTGTCTGATGTTTAGCTGCCTGAAAATCCATTTTGAGTGCAGAGTAGAAATCTATATGTGTCAGGCTAATGGTTAACGGAGCCTGGATGTGGAAAGTAGCTGAAAAAGAAGTCAGTAAAATCTGTAAACATTTGATATATAAAATCAGAGTTGGTTATGTGGCTTTCTCCTTTGTTTTGGCTACAACATAAACTGGTTATGCTAATGAACTTATGCAAACTAATGAAGCATTATTTTTGATTTTCATTGTGAACAGGTTGATAAAATTATAGCTATTGCAGAAGACTTGAAGAATATTGGTAACAACTTATTTAAATGCCAAGACTGGAATATGGCCCTCACGAAGTACGCCAAGGCTTTAAGGTGCTTATATTCTTGCTTTAGACCCAGTGTACTAGAATGATAAGATGATGCATCTCCATACCAACAAAGCTTCCTTTATTTTGACATGTGTTGCTTTACAAAGTTAAGAGCTTGATAGAGAGGTCCTTGGGAAATAGATAAATTGAATGATGAAGGATAGGGATGAAAGGGATTAGAAAGATAAAACGCTACCATAAAATTAGTAGAAGGGGCTGTAGAGTCAAGTCAATGCCATGTTCCTTTACACTCTTCAAGAAATACTTTAGCCTGGGTTGTCAGGTTGAAGCATTTGTACATTTGGGAAGGGAATTTTACGGGTGTTGTACTGTTTGCTACTTGCAAGTAAAGAACAACAAAATAATGGTTCGGGCAGAGAGCAAGGTGAGAGTGGAGTATTGAAAAAAATGTGAACCATTTTGAAATGGTTGCTTGGATATTATGGTCTTGAATATTCAAGTGTACTTTACTAATTTTTAAACTTTATTGTGGAACAGTTAAGTCATGATGGTGACCCACTGATCATAACCACTGTAACTGTTCTGAACCTAAGCTTGTTACTTCAGAACTGCCCTACAAACCGGCCGTAGATGATTGAAATAACTTATTTTTCTCTCCTCCTCTGAACTCCTGAAGATATGTGAGTAATTTTGGAATTGAAAAGGATGATGAAGAAAATTCCTCATATAAAAAGTTGGAAGATCTTGCAGTGAGTTGCAATCTGAACCAAGCAGCCTGCCAGCTGAAACTGTGTGACTGGACTGGAGCTATTGAGAATTGTGATACGGTCAGTGCCAGGTCTTTCATTAAATTGCAAAACTTTTAACAGTACACAAATTAGACTTGTTACATTGCTAAGTTAAATCACTTATGGTACATCTTGAAGGTTGACAATCTAGACAAATGTCGTATTGCCTTGTTAATTTTAGAAATTTTTGTTTTTAGAAAATAGGCGTTTAGGAGTGTTTTCTGGTTAAAGCCTCACCAGTATTGGTATTTCTGTAGCATTAATACTTGATGTGTTTTTTAGAAGGAAAAAAAATGCTATCTTTGAAGCTTATGAAACGCAAAACATTCATGGACATGTTTTTTATTTCCTGAAACTTTTTTTAATCATTAGCAATATTTTCCAACATCATGAGTTGTTTTTTAAACTACCGCATCATCTTTCTAAAAAGCGTAAAGTCACCCGCATTTCAGGTGAAGAATTTCTTTATATCAAATTGTTGTATCAACTGCCTGGAGACAACTCAAGCTGAAGCCGGGACTCTGTAGACTGATTGTTGATGGGAAGAAATTATTTCCACTGCTCAGTGGTTTAGTGATGAAGGGTAATTTAAGATAATTACCAAAGGAGTGAAATGGACTTAGGAAGATTTTTTTTACACACAGAGGAGCTTCGTTAGGATATGGAATGCACTGCTGGGTGTGGTGGTTGAGGCAGAATCGACATTGTCGTTCAAGAGGGAACCAGATAGATATCTAAAATTGAGTAATTTGCAGGGTTATGAGGAAAAGGCAGGTAAATGGGATTGAATGGATTGAATTCTCAAAAGAGCCAGCACAAACATGATGGCCCGAATGGCCTTTCTCTGTACTGTAAATTTCTATAGTTTTATATTTGAGATGTACTATGAGTGATGCGTTCAGCTTTAATGTGAGGGTACATCTTGTATCTTTGACTTTGTCTCTACTGACACAACTGCATTGCCCAGTTGATGTAATTTAATAATCCTTGCATTTGATTCCCATAAATGGGAATGCCTGATGATATGTTAATATGGATGAGCAGTATGCTTTCTGGTAGAAATAAATCTCATGCCTAATATTAATTTCTCTAACAGGCTTTTGAAATTGATCCGTCAAACACTAAAGCGTTGTATAGAAGGGCTCAAGCATTGCAGGCACTCAAGAATTATGATCAGGCTCTGGTAATGTATCATTATATTTTTACCATTTGTTCTTTTTGTCAGTGACCCATGAGACAAAAATGTGTTCAGCTGTAATAGGGGGTACGAGTCAGTTAAAATTAATTTACAGTACAAATTACAATACAAATTTACATTTAAATATGGTAGTGCCTTTCATATCGGGAGGACATCCCAAAGTGCTTTACACTGCTAACTGGGGGGTGGCAGCAAGCGGGGTTGCGGAGGGAAAAATGATCAAAAAGATGCAGAAGAGGTCTTGAGACAACCTTGAATGAGATGAGGGAAGGAATGAATTGTAGTGACTCAGATGGAGTTCGAGAGACGTGGGGTAGAATTGATGAAAGCCCCACTAGCCGAGGTCAGGTGGATAGGGCAGGGGACATGAAGCACACTGATTCTCGCTGAGCAAAGTGAGCAGCGGATCACTCTTGTTTAGTAGAGAATACTGAATACCTTTTTTTTCCTATCATTCAAATATTTTGAATGTCCTCTTCAGGACCTTTGAGCTCATAGTCTGGACTGACATTCCAGTATAGTACTGAGGCAATGGTTGCATTATTGGAGGCGTCATCCTTTGGAAGAGACATTATCCAAGGTCCCATTGCCAGTTCAGGCGGATGTTAAAGAATCTGTTACACTAGAAGGTACACTGGCCAACAATCCTACAGATAAAATTGGTCATTTGCTTCCTGGCAGTTTGTGGGACACTGTGCAAATTAACTGTACGTGTAAATACACTAGACAACAATTTTCTGTAAAGCTCCTTAAAATGTTTTGGCATTATGGATGCTTTATCGATTGGAAAGATTATTATTTATGTCATCTTGTTTTGAAATAGGCTGATCTTAAGAAAGCCCAAGAAGTTGCACCAGAAGACAAAGGTATGCTACAATCTTTACAAGAACAAACTTCCTTTCAATATCACATACAAAATGTTTTGGGACAACTCCTTAACTGAAAACATTTTTTTTCTCCTTCGCATATTCCTAGCCATAAACAGTGAAATACTCCGAGTGAAGCAGAAGATAAAGCAAGAGAAGGAGAAAGAGAGGGCAGTTTATGCAAAAATGTTCGCCTGATGATTGTGGTCTGGACTCGCATTTCCAATGAGCCGTTGTGTGGTTAACGTAAATGTTTTTTTTAAAGTCTTGATGCTCAGAAAACGTGTGAATTTGTTTTTGCAGCCAGTTTATGACCTAGACAAAACTAAATCAATTGGAGGGGAAAAAGTGTGCTGATACAGTATTGTATGGGAATAAGTGAGAAAATTGTTGGTAAATACAACAACAAATTACATTTATATAGCACTTTCATGTTGGGAGGATGTCCCAAGGTGTTGGGCAGTCAAGGGTTTGCCCCTGAGCTGGGGATTGGAATTGGGAAGGCTGGAGGGCAAGGGAGGATGATCGAATTAACAATCAAACAGGAAGGTCTTGAAGGAGGTAAGGGAGATGGGTGAGGTAAAGTGATTCTGGGATGGAGTTCCAGAAGGTGGTGTCAGAAAGACTTAAGGCCTGACATGGAGCAGACCAGTGTATAGTTGAGCAAATGTTTCATCTTAACTGAGAAGAGTTAGCTACAGACTTGGAAAACTTCAAGCCTTATCTAATTCAGCATGACAGAAACAAAAGTTGTTCAGCAGTTCCCTGTGACATATGCTAATATGTTTATGTAACTCTTTGGTTAGTATCCTGTACATGCATCGATGTTTTTTGTCTGTCTCTGAAGAGATTGTTACTTCTGTAAATGATTTCCTAGAATGTTTTCGTGTAGAAGAATCACTTCCAAGTTTCAGTGTTAAAAAAATATAGTATGCCTTGCACGTCAGGCATATTCTACTGTATTCACCAACAATTTTCTTATTCATTTCTCACAACTGAAAGGTGCCGTTGACAAATTGCTGTCAGGCCAATCAAATGTAAGCCTCCTTAAATACAGTGAACCACTGGTTGGGCTGCGTTAAGATTTGTGTTTTGCCCCCCAGTCTAATATCTTGTTTGCTGTGTGAAATTAAAGCGGAAAATATTTAATGTTGATGGTACAAACAACCCCCTATATTGTTTGGCAATCTAATGAGCATGTAATGTTGCTACATGTGCACGATATCACAATGAACTACAAAACGAAATGGCTCGTTTTCTCAATAAAATATTTGAGATTTTTTTCTGTATTTCTGGCTTTGGGTTTTTTGACACGGACTAGATCTTTCAAATGCTTCATTTAAAGGTAATTATTTGATGGAACTACTTCACATGGTCTTATAGAAAAAAAACAAGTCTCTTTATTCTTGTACTCAACAGAAGCTGGTTAGTTGTAGCTTCTGTACATGTGACTTTAAATATTAAAGGGAGATATACTTGGTAAGTTTTTTTTGGTTAGCTAAATGTCGACAATTGTGGAAATCCATTATGCTAAAGAGTATTCAAACCAAACAGATCCATGTGGAGTCCTGTAGCTCAGTGGTTAGAGCAGTCGCCTTGGGCTCAATTCCAGGCAGGGAGAAACCTTGGACAAGTTTCCTTACTCCACACGCTTAATAATAATCCCTCCAAAAACAATAATAAATTGGTCATTTTCAATCCACGACTGTTTGTGGCACACTGCTGTGTGCAATTGGCTGCTGCGTTTCGCCCACAAATATACGGTCAATTCACTTTACAGCATATTCTGTGAAGTGCTTTGAGACGTCTAGAAGACATGAAAAGCAGTATATTAAATGCAAGGATTATTATTATCCCACGAGGCATGTGTAAATTTGCTTCTGGAATGGAAAGTGCACTCTCTCCCTCGAGGGATGTTTGCTAATCAGAGTTATCACATGCAGATTGGCAAGAACCAAGCTTGGGAATCTAGTGTATTGTTGTCGGGGTTTTAACCAGCTAAAACCACACAGCTTTGCAATGAAAGCAATCTCTGGTAAGCTTCCCTGCTGCTTATCCAGCTCCGACCAATCGATCCATTAGAGCTTTCGCCATTATGGTTAACTGGAGCTGAGGGAAAGATCCCTGCTCCTGTGATGATCTGGCCTTTCAAATCCCACTCATGAGCCAGGCTGACTCATCAGTTATAATAATAATAATCCTTGCATTTGATATAGCACTTTTCACGTCTTCTAGACATCCCAAAGCGCTTCACAGAATATACTGTAAAGTGAATTGACTGTATATTTGTGGGCGAGTTGTGCACTGCAGTATCCCACAAACAGTCATGGATTGAAAATGACCAATTTATTATTTTTTGTGTTTTGGATTATTATTAGGCTCTGTGTGGAGTAAGGTTTCGCCCTCTGCCTGGAATTGAACTCAGGTCTCTCACTTGCAAAGCGAGTGCTCTAACCACTGAGCTACAGGACTCCAAGGTTATCACCAGTGTTCTGTAAGAGAAACACTTTCCACGTAAAACTTTGCCTTAACCCAGCACAGTCAATCCTCATCCATGTCTTCATCACAGCCAGACTTTATTTCTGCAATGCTTTGCTTGCTGGCCTTCCCAGCCCTGTCTTTCAAAAGGTCCAGATCATCCAGAATGTTCCGGTACCAATCCTCATGGGTCATCATCCACATCTCTGCCAGGCTCCACTGGTTCCCTTTTCCCCAGTGCATTGACATTAAGATTTTTTAATTATTAAAAGATTATTACTAATTATTAAATGCTAGACTAGGATCACTGGGCCAAATGGTTTACTTCTTTCTTAAAATTGTTTCATGATGTCGCTTTCAGAATAAAAGAGACGAATACATTCTAATGGACACCCTGACGAATGGATGTTGCGTCTTTTGTGGCCATTGTCCCCTCAGGCAGAGCAGTACTGACCAGAGCCTGTTTAAGTATAATTTAAAGCAAAACAATTATGTACACAAAAATAAGAGATGTGTATTTTCATTTTTATTTTTTAAACAAAATTTACATGTTAATATTTACAAAGTTCAATATCATCCCACAAAATTATAAATCATCAGCAGAATAGGCCCAAAAGCGACATTTTACATATGCGCACTGCACCAGCCCAAGTTGTGACCAGCAAATAACGTAACTAATATCTTGTCTGTTCACGGTCCTGATTGAGGCTTGTAGATTATTTTGGTTTGTACATCATTGATAATGCATTCCACATTTTGTTACATTCATGTTAAATTATAATGCAGTATGAATGCTAACAGTAGAAGGTACACACCAGTTTCACTGTGATAGCTAGGTATGATTTGCTGACAAGATTGATACTCAGCACATTTCATAAGCACCACTGATTCTCAAAAAGTCTATACTTCAATATTAAATGCATTTGAAGTATAATTTGGAAGTATTTTTAAGGCAGCTGTCTTTCTTTTTTTAAGAATAGATTTTCATAAACTACCCAGTAGTGTACACTCAGCTCCTGTTTAAAATCAAATGAACAAAGCAGTTTCATTCACTACAATATGGTGAAATTAATTTTCAAACTATTTTAAACCAGTTAATTTTTTTTTAATTCTTGCTTTCTCCTATGCTACAATGATTTTCTGCATTGATAAGTAGTGTTATAAAGTACATTGTTGGCAATGACTTTGGTAATGATGATGTGACCATATTAAAAGCTTTATATGCACAATTAAAATAAAACACTGGTACAATTTAACTGCACCAGGAGAAGGTATTCTGCTTGCCGCTAAGTGTAATGACTTTGCTGACATTTCCTGAAAATAGATTTTCCTATTATAAGTTCACATAGCCTGCGTCTCCACACTTTGTGGCATTTGAATATGAACTCTTAAGATACACATCGTACCAGCAACAAATTATATTTGTACAGTGCCTTTCATATCGGGAGGATGTCCCAAAGTACTGATACCACCTGATCGAAAGACTGAAAAGCAGCTGTTAGGCAAAGTTCTATTTAAACACATGGGATACGTTTTTTTAAAAATTATTTTCCTGGAGGAATCAATTCCAAGGGAACAGTATATAAAGCTGGTGAGATCAGAAAGAAAGGTATATTTGTTTTACAAAAAGCGATTGCAGAAAATAAGCAAATTTAACTTCAAATTTACAGTTAATACTCCTGTAAAAGGCTTGTAATGAGTTAACATTCTGCTGCAATATATACCAGTAATACTGTAGCATGTGGTTTACATTCCATTATAAGCTGGCCCTCCGCCTCCTTCTGGAACAACCCAGTTGATATTCTGGCTGGGATCCTTAATATCACAGGTCTTGCAGTGGACACAGTTCTGAGCGTTAATCTGCAACTTCATTCCACTGTCATCTTCCAAAGGAATAAACTCATAAACACCTAAAATGGGGAGAAATGGTTCATGTGACAAATTATCTTGGGAGTAGGGAGTGGAAGTTAAATAATAAAACGTGCAGGGAGAAGTTTGCAAGGTAATTCCTCAGACTCAAGGCAAAGGCAGTTGAGCCTTGTTATAATGTAGTTGGGGTTCATAAAATCCCAACCTGATAAGTAGCTTCAAAGCACATGTTCTAAAGAATATGGCTTGGAAGTGGCAGGTTGTTGGCTCACCTCTAGAATTCCTCACAAGTTCTGTCTGCCACGGCCAAGGGGACGGGGAAAGAAAAATCTCACAAATACACAAACCCACTGCAAATCTTGTTTAATTCTTTTTGGAATTTGTTTTGGCTCTACAAGTACTTTTAAAAAAAAGTCTCTGAAAATTCCTTTTGGCTATGAGGTATTCAAAACAATTCTCTCTCTAGTCTACTGAAACAAGACGATTGGAGGTTAACCTAAATACTACTGTTTGCCAGTTCTGATTTGCATTCATTAAAACGAACTGACACTGAGGTACTGAAATGCAAATTCCAACCCCACTTCAATGAGTTCCTAATCTCACTTTATTGTGATTTTCTTTTGGGGGGAAGCAAAGGTTCACTAGTGGGTCATACTATTCACTTAGCTTGGCTATAAATGGTTTGTGACACAAAAAACAAAGATCCTGGGCTGGTGGGGGGGTGGGGGGGGAACACATCTGGTAAAGTTCTGGCCAACATCAAGCTACAATTCTTTTTCGTTAATGGGTAAGCAACAAAACCTTGCAACAATAAGCAACGATACAGTGCCCTTTATTTGGAAAGGTCTCTGAGCTCAGAAAAACCCAATCAGCACTTTGCAGGCTCATTAGTGAATAGCCACTATGACTTGTTACCAACTTTAGGAAAGGAAGGGGCTTAACAAAATATACAGTTTGTGGATTCTGCACAAGAGTTATATCAGAATGGGTCATATTTCAGTACTTAGTCCAAGGCTGACTAACACAGGATGTCATGAGACTGAATCACATCTGCAATTTAAGTGAGTGCTAATCAATTAGAAGGAGCTGAATTTAACGGGCAATTGAAATGTCAAAGTCACAGATTAAATAACACTTTCCACATGTTAATTAACTTCCTTACAACAAACTTGTTCTCGTTCTCTTTCCATCCTCTAAATGGAATTCCATACATAGTTTTCAAACAAAAACACCAAAAAAAGGTTAGTATTATTCACAATAGTTTGATATTTCAAATTTAAGAACCATAATCATTTAAAATATGACAGCAATTTTTGTGATCATGCCTTATATTTGAAAGAATGTAATTGACAACACAATCTGATTAGTAATAAAACCAACCTGCAGGGCAGAACCTTTGCTCTGGTCCATCAAACTCAGCCAAGTTCCTGCTTACAGGTATATTGTCATCCATTAGTGTCAAGTGTGCTGGCTGATCATGTTCATGATTGGTCCCACTAAGGGCCACAGAAGACAAAAGGTCAAAGCTGATTTTTCCATCTGGCTTTGGGTACTCAATGGGTGTACAGTCCTTAGCTGGCTTCAGCTGAGAATGATCAGCACCTGAAATGGGAGAACATTGTTTTTAGATAAACAGTCCACTAGACAAGTTTGTACATCATAATGCAATAGGAGTATATTACTTGGTCATCAAAGATGGATGAGGATCTCATTCCATAAATGCAGTCTGTTAGCTACCTAACATAACACCTAAACTAGGTAAATTCAGAAAGGTCATTAAACAATGGTGAGTAGAACATTGTGCACCAACGAGGTTAAACTGAACCATTGTTTATCTGTGAAAACTTAGCTATCACTGAAATGGTCCAAAAAGATGAAAAACATCTATTCCTGCCAACATTACCAATGAGTATTCCCTCTACACTTTCCCATAATGGCTAATCTCCATCTCATACTTCACCAGTGTGACATTTCCATTTCCCAAACCAACCATGACGGTTCTCTCTTCTGATTTTGATATTTAATTTTAGTGAATTATGCAACCATGTCCCATGGATGCAGGTCACCTAGAAATTATGTTGAAGAAATATTTTTAAAAAAAACTTAAAATGAATAAATTATGGAAATAAAAACGTATTTCTCCTGGCAGCTTTGCGGAAGCACTAAACCATATTGACCAGAAGGTACAGGTTACATCCTTGTTCTGCTAAGGTGGTTAAGGTTGTATAGTGGACCTGAGCAGCCTTTACCTAGAAATTGAGAGGTGAATAATCAGTTTATGCTCCTGATTGCTAATCAATGACCAATGGTGGAAAGTGCAAGTGTGGAAGTTTTGAGGTCGGACACTCTCTGCTAAAAGTTCAAATATGAAAAATTCATAAGGTAATCTCCTTAAGTGGAACAATATCTTTCAGGACAGGGAGAAGGATAGTTAAAATAGACAAAAATGAAGGTACTGAAACTAAGGAAATTCATTTATAGGGATCTCAGAACCCTATCCACGTGAAAAATGTGGGCGAGTTTAAAAATTTTCTTACACACATCGCAATAAAGAAAATGCTGGCATCTGCATTCATTTTGGTTTCTAAATAATTCTGTTCATTAACGACAAGAACTTGCATTTATACAGCACCCTTCACGCAAAGTAGTATCGCAGAGCACTGAATAATGGTGTAGTTTAATGCCAAGCCATAAACTACTAAAACTCACTATCTATGACTCTCTGACAGAACATCATTACCTGACCTTTATGTTTCAGTGTCCAGGGTTCCATTCCTCTAAATATCCAGTAAAATATTCCAGTATAAATCATTCCACCATAAACACCAAACAGCACATGGCAGGAGGGCCGGATATTCCTCACGGAATAAAGTTCCTTCCAAATCCAGCTATTCCTTAGTTCCACTTCATACTCTGGTACATGAAGTCCTATGTTCAGAAGAAATATTTAAAGTATTATTTTAATTTCATTACCGAAAACTTTTTATAAAATCCACTCAAAATGTTGTTGAAAATTCACACTTCCTTTGGGCTGCCTTAATGATAATAATAATAATAATAATCCTTACATTTGGTATAGCATCTTTCATGTCATGAGGACGCCCTAAAGCCTTCACAAAGTGACGTGCAGAGACTGAATGTTTTGTGGGCGAATGTGGCAGTCAGTTTGCACACAGCAATGTCCCACATCATTGACTGATTACTAGGTAAATGCAGTAGGGTTAAGAAAGGAGAATTAATTAGATAAGGCTGTGGCATCTGCTGGATATTGGAAATGTGTGTACAATAAAAAAAATTGTGGTTGACCTCATTGATGCAATTAACTTGATAATTCAATTAAAATGATTAAAAACACTGTTTGCACAATATCTCTGCAAAGTCTCTGTTCTAGCTGATTTCTGTTGGGGCATTACAATGCATCTTGGTGCCCTTGTCTGGGCTGCTCCTGAACGATTTGGCTGGATGCTTAACAACAACAAATTGGATTTATATAACGCCCTCCACGCCAGACGGCGTCTCAGAGCGCTTCACAGTAACGGATCCCAGGGCTAAGCCAGGGGGAGGGAGAAGAAGGTGACCAAAGGCGCGGTCGAAAAGAAAGTCTTTAGCCGAGACCTGAAAATAGGGAGAGGGGTCGAGGCGAAGGGTGAGAGGAAGGGAGTTCCAGAGCCTCGTGGCATAGTGGCTGAAAGCACGGCCGCTGATGGTGGAGCGGAGGATTCGGGGGACGAGGTGGAGTGAAGGCAAGGGGCACTGTTGTGAGGAGAGAGGAGATCAGAGAGGTAGAGGGGTGCAGAGAAGTGGAGGGATTTGAAGACAAGAGTGAGGATCTTGAAATTGATCCTCTCTGGGACAGGCAGCCAGTGCAGTCTGGCAAGGACTGGGATAATCGGGGAGCGGAGTTTGGTACGAGTAAGAATGCGGGCGGCAGAATTCTGGGTGACCTGGATTTTATGGATGGTAGGGGAGGGGAGACTGGCGAGGAGGGCATTTGAATAGTCCAGCTTTGTCCATGACAAAGGCATGGACCAAGGTTTCGGCGGCTTTTGGGGTGAGATATTGGCGGAGACAGGCGATGCGTCGGAGGTGGAAGAAAGCGGTGCTGGTGAGGGACTGGATGTGGGGGAGGAAGGATAATTGGAGGTCGAACCTGAGATGCTTAAGATGGTCATATGCTTTAGATGCTTATGTTGTCTGAGCTCCCACGTGGGCTAACAAAAAAACATCTGTATCAGGCAGCCATAGAACATTACCCCAGCACAAGTCAGGGCTTCAGGACATGAAGGGATTCAATTAGAAAGGGGGAGGGAAATAAAAACACTGCAGGTATTTATATTTATATTCACAAAGCAGGCACTCATGTTCAAGTTCCCATATGATTAGATGAGGTATTGGACAGTTGCCAAAGCATATGGACTCAGCTGAAGGAAAATCAATTTTAATTTGAATAGAATAAAATAAAGTTGTTAGTCGATTGGCGGATCGCTTTTCCGGAGGTAATATAAAAAAAAATTGATCACTTCTATCCATGACTGTTTGTGGGTCACTGCGGTGCGCAATTGGCTGCTGTGTTTCACCCACAAAATATACAGTCAATTCACTTTACAGTATATTCTGTGAAGGGCTTTAAGACATCTCAACGACGTGATAAGGCGCTATATCAAATGCAAGGATTATTATTATTAAAGACTATCTGCTGTAAGATTTTCATTTAAAAAATCTGAAATATGGGTAGAAGGGTATTGGACTCCCTACCCTTAGTCACAGGTTTGTGATTTCCATCTTTCAGTTTCTTAAAGATCGTCTCCGCAGCCAGCATTCCACTCTTCATGGCAGTGTGAGTTCCTTTGATTTTAGGGACATTCATGAATCCAGGGCTGCAACCAATCAGTAATCCTCCAGGGAAAGAAAGTTTCGGTATTGACTGTAGAACAATTTTTCTCCAATTACCAGCTTGAAAATGGATAATATTAACATAAACCATATACTCTGACTTCATACAACCAAACGTCAATAACAATTCAATGAGACAGAATTACAACAGGAAAATCTCATGCAGGTAAGCAATCCTGTTATTCTGTAAGGCGAGTAAAGTCAGAAACTGTTTATATTCTTTGTTCAGACTCCAAAAATACTTGAATATAATCACACTACAGAACATAATGTTGTGAGGAGTTGCTAATACTGATGGCCAATGACATGAGTGGAAGTTTAGTCACTGCGAATCTGAAAACAATAGATATTGTACAATGCCTGACCATACCTGATAGCCACCCTCATTCAGGGCACGGGCTCCATAGCTAATTCTATTTGCACCTTCCAAGGTTGGTGCCACACTAGGATGGTGCTTCCACCTCTGGAATTCTCTAAATGGGCTGAGGAATGGATTTGCATAATCCAAACCTACCTGTAGAAAACAGTAACCAAATAATCACCACCAAAATATTAAACATGGATACGAAGAAATCCAAATCTAAAATTGGGTCAAAATTCTCAAACATCAGAATATATTCAAGTCATTACACATTAAAAAAATGCATTTTAAGACGGATGAACATGGTTGTTCTTTCAAAGAAACTGCTGTAAAATGCAATTACAAGATAGATACAAAGTTTTTTTTGAGTGTATGAAATATCAAGTCAATTATCTTGTTTCTATGAATCATCATTGCCTGTTTCACTTTGTCCCAGAAATGTTTCTGCATTTTGTAAGAAAAATGATAAACTTCAGGTTGTAGTTGTATCAAATAATCACTTAATTTTGAACTTGTTATTTACCTCTATATAAAAAAAGACAAATGTATTTGTTAACATTTGTTTGTGAAACATGATACAATTTAGGAACACGCACTTTAAATTTTTTATAAGATTTTAATGATTAGTGCTGCCGGTCATAGCTTCAAAATAAGGAACAAAGGGAGAAAGTGCAGAATGGCGCTTTTTCTGTAAGAGTGGGAGGACTAAAAATATTTTAAAAAGCATTGAAGGGAGCCATTGAGCCCATCAAATCTTATTTACGCCAGCTCATCCATCAGAGCTAACTGATTCCAATTCCTTGATCTTTCCATTTATGTTCTTCAACTTCAAATGTATACGCAATTCTCCTTTAAATGTTATGCTCTCTGCTCTGACAGCCACTGTGAAAAAGCAATCCATATCACTCCGAGTTTGTGTGCATGGACAAACTACCATCGTGGGTGATAAAACAACAAACTAGTCATATCAAAGGGCTTAAGAAAAAGAACCAGACAAATTTCTGCAAATTAAGGTTAGTAAGAGTTGTGATTGATCGTTTCGGATGTTGAATGGATTGGTCTACTCCTGCCAGACAACATTACAATGTTACTTAAAAGAAACAAATTAATTTCATTCACATCTTTAATTAGCTTATTCAGTAAGCAATTAAACCAAAGTCCAGCTAACATCTAGTTATTTTAAATTAGGAAAAATATTAATACTTACCACAAAGCCCAATGCCACCAATGGCTCCCCTTCATTTAGGTGATATAGAAATGATCCACCATATGTCTGTCTGTCCAGAGGCCAGCCCACAGTGTGTTCCACTCTGCCGGGTTTCCACTTCTGCTCATCAATAATCCAAAGCTGCCATTAAAATGGAAGTCAGAAAAGCACATTAGAGCTTAAACATTAAATATTAACTTAAATGTTTGCATGGGGGAGGGAAAGGAGAAAAGATTTCCAGACCTACATGAACCAAAATACACTACCCAATATTTACAAAATAGCCGTGCAGAGTTGTGAAAGAGGTTTGTTTTTCTCATACTGATCACAAAATTGCATGAGGTACATGGAATAATTTATTTCATCCCCTTTATAAAATACTCCCGCTCTACATAATGGATATTGTTTGAATTTCCTTGCAACTCAGGATTAGTAAAACAGAATACTATATAAATGCATTGTATTAAGCAGCAGCTTGGTCCAGTTGGTAACATTCTCATCAGTGGGTCAAGCGAGTTCCATCCACGCTGGGATTCAGCTCATCTTAGTCCAGGCTGACGCTCTAGTAAGGTATTAGAAGAGTGGAATTGTCAGAGTTGCCATTCTTTAGGCAAAGTGTGACCAGTGGACCCGATTTAATGTTTAGGTGGATGTCAAAGTGCCCAAAACATTCTATGTAAAGAGAAAGGATTTCCTCCTGGGGTCAAAAAATATTTGTGGAACCTAAATGTGCACAAATTCTGCCCATATGCTACATAGATATTGTACTATATTATATATTGAGATATTGATATTGAGACTGAAATCTGAAATTGGGCATCACCAGACTGGCTCTTGTAGTTCCTCCCTATAACATAAAATACTAGATCCGCTTAGTGGAGTTCTAGGCAAGAGGTCCTTAATGCAATATTATAGGGACAGGATGGTTTTAATAGACTAAGAGATTATTTTATATTTAATGAATAATTATAGCTCCAAAAGCATCTGGAAATCTAGTCCTCTCTGGAAAGGATCTGCTCAAATAGTGCCTCTGTGTGGCCCACCTCAAACCAGTTATGACTTATGAGAGCACAATCAGCATCTTTGCTGTCCATAATTTGAAATCCAGTCATTAGATACAAGACCTCTCACTTGCTGTTGCGACTTAGTAGCATGCACCCAGCTGTTATATTTATTCCACATTCAACAATAACAACTGATCTGAGGACCCATGTCTGAACAAGCGAAGCTCATCTATAGTCCTGTCAGGCAGTGTTGGTGATTGACCATCTGTCTGGCTCATCAAACACAGTTGATAACAACCCTGCAAACCAGAGCTGTAACACGTAGGACAGCTTTAATTGAAGAAGCCCTGTGCCAAGCGGTTACTAGTAGTAACGATTATCCACATTTCACTGATTTGAACTGGCACATCAACAGTGCTGCTAAGGGCATTTCAACATGCACTTACCTCTTTTAATCCTATTGCGTAGGTCTGTGTTTCGCATTTCTCTCTTAGATTGAACTGTCTGTATAACTGCTTGGCAAGATGCCCGTGGCAACCTTCACCAAATAGTGTGACTTTCGCATGAAGCTCCATTCCTCTTTCAAATGTATTCTTTGCAAAAAAGAGGGCAGAGAGTTTCCAGTTGTTTACAGAGTAATATAGAGTACTCCGTTTATGAACCAAATAGGAGAAAAGCACTCAGTAGAACACACGATAATGGAAGAATGAAGTTCCTTACATTTTACACTTCTACATGAAAAAAGTTATTTAATGTTTGAAAAACCATATTTAATCCAAACAATCACCTTATAAATTCAAAGTACAAAATGCACATTTAAAATGAAAAGTATTTTAACTAAATACTATAGGCCTGACTATTTTTGACCCACATACCAAAATAACACAACTAACATTTGTGCTTTGATTTGTTCTACAAGCCTGTATTTTAAGTACACTTTCAGTGTACACTATTTAAATTGCATATCAACGTAGAGATACTCAATGTTTATCATAGGTAAGTGTCACAAGTGGATGCAGTAAAGTGAATGCTTCTCCCTCGCTACCAGGATTGCCCCCTGGTTCAAAAATACCCCACAGCCAAGGGAAAAAATTCTGCAATTACCCCAATGTCCTAAATATTTTAATTCCCTGTAAAATTACATTGACATTGCCACAGTTTATCAACATACTTCACTTATCCATGGGTAGAAGATGGACTTTAATTTATCTCATTTACATTTGCATGTAATAAAATAATGCTTTTTTACAAGTTGCTCTTAAACCTAGGCAAATATTGGCTAAATATTTGGTGTTGCTAATGTAATCTTGTTTTTAGTTTTTGCTTTAAATTCACAGTTCAACTAAAAGTACTTTGTGCATTGCTATGCCGAATGAACACAGCTCGCTTCTAAATCCTGATACCAGGAAGCGGTTCTTGACGAACAAAGGAGCGACTAGAAACTAGAAGGTTGAACGTTGACTACACCTGCAAGCAATGCCGAAGCAGTTGACATTTCATTGCAGAACATTTGCTAGGCTTATTTTCAGTTTACAAAGGCTCCATTTTTGTGAAAAGAATATTTGGACTGAAACAAAAAGGTTTGCAAAAAGATGATGGATTGAAAGCTCATAAAACATTACATTGTGTGTGGCAGCATTGCAATGGAAATAATGCAGCGCTCTCTCCCTGTAAAAAAAGATGCTACTTTTTTATATAGGGAGCATGGCATTTGTACTTAAACACAATAAACTTATTCTAATTGTTTCCAAGACCATGACCATGTTAAATTTCATTTCCTTAATGGTGGATTCACGCTTTTTGGAATGCCATCCCAGAATCCCTGATTCATTCACTCCCTCACCTTATTCAAAGCATCTTTCAAAATGTATCTCTTCAACCATGCTTTTAAGGCCTTTAAAATTCTAAAGGATTACTATGATTACACTGGGATTTTAAGTTTCTCTTTGTAGCTTTAAAATATGTCATTCACTAAAATTGCCAACATAAATTTTCACATAATGAATTGCCAGAAAAACACGGACATTTCACAGGCTGTAAAGCGATACCTAGTTCACTTGACTGAGATTAAGGATTAGTTTACAATTTTCCTTCAAAAAGAAAGCAGTTCAGAGTACAGATGGGTCACTTGAAAACAAACCTAAAACTTAATGAAAGAAATCTATGTCACTATAGGTGGATTGAAAGTATGACACTCCATGACCCCACGATATATCAACACAATGAACATAAATCAACATAAATCAAAACAACTGTTTCACCTTTGGTGATCCATCTTTATGAATACCAACATCGTTGGTGGCAATTCCTTTAACACTCCCATCTTTGTGGAACAATACCTGGAAAATTATAAAAAGTTATTATTTCAACCACCAGAACACAGATGTCCATTTCATACAATATGCACTGCCTTTTGAAAATAAAAATGTACATTTGAAATTGTTAAAAATAACAATAATGATCCTTGCATTTGATATAGTAACTTTTACATCAAGTGGCCGTCTCAAAAGCTGCACAGCATTTACTGTAAAATGTGGTCACGAGTATTTTGTAGGCAAACACAGCAGCCAATTTGCATACAGTTACATCCCACAAACAGCCATTAAAGAATAACCAATATTATCTGGGGGATTGTCGGCTAGAGCACTGGGAGAAACTCCCTTCTCTTTCAGAACAGTGCCATGGGATCTTCAAGCCCCACTGGAACAGGTAGATGAGACTTCAGTTTGTTATTGGAACAACTGCACTTCTGAGAATACACTTGAAAATTCTGTGGTTTGATTATTTGGTGTCTGATGGGAAACACCATAAAAAGTAATGCAAAAGAAGAAAAGCTGAAATGCAGTGAAGCCCCATTACAATTTGAAAACCATAAAATCCCAACCTGTATTATAGGGAGTTTGACAGTAGGTTTAACCATGCATCCATGATGCTGCACAGGGACTATCACCCAGTACACTGGCAGTTCCTACACTAAAAAAACAAACTGTCTGATTTCCGGATCACCGCAAACGCAACATCTAGTTTTCTGCACATGTGCAACGCAGGAAATGACCTTGGCGGTGACCTGATGAAAGAAATTGGCTCTTTTTGTACGAGAAGGTAAAATGGCTGACTTCTCAATCAAATGTACTGTAGTTTGTTCATTTAAGATTGAATAGCCAGTTGGTAAACCGGGAGGGGGGGTGGGGGGTTGTGAGGTAGTGAATAGGGGCCACAGTGCAATTGTGTTATAAGCAAATCTGTGCTTTAATGAAGCATGTTGCAATGAGCCAATGTGGTATTATTTTACCTCCGATGCTGCATAGCCCGAGTACAATTCCACACCGAGTTGCTCTGCTTGCTCTCCCAACCATCTCACAAAATGACCCAAACGCACAATGTAATTTCCATGATTGTTCATGGGAAGACCTGCAGAGAACCAGAGAAAGCATACACTCCAGGTTACACAACAACATGACCTTGTTCCACTAAACTACCTCATGGTAAACAGAAGCTGGGGACAAACTAGACAACGTAATCTGATCGGCGTAGTGTGTTGGACCTTGCTATACATGATAATGATAGGATGCGGATTTACAACCATGACCAACACTCAATACAGTAAACTAGAAATCAGTCACACAAAGCACTAAAAAGAAAGGAAAGAACAGAAAACTACAGGTGGAAAAAACACTCCCAGCAGCTAAATTCCTAGCAATACTGAGCAGGTGACCTACCTGCCCTCTTAGCACACTTGAGAAAGAGAACCAAAGAAAATATGTTATTGAGTGTCTGATCTAAGTATGTTTTAACAGAGATCTACAATCTCCTAATAACAGCTGTTACTGGAAATGACATTTGCAGCTGTTTTGCAAAGCGCAGAAGAACCCCAGCTAGCTAATTAGCAATGATAGCAGGGCGTAATAATAATCATTACATTTGATATAGCACTGTATCACATCGTTGAGACGTCTCAAAGCGCTTCACAGAATGTACTGTAAAGTGAATTGACTGTATTTTTTGTTGGGCAAAACGCAGCAGCCAATTGCGCACAGCAGGTCCTTTCCTCATTCCCTTCGCCTCGCCCCCTCTCTTCCTATTTTCAGGTCTCGGCTGAAGACGTTTCTTTTTGACCGCACCTTTGGTCACCTTCCTCCCCCTCCCCCTGGCTCATCCCTGGGATCCGTTACTGTGAAGCGCTCTGAGACGCTGGCCAGCATGAAGGGCGCTATATAAATTCAAGTTGTTGTTGTTGTCCCACAAACAATCTTAGATTGAGTGACCAAACATGTATGTATATATATATATATACACACATATTTTTTGAAAGGATTATTACCTCCGGAAAAACAATCCACCAATCGACTAATAACCGGTTCCTACTTACTGCTAGGTAAACAGAAGCGTGTGGAGTTAAGAAACTTGCTTAAGGTTTCACCCTGCCTGGGAATCGAACCCAGTCCTCTCGCTTGCGAGATGAGTGCTGTAACCACCACACTACAGGATCGTGCTTCCAGTCCATGGGGCCACAGGATACAAGCTCTATTAAGCGAGGCAATGCTATATGAAGGGGGGGAGGGGAACGGGGTTCTCTGGTACATTTTCTCTTTGCCTTTTTTAAAATCCATAGAATTGAGTGCGACTCGGAACAGATTAATTCTAGATTATAATTATATTATAATTATATTAGATTATAATGACATTGTCATTAGTTTTATTTTCATTAGGTTAAACAAAGCACTGGCTGTAAGACTCCTGTCAATTCAATGAGAAACCACTCACGCCAGTTAGCTAAAATCTCTTTGCTACCACTCTATCCATCTCCTGTGAGTCGAACGAATGCCTGGGGCACCACTTGCAGCAATCATTTTGCACGAGCAGTGAAAGGGCAGGCCAACACGTTACTGGACATTATAAAATTATGCCTGGGATGAGGCGAACCATTTATATTGGAACCAACTCCGTAATCTGAGTTTAAGTCCCGAATGCATTTCTGATCTGAATTAGTATCAGCTATAAAAGGGACAACACTGATGTTGATGAAGTGCAAATTCTAAAATCCTATCTGTATTCTCTGGTATGTTACTATGGTAAGGAATACTCTCCACTCGGCTCTCTAACACTGCAAACAAAACGCTAATGGGTGATCCGAACTAGACACACAACAGGAAGCTTGCACACACTGTCAGCAATGTGTTTTTACCATGTTTACCTCTAGCAGTATCCCAACACACATTTTGAGTTCTTTGGATCTTGCCAACCTGGGGCCAATACTTTGCTAGATTGGATGAGCAGGGTGTGTCCTTCTGAGGAGAGAATGCTCACTCCATTTGAGACAAAGGAATTTTTCAAGAATATGTGGCACTCTCAGCAGTTTGGTTTGGAAATCAGTAAGTGCAGAATGGAACAAGAACACTGCACCATAACCTTGATCTAAAAGTCGTACAAGCAACAAAATATATTCAGTTTACCTGGTAGCATTGGAACAGGAATTCTGTATTTCTTTGTTAAAATACCAAAGACGTCTTCTTTCACTAGAGTGTGGAGTGGAGCCTGTTACCCAGAAATACAATTGATTACATAAAACTATATTCAAAAACAAAAGAGCTTGTTAGATTTGTAAAACAAATGCACAATTTATTAGTAAAAATCTGCTGAGCAATTTGACACCAGTATTCTGAAGTGCTATACTGTAATTTGCAACTCCTCAAACACCTTAATTTAAATTAATTTGAAGACTACTCTAATTGCTGTTTGTGGAATGCTGCTGTCACAAGTTGGCTGTTGTATTTGCCTGTATAACATTCTGTACTAAACACAAGTTTATTATTCATTTCCAGATCATATTTTTCATTGAGTTGTTAATTTAGGTCCCTGCTCCCTTGTGATTCCTTGTGGTAGATGTTAAGGGATTCCCCCACTTCCTGCAGCTTTTTCAAGCATGTTCTTTTCTCACGATTATCCTGAATTACACTCCATCGTCAACACTCCAATGTGTCTACAACATTGCTAACATAGATTAGCTGTGGGGTAACAACACTTATTTAATTTTTTTTACAGTCTTATTTTGTAAAGCACTTTACTATTTTTTTACATGAAAGGTGCTATTCACGTGTAAAAAATTTAACTCTTTGATTCACTCACTGCTGTCAAGCACAGAAAACACTCTAACGCCCTTTAGCAATTAACAATAACAACAACTTGCACTTATATAGTGCCCTCCACTCAGGGTAGTGTCTCAGAGCGCTTAACAGTGGCAGATCCTGACTTCGGGGCATAGTGGCTGAAAGCTCAACCTCCAATGGTGGAGTGGAGGCTGAGAGGGACAAGTAGGAGCCGGTGCCAGTCGAGCGGAGGCACCGCATGGTGGATTGGGGTGTGAGGAAGTCGGAGAAGTAAGATGGTGCCAGAGAGTGAATAGATTTTAAAATGAGTGTGAGGATCTTGAAGTCGATCGGTTTGTTGATGAGGAGCCAGTAGATCCTGGCCAGAACTGGTGAGATGGGGGTACGGAGTTTGGTTAGGGTAAGTATGAAATAATCCTCTCATTTCATATAATAATAATCCTTGCATTTGAAAGTCATCGAGATGTCTCAAATCACTTCACAGAATATATTGTAAAGTGAATTGACTGTATATTTTCTTGAATTGAAGAATAGATGCTGATAATTTAGTTTTAAAAAATGTTAGTGATGTCCAGTCTCTGCCTGAGTGTCTCAAACAAAATGTTAATTTACTACACTGATTTCTCCTCAATGGGGATCAGTCTGGTTCAGTTGGTAGCACTGCAGCCTCTGGGTCAGGTTGTGGATTCAAGTCCCATGTTGGGAATTTAACCTCAATATATATAGACTGGGAATGCAATAGAGTGCTGTGAGAGTGCTGCATTATTAGAAGTAGAATCGTTTGTATGAGACATCGTGTAAAGATGAAGTCGAAGTCCCATCCGCCTGTTCAGGTGGACTTGAAAGATCCCATGACTGTAATCTCCCTGGCCAACAATTAATCCCTCAGATAAAATTGGTCACTCACTTTATGGGTGTTTGGGGAATATTGCTGTGTGCAAATGAGCTGTCATATTCAACTGCCAACTATGCAGTCACTTACACTTTACAGTAAAATCCTGTGAAGAGCTTTGAGATGGCCTCATGATGTGAAAAGTGCTATGCTAAATGTAATGATTATTATTTGTACTTGTATATGAGATTTGTTTTCAATTGCTTTATAAAGCCCTGAAACAAACAAACCTCACTGTTGTAAACTGTAGCTTTTAGCATTTCCTTGAGACAAAATTCTAAAACTTTTAACTGCTTAAAATTACAAATAATTAGAATTTTTGTAATAACCTTTTAAAAAATGTATAACTATTATTCAGTGCATAACTATTATTTATGTAAAGTGTCAGTCTTTAATGTAAATAATATTCTAGTTTTAACAATGTAGGCTTTTATGAGCAACTAAATAGCTATCAGTTAAACTTCAATGATGACTTTGTGTGATGTTTAAATGAATGTTTATTTGGTTTCTACCTCTTTTAAGTGACTGTCAGAATAGTTCAGTATCAGTGTGTTGCTTGAACGTCTGCTTGCATAGAAGACAAGAGTACTGTATAACATCACTGCATTAAACAATGCCTCCAAAATGTAAATTTTGCTCAACTACTTATGGTTTTCATTTTAATATCAAAAACAGACCATAAAATAAACATAAAATGCCATAAAATGACTTCCTTACCCCTCTCTCCTTCCAGTCTGGAAAGAGCTCATTTAGAGCTTTTGGTTCTAGGCAGGCCCCAGAAAGTATATGCCCACCAATTTGTGAAGCTTTTTCCACCAAACACACTCGCAGTTCCTGGTCATGTTCATTTGCCAGCTGTTTCAGACGAATGGCTGCAGACAGACCTGCAGGACCTCCACCCACTATCAACACATCAGTTTCATCTGTAAAACGCTCCATGTTCACTCCTTAATGCAGGACATAAATGTCAAATTAATAAACAATCTGACCTATGCATGCCATTGAAAATAATGCACATATTTTCTGTTCTAAATATGACCTAAATAGTACTACCTATTGTGCATTTTCTTAAATTAGGAAACAGACACACAAAGATTGCTCAAATACTTATGGTTTTCACTTTAATATCAAAAATTTCACTTTCCTATTTCAGGGACCCAGTATCAGCATTGACCACTCGCAATCAATCCATCTCTCGCACAGAGCAGAGCTCAACCCATTCTCAAGAGAACATTTCCTATTGCAATGTTCTGTTTCCCACACTATCACCAGAATATACTGCAAAGTGAATTGACTGAATATTTTGTGGGTGAAACACGGCAGCCAATTGCGCACAGCAGTGTCCCACATACAGTTGTGGATTGACCAATTTTTTTTGATGAAATTATTACCCACCGGAGCTTCCTTCGGAGCTCCAGATAACCCTGCAACTGTAGGGTGGTCCTACAAGGACAAGTAGCAGGAAGCTTACCATTTTTCCGAAATGACTGGCAGCACAGTCTTAACAGGTTAAACTCTAGCACTAACCCAAAGCACACTGTGGACTCCCAAAGCCTTGATTTCTTCCAAATTGCAATGCCTTATTCAATATTAGTTAAGCAAGTGTTGCACCCCTCTGAGGAGAGTGCGTGCACTCCATTCCAAACAAACACAATGCTCAAGATGTTTGGTTTCGTAAGCATTGAGGTGTTCTCCTGTGTGCTTTAGATAAACAATTGAGCAAAAAAAAAAATCTATTTTAATCAGATCCTTTTGCATAAATGATGAATTTAAATGGCTATTTTCAGTTACGTCATTATTGTACACATAGAAACAGGATTCTAAAATCTTTTTAAAAATTCTAAAAACTGGGCTTTTAATGTCCTATCAATACATACTGACATCCCATCCAAACCATTCCCTTATCTGTAGCTCAGTGGTTAGAGCACTCGCCTCACAAGCGAGAAACCTGGGTTCGATTCCCAGCAGATTGAAACTTGGGCAAGTTTCCTTATGCCTGATAATAATCCCTCAAGAAAAAAATTGGTCACTTAATCCACGACTGTTTGTGGGACATTGCTGTGCGCAATTGGCTGTCGCGCTTCGCCCACGAATATACAGTTAATTTACTTTACAGTATATTCTGTGAAGCTTTTTGAGACATCGAGAAGACGTGAAAGGTGCTATATCAAATGCAAGGATTATTATTATATATTAATATCTGAACATGTGCCACAGACTTCTTTATAGTCAACAATTTGCAAATAATTGACAAAACAAGAACTGTTTCTTCTTGCCAAAAAAAACAAGATATGAATGTATCGATTTCCACACCCGAATCAATCCAGCAATACTAACAAGAACTGGTCAACATGTTTGTTTGGAATATCCATATTTAAACACAGCCTAAGATTGTGACTCAGATCAATATTCTACCACTAAAACTACTGAATCATCAACAAAAACATTTTTCAGCCATATTTCGTGTTGATATGTTAAACAAAATCATTACCTTCCCATCGTGAATCTTTCTCCCGAGGATGCACTGTGTAGTGTGTAGTGAGACTGGAATTTACCGATGAGGAGGAAATCCATCTTCTCGTGTACCCCAGAGAAGGAAGAGATTCCTTTCGTACTAGTCGCAAAGAATGTAGACACCGGTGTGCTGCAAAGGAAAGCACATTTGTAATTTGTTCTTTATTATGATGATGATTACTATTATTGCCTTTATTATTAACACCTTTATTGAGGATAGGAGTTTATAATGTGAAAATGCCATAATATGAGAACATCAGCAATGTTGCGGCAAGTAGTAGCAAGAAGAAATTTACCCTCATTATTTCCTGAAACATTCTCATTCTCTAAATGATTTTAAAAGGTAACCAGATGCATGTCAAGCATGTGGGTGCAAGCTGGAGAATATGATTCACGTGGAGATAGAGACCTGTTTAACTGAATGGATCAAATATACTGTTTCCTTCGATCATATCTATGATTCAATTTTTTAGGTCATTGACATACTACTATATTTTTTTGCTCGTTGGTTCTCGATAATCAGATTATTTTAATGTATTAATAAACAACTCGTAAACATCAAGATAATCATATATATTGAAACTAATTGTTTAATTGTTTAATATCTTGACAAACTCGGTGGTTTTATTTTCAGGACGGCAGCAAACCATGGCGATCCCATTGCTGGACCCCAAAAAACAGACGGGCTCTTGTCTAAAAATGACACTCAAACGGTTTCATTTGTTTTTTAAACCAGGTTTCAAGTCCAAACACAATCTGCCACAAAATCAAGTGGTTTAAAAAAAAACCTCTGCAAACAAACACGTCTCCTCTTCCCCTTGCAATGTGACCGTCTGACCGACACCTTGCAGTCTGGAGTCCTGGACTCGGGGCAGATGATATTCCAGGGCCCAAGCAAACGAACAATGCACAATACAAAGTTTAAGGCGATGCACATATTCATTTCACTGTGTGCCGTGTCTCGATGTTAAACCATAAAACTGCTGAGAATCTGTCCGTGGCTCTCGATGTTACTCACCTGCCAGTGCCTCGTCTGACAGTGAAGTCTTGCGGTGAAGATGACACGTCGCGTTTGCCCCACAGACTCACCTCTGACCCACATCGCGCCCGTGAACTTTGCCCCCGATTCTGCCGCGGGCGGGTTCAGGGGTTTTGTTGGCACACAGTGCGGGAGGAGCATCAGCTTTGGATGGGAGCCTAACTTTGTTATGTTTTAAATTTAAACCCGACAAACATTTTGTTCCTCCCCCCCCTCCCGTTCCCCGCCCGCCCGCCCGCCCGCTCCCGCCCCATGGGAAACAACACAGTAATTGGGCTACTTTGGGCTACTTCAGGCTATAAAACGGGGAGTTTAATTGCGAGCAAAGCCCCTGCGGTCAGGTGACCAACCGCGGGGCCCGGGCAGCGGAGCCGGGGCTGTTATTGGGGGTTAGGAGGGAGGCGGGAGGGTGAAGCTGAGGCCCGGACCCGGTGAACGGTCTCTCTCATTAAAAAGTAAAGGAGGTGACACTTACCTCTCGCGGAGAGGCTGCAGCCAGGAGACAACATGGCGCAGGCCCCGGGGTGAGCACACTGCCCGCGGCCGCTGTGCGCCTGCGCACTCTCCCCCCGCCCCGCCCCGCTACCACTCCAACCGTTGACTCGGTGGGCGCCCTGCGCTGCGCGCGCACTCCAGGCCGGGCATTGCCGTCCCGTCCCACGCTTATCGCTGCTGCGCACGCGCGCCCCTCTGGGCTCTGGGCTCCGCCTCCTCCTCCGCGTCACTCGCCACAGGTGGCGATGACGTTGCTGTCTGCGGTGGAGTCAGCGCCTGGTTCACGCCCCTCCCCCCCCCCCCCCCACCCAGGGCTGGTCATGCTCTGTGCCTTACACAGGGAGCTGTGTCCCAGGGGGAGCTCTGTGCCCTGTTGAAGGCCGGCCAGGGGGCCACCCTCTGCGCCCACCTATTCCGGTGGACGTTATGAGATAATAATAATCCTTGCATTTGATATAGCGCTTTTCACGTCGGGAGGACGTCCCAAAGCGCTTCACAGAACACACTGCAAAGTGAATTGACTGTATATTTGTGGGCGAACGCGGCAGCCGATTGCGCACAGCGCTGTCCCACAAACAGTCGTAGATTGAAAATGACCAATTTATTTTTTATTATTGCTTTTTGTTTTTTGGAGGGATTATTATTAGGCTCTGTGTGGAGTAAGGAAACTTGCCCAAGGTTTCACCCTCTGCCGGGAATTGAACTCGGGTCTCTCACTTGCAAAGCGAGTGCTCTAACCACTGAGCTACAGGACTCCTCAAGATCCAGTGGCATAACTTGAAAAGAGGAGAGGGTTTCTCTCGGTGTCCTGCCCGACAGCCCCCCCCCCCCCCCGGGCCCCCGCCCGCCCGCCCCCCCCCGAGCCCCCGCCAGCCCCGTTAAAGCTGGATGCTGACTTTGCAGTGCACAAAGCAGCCGCCTACAAAATATGCAATCCAGTGAAGCGCTTTGAGGCAAAGCTAAAGGCTGGATATCAAGTGCACCGTTTTTTATTAGAATAAACGTTTCAGTGTTGAAATGAGCCAGCGGTGCGGTTGCACGTGACTCGGGGCTGGCGTCTTGAATGACTGTTGGTCCAAGACAAATACCCGTTAAAGATGTGGGCGGGAGAGCGAACTTGCCCCCCCCCCCCCACCAACGTTATTTATTACTGAAGATGATGATGATTCCGTTAAAAAGTTGAAAATCTTTCTGGAGTTTCCCGCCCCTGGGGCAGCCTGCGGTGGGGCAGGCGCTGGCCGGGGTCCTCGGTGGAGGTTGGAGAATGAGCGTGGGTGAGGATCACGAGGGCGATCAGGTTGGCCAGCAAGAGCCAACTGTAGAGTAGAGGAGCTCATCGACCAGGTCAGAACGGCACCAGTATAAGACCAGGAGGCAACAGAGAGTGGCACAGGAGGCACCAGAGATTAACACAGTGAGCACCACAGATTGGCACAGGGGGCACAGGCACCAGAGTCCGGACCAGCATGCGGGTGGGGAGGGGTGGGGGCAACACCACTAAGAAAAGACCTTGATAAGTCAACAACAGCAACAACAGATTGCATTTATATTGCGCTTTCCATCCCTGAAACTGCTTCTCATGTTTACAAAGTACAATAAGTTGCTTAATGTAACTTAATATAATGCTTTTCACATCAGGAGGACGTCCCAAGGCACTGGACAGTCAAGGGTTTGGAATCAGCAGGGGTTTGGAGCCAAAGATGACTGAAGGCACGGTCAAAGAGGAAGGTCTTGGGACCGACCTTTAAGAAGGCAAGGAAACAGGTGAGGAGGAGAGATTCTGGGATGGAGATCCAGAGGATAGAGGCAGAAAGGCTGAAGGACTGACATCAGACAGTGGAGCAAGCAGAGAGGGGGACATGGAGCAGGCCTGCCGAGTGGCAAGTTGGCAAAGCTTTAGCAGGTTGCAGAGGTAGATAGGAGCACAACCATGGAGGGTTTTAAAAGTGAGGATGAGGACCTTGAACTCGATCCTCTGAGGGATGTAGAAGCAGGTGAGGACGAGGGTGATCGGCTCACGGACTGGGAGAGCACATGGTTCTGAATGGTAGGATGGTGACAGTCGGGGAACCTGGCAATGGTCACCATGGTGACATTCACCTGGACATTATTCGGTGATTGTTCGTGATTCCTGGCAAAAATCCCCCAGAGATGACTCCCCACATGGCAGTCCGACAATTTTCATCCACAAAATACATATTTCTAGTCGATCCACTTTAATGAATATCTTGTGAAGCGCTTTGAAACTCTTTGATGACATGATAAGGCGCTACATCAAATGCAAAGATTATTATAAGTAGAGGTTGATGGTCTGAATGACCTTTTCCTATTACTACACCTTTAGATTGTTATGTTAACCTCTTTGTTTACATTTCAGATGGCCTTGTATTTAGCAAAAATCTGGGACACCACCTCAACTCTTTCAGCTCAAGTGGATGATCTGACTGCAAAATGTTCAGCAAATGCCCAGTTGCTCAAAGCATGGAGAGACCTGCTGCGGGATGGGTACAAAGTCCTGAAGCCAAATAACTGACTAAAAGATTCTGTAAATCTTTTGTGATCTTGAGGTCAACATGTTTAATGTGAGCAGGACAAATGTTCTCAATATCTCAAAATATTGAAGGACTAAAAAGTCCCACTGTGATTCAAATCCAGAACCTTCTGGTCCTAAGTCTGTTGTTCAATTGACTGAGTACCTTGGAGTTGGTGATAACTTTCGACCACAAAACACACAGTCGACCACTTTACAGTGTGTATCCTGACAAGTGCTTTGAAATGTCTCAACTATGTGATAAGGTGCTGTATAAAAATGGAAAGATTATTATTAAAATAAAGTGCCACTCTTAATATAAGAACATTTAATTCACATTAAACAAGTGGCAGTATTCATCTAATGTCAATTTGTAGAATAAAATGTCAAAACGATAATTGTATAGTGATAATGTGTGCACCTGAATGTACACAAGACATAAATCTAATCATAATAAATAATCCTTGCATTTAATATAGTGCCTTATCACATTGTTGACATCTGTATTTTTTGTATTTTTTCATTGCCAAAACACATGCATGAACAGTTCCTATGTAATGAAAATTCTGAACCATGTACATTTACTTCCTCCCACTTTTTGAAACTGATGGGTGATTTGGGGACAAATAGATATTTCAGCACAGGACCATTGGCCCATCTAGCCTGTGTTTTATTAGCTCCTTAATCCTTGTTTCCTGCTCTTTCACTTTTAAAACTAAATACCCTCACCCACGCATTCGTCACATCAAGGCTTGATTATGGAAACTCCCTCCTCATCGGCCTTCCCAACTCTTCCCTTCACAAGCTGCAGATCATCCAAAACTCTGCAGTTCGTATACTCTCGCGCACCAGGCTCCGCGACCCCATCACTTCCACCATCGCCCGAGCTCCACTGGCTCCCCATCCTCCAGAGGATCAAGTTCAAGATCCTCGTCCTTACTTTCAAGGCCATCCATGGCCTTGCCCCCTCCTACCTCTCTGATCTGCTGACTCCCTACCAACCTGCCCGCTCCCTCTGCTCAGCGGGCTCCGATCTTCTCCATGTCTCCCGCCTGACCCTCCCTACCATCGGTGGCCGGGCTTTCAGCCTCTCTGTCCCCACACTCTGAAACTCCATCGCTTCCTCCCCTGCCTCCTTCAAGGCCGGTCTCAAGACTCTTCTTTTCGATCGTGACTTTGATGGCCCTCCCACCTCTCTGCCTTCCCTCACCCCTAAATCACGACTCCCCCGAGCTCGGGCCCCAACACCTGACTGTTCAGTGCTTTGGGATGTCCTCCAGACGTGAAAGGCGCTCTATAAATGTAATTTTGTTGTTGTTGTTGTTGTTGTTGTAAATGAGTATTGAACACAGGGTTTAAAGGATAAGTGCCACAAAATCTCTTGATATTCAGAAGTTGGTGTTCTTCCCAAATGGTCAATGCAATATTCATATACAAACCTGGATATTGTATCTCCTTGGAAACCATGAAGCCTAGCCCTGTCCTTATTCACATATTTCTTGTGGTGATAGTTTGAGAGGAATTCATAATTAGACATAACAACAACAAAAAGAACAAAATTGCAATTGTATTTCCGCCTTTCATGTCGGAAGGACATCCCAAGGCAACAACAACTTGCACTTATTCATACTTAGACATAACAATAACAATGCCCTCCACTCAGGGTAGTGTCTCAGAGCGCTTAAAAGTGGCGGAGCCTGACTCCGAGCAGGGGGAGGAGGGAGGTGGCCGTAAACATGGTCGAACAGGAAAGATTTCAGGCAGGACTTGAAAGAGGTGAGAGAGAGGTCAAGGCGAAGGGATTGAGGGAGAGTGTTCCAGAGTTTTGGGGCGCAGTGGCTGAAAGCACAACCTCTAATGGTGGGGTGGAGGGTGCGAGGGACGAGCAGGAGGCCGGTGCCAGTCGAGCGGAGGTGCCGGGTGGTGGATTGGGGAGTGAGGAGGTCGGAGAGATAGGGAGGTGCCAGGGAGCGAATGAATTTGAACACGAGTGAGGATCTTGAAGTCGATCCGTTCAGTGAGGGGGAGCCAGTGGAGCCTGGTCAGAACTGGTGAGACGGGTACAGAGTTTGGTCCGGGTCAGTGTGTGGGCGGCAGAGTTCTGAATGAGCTGGATTTGTGAATAGTCCCTTCAAATAGAATAATGAGGACATTGGCTTATCAGTGAGAGCCCTGGTACCTTACACCAGTGAGCATTTGTCAAAATGAACCCAAAATGGTAAGCAGGCAGCAGGGTTTTTGATCGTAGCACTGATCATATGAAGCACAATCCTATTCCTTGCTGACCATAAATACACACACTCCTTCACAGATGGACAATGGAATGGGTCTAAACTCTGCTCTACTGGCTTCATTGCTCTTTATCCTCCTCCCAACACAAAAATATCTCCAGAAGCTTGCACCTTATGTTCTCATTAGAAGATAAGAGGTTTCCTTTGTGGGGCTGAGTTGTAGCAGTGAATCATTTGTATCTCACAAACTCAGACTTTAGACTGAAAAGAGCTGAATAACAATGGATCAGTTATGACCGTTTTGAAAGTAAACATGGTTTAAATTCATCAATAGACTCTGGAGAGAACGGGCAACACAGGAATATTATCTGTGCATTATTTTATGTCACACTATGTAATAAATGCTTTGAATTAAATGTCCCTGTCCTTTCCTCAAAAGTAGGTGTTTGTGAAAGTAGCTGAATGTTTTGTAGAGGACTAGAAGTGCTATTCCTCTCATCCTTTCTCAAAATGAATAATGTTGTTCACACCAGGAAGTATTTTTCTTCATGGAAGGTAACTAATGACTGAAGTGAATCAGGACCCCAAACTTAATTAAGAAACAACTTGATGTTGTTTTGGAAAATTGGAATCAAATGAGCCAAAGGGCTTTCTTCCCAAATCTCTCGGGTATTGTTTGGTGCAAACCTGCAGTGTGTTTATATTACTGATTGAAGACAGTATTTGGTTTACAAACATTTTGCTTTCATATTTGACTGAAAAAACTCTAATTATGGCACCTTTTATGTAGGTGATTCGGAAATCCATATTGACAGTTGTTAGCCTCTCTGGAAATTCAACCTGCTCTGAAATAATCCCACAAGTCCTCCTTAAAGTCTGTAGGAATCACAGCAAAGTGGCCAATCAACAGGGCAGCAGTTCAATGGTTGGTATAAATGGGTTACACTTGGTTGGGAAACCAGTTGCGATGGCTGTTGGGTAAGAAAGTCAAAATGATTGTGGCTGGCGAACAACCAGCCTTCAAAGCAGCAAATGGCCCATTGATCTCAAGGAGAAAAATATGTGAAGAAGTAATGACAACTGTCAATCAAATGAGTGAACTATTTGTTCCATATCCACACTTTTGAGGCTTGAAATTTCATGTAATCTGTCTGAATTACCATTTTGTCTTCAAATGTAATATTGCTCACAACTGTGAAAAATTCTTAAATTGAATCTTAATTTGGAAGCCGCTTCTCAAAGAGGATCTGGTTCCAAATTCAGATTGATTTCAAGGATTTGTACAATTGTGCGTAAACTTTAATTTTGAGAAAAATGGTCTAACAGTTTAACATTAGGTGGAATTGTGGAACTCTGATGCCAAAAAACTTATTAAAAGGTTTTGAAATGTATGTATAAATAGAGCCATAACTGGCAGTGGTATGCAATGAATTACTGTAATTTCAGTTGTGAGGCACTGCACTTGAGCCAGGAATATTCTGCGTTTGAAGTGGTTGCTTCCATTCAGGCCCTTGTCTTTTTAAGCTTGATAAAAGGTTTTGTTTTTTAAAAAAATGTTGATTGATTCTGAGAAACTGTAATCCAAAGGGATTATTGATGTTTGACCAGGCTGTTTGGTATCATTGGTGAAGCAAGAAGACATCACCTCAAGCCAAAGCCTGATATTGATCCTAGATATGCAAATGCCATAAATTTTACCAACCTACCTCGTACTGATGTGCTGCACGATTATACTAATGGGTACCCTGAATCAGTAATGCATAATCATTTCTTTTGAGGGTATGGCTCCCTTTATTTTCTCCCCAGTGTCTCTCATTCACCACAGGCTCTGATGCGTTGTCTGAAATTCCTATTACCCCTGGCAGTATTCCTATAAATCTATATTGTCTTAAAATATAAATTCACGCAGAATTATGGAACATTGTTACATTTCATCTTAAACTGGAAATCGGTTCTTTTTAAGAATAGTAGAAAATTGACTTCCAAATTAAGCCTGAATTTACGATTTCAATTATGATATAATAGTATAGTAACCTTTGCATTTCATATTACATTGTTGAGACGTCTTAAAGCACTGCAATTTACTGTAAAGTATAGGTCTGTGTATTTGTAGGTGAACACAACTGCCAATGTTTTCACAGCAATGTGCGACAGTCATGAAATATGAATATTTTTTGTGTGGGGGGGGTGGGGGTGGGCGGTGGGGATTTTGGCCAGGACACCAGAAAAAACTTCCTTCTCCTTTTGAATATTTCCATGGGATCTTTAATGTCCACACAAACAGGCTGACGGGACCTTAGTTTTATCGACTTATCTGAAGGATGCACCTTCAACAATTCTGTGCAATATCAAGTTTTAAGACAGAATAGTTTTACAATCCTAAATGGACTTTCAGGCCTCAGCGGGCTACTTAGATCTCAAATTAATTGATTTCTCTTGAATCATTTGAGCAAATAGTTTAGTAATGCAAATAGTGCAAGAAATTAAATAGAATTTGAACAGGCCATTTAGCTGATGACAGTTTCTATTTATTTCAACCTGGCTTTGTATCTGCAAATTATATTTTACCTCAGGGGATATGGTATGCTGTCCAATGAGCTGAAAGAGTTCAACATTGTTGGCAAATCTGGAAGCTATATTGCTTTTAGCATTTTATTTGTTTGACAGTAAGTTAAAGTTCACAATACAATAATTTGTCCAAGTTTTCATTGCAATTGAAAATGTTTCAGAAAATTTGAATTTTTTTTACAGTTCTATTATTGTCTTAGATAATATCTACAGAAAATATTCACAGTATGGTAACTAATCAATGAGCAGTTGTGCTCAACATGATAAGTGATGTCAGTGCTGGGAAATGGATCTTCCATTTTTGGCACTCAGTGTCAGCATCAAGCACTGTCAGGTATATAAGATAGGCCAGATGCAAAATAAAGCTCCCTCCATTTTGCCCCAGCAATAGCCCAACCACAACTTTAAGAGTAGCTTCTATTTCACCAGCGGTATAATATACATCGTCAGTTCCCACATCCGCCACCGTTCTGCCTTGTCTGAGAGGTAATCTCAATTTCATAACAATGCCGATAACAAGGCTCATCCCCACTGGGAAACTAGAATTGCAATGAGCAAACCAATCTCACCTGTACTGTTAGTAGAGAGAAGAGACTTCATCCTATGGTTTGGGACTGGATTTGAAGCTACTAAGCCAGCCAAACCTCCCTCCTGTTAAATAACATGTAGCAACAACAAGATTGTACAAACCAAACTATTCATAGTAAAGACACAGCACATTATAATATATTAAATTACTCTTGTTAAATATTCACAACAGTGTTCATATATTAGTACAAGGAGGTGTAACCTTTGCAGATGGGAATATCGTAATATGATTTTTAGATTTTTTAAACTAACGCATTTGACTAGAGGAGACCACAATGACATCTCTATGGCATTGCCAAGGCCTCTTGTGCCAAGGCTAGCAGTTGTTCATGCAGATTGACCTTGCACTATCTACATGCTGCAGTGCTCAAGGTGACTTTCTAACATATTTGGCTTAGGTACACGCACAAACATCCAAATTACAGAGGCTGAGTGATGCCCACAAAACAACATTAGGCAAAGTTATTTCAGTTATTTCAAACTGACGAGCAGCAGACCACAGTTGTTGTTGCCATCGCCTCTCATTGCTTATGAGCTGCAATTAAGACACCTTCAAAGATAATCCTGTACTTCATACAAATAGAGCATTTATTTAAATAGTAAAAGTTCTACACAAAGCATTAATACAACGTGCAAAGCCACTGAAACAATTCATTAAAACATGGTTCAAGTCACTCGTTGTCGTTCTGAGGTATCAAACTGTGTAAACAAGATGTATGATAACACACCAAAGAGCTGTGCTCACTTTTTACATGTAATATGGAAGTTACATCCAATTTGAAGTACGGAAGTGTCTCAACAATGCCACAAGGCAAAACATAATCAGAATTTAAGCTTTGCCCCAAAAATAAATAAGATGAAGTTTTTTTTATTATGCTAAAATCTTGGCAATGTTTTCAACCAGATCCTCCAGATCTTTAGCCAAATGTGATCACTCTGTGTGTAAGAATACCACCTCGTGCTAAAGTTTTTGATACAAAATGTTCTAGAAGTTTTGTGTGTGTGTGTGCTAAGAGTCCAGCTTCATGGTGTCTCGGGATTGAGTGAATCTTCTGATGTATTTTGAAAGATTTCAGTTCTTGTTACTGTTGGTATAGTCTCTTGTAATGGCCACATTTCCAAGAGGATGAACGATGGCGCAGAGTTTTTCTGGCTTCCATTGCTTCCTCTCTTTTTATAGTTGTACCAGCACTGTAGTATCATTTCTTTGAATGGACGAGTTGTTATAGTGTAGAGGATTGGGTTCAGTGCGCTGTTAATTGGCAATATGAATATGACCACCCATGAACTTATTGAACCTGCATATTTAAAAAAAAAGAAAATGCAAACATCAAGAACCTACGATAAGCCCTGCAGTTACATTCATACCAGGCCCTCACTATACAATCACTGCGGGTGCTGAGAGTATAAATATGTCTTATTTCCTGTGATATTGTATTATAGGCACTTCAAAGAATCTCATCTAAACACAGTGTCAGATTGTTACTGAACATAAGGTCTTGTGGCCCATTGTTACCTGTGTTGGCTCTGAAAGAACAATCTGCCCAATTTGCTTCACTAATTGTATTGCACAGTGAGCACAAGTTTAGCTGTTTGTGAGTGCCCTCTCGTGGTTGATACAGGTACAATTATCCATCTGCATTTGGTTTCAGGAGAAGCAGGTAAGCAACAGCAACAACATTTGTATGGCGCTTTTCACGTCAGGAGCACGTCCCAACAAAACAAGCATAATTTCTGTCTATTTTGAAATGTTGGTGATATTTTTGTTAATGTTCATAAATAATCAACAATAAGATAAGATGATATTGGAGTTTCAACTTTAATTGTTTGGAATTGTATTTGATCTTCCGTTAGGAGAGCAATGTATCCTGTTGATTTCCTGAGAAATTGGTGCTATTGTTTCTAAGCATATTGGAAACTACGATCTCATTGTTTCATTAATTGTTCCAGGGAGCAGTGCTCGAAAGAAGCTATGACTTAAGCTCTAGCAATATATGTTGCTCCTAACAATACATTTATATACTTCAAATTGTGATCCAATTATCTTACTGAAGAATTGTCAGTTGCATTAAAATGCATTGAAGAGAATGGTAAATAGCCTATGCCATGTGTTTTTAGTGAAGTAATTATTAGAAACTAATACTGACCATTTTGAAATGTATTGCTTTTGCATCTAGCACTTGGTCTCTTTAGGTTTATTTCTCTTCTCAAAAAGAGAAGAAAGTTTCTCCTGATGTCCTGGCCAATAATACAGCAAAGTCATTCACTCCATGGCTGTTTGTGGGTCTTTCCTGTGCATAAAATTGGCTGCTGTGTTTGCCCAAACAACGCAATAACTTCACTACAATATATCTTGTGAAGTGCTTGGGTACATCTTGACATGAAAGGCATTGTATGAAATGTAAGCATTATTATTATAATTATTGGTCTTTAAATGTAGGAAGGGGGAGTGACTGACTTACCTGGTATTTCGACCTGAAGCACGGACAGAATTTTTAATACGAAAATAGGAATCCAACAAAGCGCATCTGTGAAGACAATGAAAAAGAAGCGCTTGGCGATGGTTACTTCCTTTTTAATGTGGTTGCTGATTTCTGTTGCCATTGCACCTGTCTGATGAATACTGTGGAACATGCTTGCGTAGGAAAATATTATCACTATGAAAGCAATCAAGTTCACACCTGCAAAAAAAACACAAAAAATGTTTTTCAAACTGAGTTTCCACTGACATTTGAGTTGTTTCTAAGTGTCCTGCTCTGCTAAAACTATCTAACAATTAAATTCAAACCAAACATTTTAGTGCTTTTAATACTTCAGTACTTCTAGGGAGGTCAGAAGAATTTAGTTTACCCAGAGAATGTGGTATACCTTATCAAAATGACTGTTGAAACTGAGTTCATAACAGCATTTAAAAGGTACACTGCAACCCCATTATAATACACTTCACTGTAGTGCAAATTTGGTTATGGGTAGCTGGCCCATTTGTTTTCCACCGACCTTGCCCACGCTCCATTTGTGCTAAAATGGCCAATTTTGGAGTCATTAAATTGCAGTTATCATTACTTCCAGCTTTACTGTGGATATGCAAAACAAAAAAAAGGTGATTGGGGAACTCTGGCTGAATGTTTTCCTCTCTTGCCCACAGGTGCAAGACCAGCTGTCTTCCTATTGCTTTTTCAACTAAGATCCATTAACTAAACACAAGACAGAGATGGGAATGTTGTTTCGTAAATGAAATGATTGCCTGGCATATGCAACATTAAAAACCATAAAGATGAAAAGAATGGCTTGCTTCAAACTTACCAAGAAAAATGACAACGGAATAGGCCTGTGCTCTGTAAGACTCCATCTGTTCTGAGTGCAGTGGAAAACACACTCCATTTGTGCCATAGTAATTCTTAAATACATCGTTACTCATCAGGGGAGTGAACGCAATGGCAAACCCCACACACCAGATAAGGATCAGAATGGAAACTGTCCTGTACTTTCCTGGCTTCAGGTTGCTGAAAGGATAAACAATGCAGAGGTATTTTTCCAAAGTCAGGTAGGACAAGAGTAAGACGGACACTTCTGTTGACAGCATTGCCAAAGACCCAGTTATCCGACACTGCATACTGTCCATCCACAGGTGAGCATGCTTGTTGTACTTGCCACGATATTTAAGGTCATAAGCTCCGATCACAAAAAGATATATCCCCATCAAGCAGTCTGCACCTAGAGTGAACATACAGAAAAGGGTGTAATAAAAATAACAACAACAACAAAAATTGGACTTATATAGTGCCCTCCACACAGCATATCAGAGCACTTAAGTAGGGAGTAGAAGGAGCGGTATGACCTAAGTTGACTTGCAACAATGAGTTCCAGGACTTGGCAGGGAAGGGAAGGTTGGAGATGGGACAGTAGTGTGGGAGATTAGAGGGATCGAGGGTGGATTTTTTGAGGAAGGGTGCGAGAACAGAGTTTTTTAGTGGGAGCAGAACAGAGCCAGAGGAGAGAGACTTGTTGATCATGTCAGCCAGCAGGGCGGAGAGAAGGGGGAGTTGAGTGACCAGCAGCTGGGTGAATAGGGCATCGAGGCAGCAGGTGGTGAACTTCATGCAGATGATTGTGGCTGAGAGTTAGGAGAGAGAAATGGGAGCAAAGCAGTGTAAAGAGAGGGGAGTGGCAGGAGCCATCACATTGGAAGAAAGTAGTGTGGATGGTGTGGGTGAGGTGAAAGGGGATATGGGGGGGTGGGGACGATGCAGCCAAGGGGATGTTTCCAATCTTTGAGGCAAAGAAGCATAGGACCTCGCTGCACTTGGCGTTTGATGTGATGATAGAGGGAGCTAGAGGGGTGCGTGGAGGAGGTGACGGGTGGTGGAAAGCAGTGTCTTTGGGTTGTTTTTGGCCTTCATTTGACCTTCATAATAATTGCACTTGATATAGTTTCAGTAATGTTGAAATGCCTCAAAGTGCCTCACAGATAATTGTTGTCAAGTGCAACGACAGTGTATTTGTAGGTAAACACAGCATACAATTTGCACACAGTAAATAATCTTGAAATGAATGATTAATTTAGTTGGAGGATTGTTGGCCAGGTCAAGGCTACAAAAATATGAAGACATGGGTTATGGTTGGAAATGTGCTCAATATCACTGATTATCCTACTCAACTACTAGAGTTCTGAAGATCTGGAAATTTGCCCTGGAGATAGTGTAAGATAGACACACAACATTGGGTTTATCATGATGAACACATGTTGAGGGTCTATCATGATAGACACAACATTAATAATTATTAATTATTCTTGTATTAGATATAATACCCTTTCACATCGTTGAGATGTTTAAAGGAACTTCACAGGAATTACTGCACAATGAATTAGAGACTGTATTTTGTAAGCAAGTGTTGCAGTCAATTTTGTACACAGCAATGTTCCACAAACAGCATGAAGCAAATGAACAATTTTATTTCAGCAATTGTTGGCCAGGACACCGAATGAAGCTCCCTTCAACTTTTGAATAGTACGGTGGGACTTGGATAGGCAAACAGACCTTGGTTTAATGTCTCATCTGAAGGATGTCTACGCATCCAGAACAGGGAAGTTTGTGACCCAGAAAACACACATGCATAAACATACCACATTATACAGATAAACCATCAGCACCATGCAACTGAATAACTCATTCATTTTAATGAAACTTGAAGTCTTTAAGTGTGCCTGAAATAAAGGGTAAATTGGAAGACGCTAAGTAAGAAACTAATTTCAGTGAAACCTAAACAGGGAACTCAAACAGATGGCTGTGAAATGGAATTCAGGAAGCAGACTTTTGTGTATCTGCAAAAAGCAAAGTACTACGGATGCTGGAAATCTGAAATAAAAACAGAAGTCACCGGGAACATACATCAGATCAGGCAGCATCTATGGAGAGAGGAAAATTAGTTAACATTTCAGGTCTATGAACTTTCTTCAGAACAGTCATTGACCTGCAATGTCAAAGAGCTGACGAAAGGTCATATACCTAAACGTTAACTAATTTTCCTCTCTCCATAGATGCTGCCCGACCTGCTGTTTGTTCCCAGTGACTTCTGTTTTTATTCTTGTGTATCTCCTTGTTTTTGTGTACCAGGAGAGAGAGCAGAAAAGGAGGATAAGAAAGAAAATAAACAAAAGAGATGAAAATTGTAATGTTTTTCATGTTAAGAAACATTGCCATTTTCACCCTATAGAAAAAAGCAGAACTCCCCGATAACTTAGTGAGTAAAATCACTGCCCAGTATCGCACTAGGCCTTACTGATAGGTCATAAATTCAAACCCAGTCTGTTCTGAGTTAGTTCACGTTAGGAAGAGAAACAACAACAACAAAATTACATTTGTATAGCGCCTTTCACGTCGGGAGGACGTCCCAATCAGTGTTTCGGACTCATAGAAACACCAGTATTTTTACACCACATAAGCCTTCATCCCTCCTAATCCCCTCTTCTGTATTCCTCCATTTCCTTCTCCCTCATATATTCAACAAAAATAACTTGCATTTAACATCAACAACTTGCATTTATGTAGCGCCCCTCACGCAGGGTAGCATCTTTGAGCACTTGATAGTCATGGAGCCTGACTCTAAGGCCGTGGAGGGGGGTGGGGGGGAGATGCGGTGGGGGAGCAGGGGCAAGGGGAGGAAAAGAGGAAGGGTGTTCCAGAGTTTCAGATCCCTTCGGAACACTACGTCCTACAATCTGTGAAGCTATACTTTATTTCTAATCAGCGAGACTTCTCGGTTCTGATCACTATCCAAATGTCTTCGTAGAAGATGAATGTGCAGTGATATTAAAGGTTTGGCTATGATTTTCTCTCATGGTCCAATAGTTTTCCAACACTTCCCTGGCTCCAAAAGCTTTTGACATATCCCTTTGGCTATGCTTTTTGTTAGCACTCTTCCCTCCGTTCTTCCTGCTTGGCTCTTTCTATTACATTTGTTAAGTGATTCAAGACGGTCATCCTACTTTTAAGGTGCTAGTTGCTGGTCTCCCTAGCTCCACCATTCACAAGCTGGGTCACCAGTGACTGGCAATGTACCACAGTAGAACAAAAAAATGATATCAGATCTGTTCAGGAGAAGAGAAGGCGAGAACATTTGTAGAGTTAAAATATTGAAAGATAAAAGGTTTTTGCAATGAATGCCCAAGAGTGTATACTCACAGCAGAGAGACATTATGGACATGGCGTGAAGCTTGTTCTCAGATCTGATGTAAGGTCTCATGCATATGACGAAGATGTTTCCAAAACACGTAATGGCAGAGACAACCCAAATGAAGACTCGGAGCACAATGTTAGCCAGGAGGTTCTCGAACGAGGAGATACCATCTGTGTTAGGTCTGCAATTCCGAGCATGAGGGGCGTAGCCACAGTATTGGAACTTTTTAAAGTATCTAGAAGAGAAGGCAATTTGGTATTACCCTAATATTGAGCACGAAAGTGCCAACAGGAGCTGAGGGCAACATTAGTTATTTTCCATAATGCACTCCTTGTTTTATATGCCACAAGCTTTAGTGAATCTCACAAATATGTTTTTGTTTTTTCATTGCCATCATTGTTATTAATTGAAGACTTACTTTCATTCATCACACTACTTCCAGCCTCCAATTCCCAGACATGGTCAGCTGTCTGTTTGCTGGTGAAAAAGCAGTAAACTGACTTTATATTCAGCAGTTAGTTTTCTGATGTAAGTGAGAACATGGTTGTAAGTTCATTCAGCAATAGGAATTTTAACTCTGGGAAATTCTTGAGACACAATTCCTTTTATGAGTCTCCACCAGATCTGCATGAAGTCAATTTGCCATGGGTGTTTTACCACATTAAATTGGATAAATTGGGACCAATTGCATAGCTCTTTCAAAGAGCTGGCACAGGCTGAATGACCTCCTTCTGTGCTGTTGGATTCTATGATTTTATGAACCATTGGCCAGCTGACCTAGTACAGGAGAAGCCAGTACAGAGGAAATTAGAGGAACAACATGGTGAATGAAGCATCCACAAGGGTGACGCTACTTAAGAAACAGTAACAAATTATTGTTGCTTGTGCTGATGAGGATAAGGAACGCTTTGAGGAACACTGCAAATATATTGCAAAGCACAGACTCTATTCTTGTATAATACTTACACGAAGGACAAATTTGTAAGTGGCTGAAACATCCTGGCTTCCAGAAATGATAATTCCATTCCTTCCATGTTACTGCAATAACAGAAAATAACAAAGTCCATAAAAAGCCACGTTTGGTTTGCAGCATGCACACTATCATCTTTTACTGCTAAATAAACCAGCTCCCAGAATCCGTGTTCCCAGAGGGAAACAAGGGCCTGCCTTCCCAAAGTGGAGATGGAATTACCAGGACAATACAAGGAGAGTCTAAAAGCAATGGGATGAAAATTGTGACAGTAAATAAGATTAAGACAATTGACAACAAGACTTTGCGAGACAACGTCCCTGGATAAGCAGAGGAAGCTTGAGACAATACTTTCAATGACAAGCTATGCAGTTCTAAGAGTGTCAGCCTGGCTTAGTGTTAGCACTCTAGGCCAAGACCCATTTCGGGACTTGAACTCAAATCGTCCAAACTGACAATCCAGTGCAATGCTGGGGGAGGTGCTGTACATTGGTTGGGACGTTAATCTGAGGTCCTATCTGCCTGTTCAGGTAGATGTTAAAGATTTCCTGAGATGGGCCTTGAAGGAGGCAAGGGAGGCAACGAGGCAGAGGAACTGCAGGATGGAGTTCCAGAGGATGGGGCAGAGTGGCAGAAAGCCCGCCCGCCAATGGGGGGGCCCGGCGAGGTGGGGGATGTGAGGCAGGCCGGAGCCCTCTAAGCTGTATCAAATGCAAGATTATTATTATTGTAGTTTAGCTGTTACACTCCAGCAGTACCCCAAAACACACTATGGGTACCAAGCCTTGGCTCTTGCCAACCTGCATCTAATACTCTCTGGAATTAGGTAAGCAGGCTGCGTCCCTCCAGGGAGAGCATGTGTATTCCATTCCAACAATTTATCTCTGGCATTTGCATGTTTGGTGGGATGCATGGAATTCTCAGTTGTGCTGGATACTCTTAAGCATGGTTTGGGATTTCCACATGTGTCAGACATTCGGCCGACTAAAAAAAAACAATACTGCTCATTAATTTAAAGCAAAAGGTGGAATATTAAAACGGAGATCAGAAGATCCATATCAAAAGAGTGCCACAAAAACTTACAGTGACTTTAATTTCAATAGATTGTCAAACTGATCCAACTGAATTTGCTGAATTGGATTGTAAGAAATATTCCTGCAAAACACAATGAGAAATAGTTTTAATTCAGTACTTTTGCATACAAAGAGTCCTGTTACTTTATGTGGTCATAAACATTCCACATTAAGACAGACTAGACGAATGCTAAGCCATCCCTGTTTGGAACATGTAAACACTTTGATGATCTACATATGCAGCACATACATTGTCGGCTCAGTTGAAAAGCCTGTGTCAAGTTTCTATGACTTGATTTAATAGTGATTTTCATAGTGACCCAATGGATCAAACACTTTCTATTGGCCTAATACTGTTGGAAGTAAAGAGAAATTTTACAATGGAGTGGCTCAAGGGTAGAATTCCCACCTTTGAAGCAGGAGGCCGAGTTCAATTCCTAGCAAATGCCAACAGGAATTAGTTTTGGATGCACTTAGAGAGCAGAACGAGAGGGCACAGGATTCTGGCTTCAATGGGCAATTTGAATGCACAAACCAGGAAGTATCTCTTGGTGCAGAGTATAATTAACAATTGAAATGGATTTCCAGGAAGAGACTTGAGGCCAGGCTGCTGGACTCTTCTAAGAAACAGTTTGATTGCTAATAGGAAAATGTTAGGATGGATATTCTGGAAGGATGAGATAAAATGGGTCTACCTAGACTGAGGGCATTCCATTTGTTTGATAATTCTCACCATTGCTGTAACTGTGATTTTTTATATTGCCGGCATGACACAGGATTCACATCTCTGTGCATACCTGAGAATGCCGATGGTCCATTAATACCCACTCAGCTATAAGTGAGTTATAAATGTGATCTGGCAAATCCAGCCCTGCAACAATATAACTAATATACTGAGTTTCATGGTAGAGAGGAACATTTTATAGCACTTTTGGCTGGGACCAACTTCTCAGCAAATATGTCATAAGCGAATCATTACAAGAATCATAGTTGACTTCTGGATCATTAGGTTGCCACTGCCCCCACTTCCTGCATGTTGCACGCTACTCACCAAGCCAGTCAGGAACCTAGGTTCTTGTTCGACCCTCAACTATCTTTTCTTCCCCACATCCAAGCCATGACCCGCTCTGCCTTCCCTCACCTCCGTAACATTGCCAGACTCCGCCACTACCTCACCCCTCAGGCCACTGAAACTCTTGTTCATGCCTTCATCATCTCCAAGCTCCACTATGCAAATACTCTGCTTGTCGGCCTTTTCAACTCTTCCCTCCACAGACTACAGATAATCCAGAACTCTGCAGCCCGTGTCCTCTCCTGCACCAAACTCTGTGACCCCATCTCCCCCACTCTCGCCTGACTCCATTGGCTCCCTATCCTTCAGAGGATCCAGTTCAAGATCCTGGTCCTCACATACAAAGCCCTCAATGGCCTTGCCCCACCCTACCTCTGTGACCTCCTAACCCTCTACAACCCGCCCGCTCCCTCCACTCAGCTGGCTCTGGCCTGCTCCATGTCCCCCGACCCACCCACCCCACTATTGGTGGAAGAGCCTTCAGCCACTCTGTCCCCAACTTCTGGAATTCTATCCCCCAGTCACTCCGCCTCGCCCTCTCCTTAGCCTCCTTCAAATCCTGCCTCAAGACCCTCCTCTTCGACCATGCCATCAGCGAACCCCCCTTCCTCTCCCCTCCCTTCTTCCGCCCTCACCCCAGCTCGTGTCTGAAATGCTGTACGCTGTCCAGTACCTTGGGACGTCCTCCCAACGTGAAAAACGCTATACAAATGTAATTTTGTTGTTGTTGTTTTATGCGCAGGAAGAAGCACTAATATCACTTTGTGCACATTCATTAGCAAACCACAAAATGTGGCGTGAGTGATATATGTACTCAATGAAGGAGATGTGACAGAATTCAAGATATGTTTCAAGACCTATCTCTTTGACCGTCTCTTTCCCACCCAACCTTGGCTCCCACACCCCCAGCTCCTGACATGAAAGATGGTATACAAATATAAATTGTTATTGTTGTTGAATCAGAACTCTTCCCTCTCCATCGGTTAGCGCAGGAAGACGGCTAATCAATGCTGGAATCAAACTAGAAGCAGGGCAGCGTTAGACCGAAGAGTGTTACAACAACAACAACTTGCATTTACATAGAGCCCTTCACACCAGAACGCATCTCGGAGGGCTTACAACAGCATTCTTTTGTCTTCCTACTGTAAGGATAATGTCATATCAACAGTATCTCCAGATCCACTGGCATGCTTTACATTAATTGGAGTATGTTAAATGTTAGAAGGCTGATACAAGTATTAAGGCAGTAAATGTGTTCAAACTATCAGTGAAATATGGAAACGGTGCCAGTTCTGCAAATGTGCACCTGTTTTTGATATTTTTAAGAGGTATGCTATCAAGAGCTTGCACCAGATTGCCACCATTCTAAGTGTTAGTGAAATAATGATGGCATCTGCTTACACTATTTGCATAACAGTACCAACAATAATGTGCACCAGTGTGAAAGTAACAACTTTTATGTCTTGTGAAATGCTACAATGAGAGTGAATTTCTCTTTCAGTTAATTAGAACATATTTCACAACATTGATATTATAAGGATGAAACAGTAAAAGTAAGTAGTTGTAAATGATGCTGAAATTACAATTGTCGAAGTTCAGTTATATCTTTAAATAAGTGGGGAGAGATATCTTGTATCCGGTTTTTAGACAGATCCCTGTGGAAACATATAAAAAGATCATATCAGTTTCTGTGAAATATAACACAACAATTCTAAGAGAAACTCAATAGACACTAAAGAGAATCTATGCATAATGAAACCAATGAACACAGTGCAAACCTTTAGCTTCAGTAGCTCTTAATGGCTTTGCCTTCATAGATGGTCCCTTAAAAAAATTCTGGATTGTTTCAAGTTTTATTCGCTTCACCTCATTTAAAAATCCCCTTTTAAAATTATTTTCTTCTTCCCTTCCTTCATTAGCTTCCCTATACCAATTGAACGTATTCTTTCTGCTATTATACTTGAAAAGGAAATAATTGCAGGGCTATGATGTAAGAGGGGGAAGTGGGACTAGTTTGATACGTTTTCAAAGAGGCACAACGGGCTAAATTGCCTCCTTCTGTGGTGTAAGATTCTATGTTTCTATGATCTTTTGCAAACGTAATGGTCTTTTTGAGTATGCATCTTGGACTGGGTTTCTGAGTTGGAACAAAATGTTTGCAGACAGATATCCTTCACCTTGGATATCGGATCTCTCTCTGTCAGTACTGCTGTGAAATTGGACACAGCAGTCTCAAGAATGATGGGGTTAGATTCCCTCATGACCTTCCTTTTAATCATTGCAACAGAGTACTTTGCTTGCTACACCTGCCACCTGCTCGATGATCTTATGAATTAAGATTTGTAGATTTCTTTACACTCTATAAAACTTACAGTTCTATAAGATTCTGCAATCCTGAGAAAGCATGATCTTGTATAATGTTGATCTTGTTTTCGCTGAATGCACTGAAAGGAATTGAAATGTTAAACAGGTTAGCGTACAGGTCCATTAATATTCTCAGTTACATAGCTACTATATCAATTCCTGCCAAAGCCACAATGCACTTTCCTGGCAGGTAATCCTATTGTTTACTATTTGTTATCCTCTGATTTCTCTATCCTCCTCTCCTGAAGGAATTAGTTTTACTTATTTTTCCTACTACTGTGGTACGATTCCGTGACGTCTCTGTAACCTCCAGGCAAAACTTGGGTGTTCACCACGTCCCCAAGATACCGATAAGTTTCAACAATTGAGACTAAAGCCCCTTGAATCTCCCAATCAATTCCCTTGATATCTTCTTTGGACTTATAAATGGCTTTAACAGACGGATACTATTCCCACGGATCAGCTAGGCAAGAAATTGAAGATTATAATCAGAAGATAAAAGGGGGAAGAGTGGAAGAGATTTTTCTCACCCGGATTATTATAATGTGGAATGGAATATATCACCACAAATGGATGTTGAAGTTGAGTTCATAAAGCATTTAAAAAGGAATCTATCCAATTCCTTTTGAGGAAAATAATATTAAAAGATTTGGGGAGAGAATTGGATTAGAGTGGATAACTGCACTGGGAGAGATAATGTAATACAAATCATTGTGTTTTTATAGATCCTATAGAATGTTTAAATATCTCAAATTACTGTAAAGTACAGTGACTATTTTGCAGACAAAATACAGCCAATTTTTCACACAGGAATCTCCCACAAACATGAGGTGAATGACCAATTTATCTGGAGGATTGTTGACCAGGGCACCAGGAGAAATTTCCTTCACTTTTTTAGAATAGTGTCATGGGTTCCTTAACATCCACTTGAACAGACAGGCATCACTTTGGCTTAACATCTCATTGAAATGACAGAAGGGCTCTCCAGGAGGGTTAACTGAGACCACAAGCTGAAGTTCCAACATGGGGCTTCAATCTGCAACCCCCTGAGAGAGCTAACTATTGAACTAAGCTGACACTTAACATGGAACCAGATAGATATAATTGATATTGATAAACTGAACTACAATGAGATAATATTAAGCAAATAAACTCAGGCACTAAAGGTCAATAAAATATCTTGAAACAAAACTAAATTCATCTGAAGAACTGTACAACAACAACAACTTGCATTCACCTAGCAGCTTTCACGTAGGGTGCCATCTCGGTGTGCTTAAAAAAGCATAAAACAAGCTATGTGAAATACAACACCAACAACTTGCATTTATATAGCGCTCTCCACACGGGATAGTGTCCTGGAGCACTTACATGAGAAATACATGAGAAATGCCATAATCACTGTGCTAAGTTTTTTTTACTTACAATACGCTTAACATGCTGCAATGCTTGAAAGTAGTATTCTTCAGAATTTGGATATTGTTTATTCCCATGTCACTAAAATAAAATAGAGATCATGTAAAACTCTAATCATGAAACTGAATCTGCATGAATAAAAATAGAACATAAATATTGCAGAACCCCTACCTAGTTTTAATATGCATAAGAGTTTTTCCAGCATTTTAGAAACTATTTCAGCTCCTGTCCAATTGCTAAAGATTTTCGATAACACAATTCATTTGGATCTCAGGAAACCAATCTCCTCCTATTCCCCTAAATCACGTCCCATTCTTCCAGTTTCCCTCATCCTCCCAATTTCCCTCATCCCCTCAATTTTCCCATCTCCCTAATGATTTGAGACATTGTCCTGATGTGAAGGACACTATTCGAATGCAGGTGGCTTTCAAAAGGGAACATGATAAGGAATAAAATAATTCAACTGCAAGGGTACAGGGAGAGGACAGGTAAATGGAACTGAAAGGATTGCTCTTAAAGGAACTGGCCCAGACATGATGGGCTGAATTGCCTACTCCTATGCTTTAAAAACAATTATGGTTTAAGTATTATTATCTTTAAAAAAAAACTGAAACCCTAACTCTTTTTCACCTCCCTCCTCCCTCTCTTACCCTCTCGCTCAATGTCTTGCACCCAATTGTCATATACTATACTTGCACATGGGACTTTGTTTACGATTGCCATTATTATGTCATTTTAATAAAAGCTGTTTTTATTCCAGACATTCTGTCTTTCTCTTGTTAGAAACCTGATAATGTGACAGAAATAAGCTCCCATTAATATACTATATTAACTTAGATGACAGCACCAGCGCCCCCACATGTCTATAGTGTTTCTATGTCCTGTCCAAAAGACCACTTTCTATCTAAAAATAAGCAACCTTATTAAAAGTTCTAAAATTATTATTTTTTTTTAAAAAAGACACACATAATTGAGCCAAGTTCAAAATATTTGTCACAATTTGCTTTCCGTTCTAGGTCTATTTAAAGCAAACTATTATAAACCATTGTGACAGAGAGCTGAACCACAAAATGTAAAGGAAGTTTTAACATTCAAGTGAGGGCTACAGCATTCTAGCTGGAAGGCGCAACAATTCGAAAATATATATTGTAACTCAAAATTTAAACCAAGTGAACAGAGCAAGAGTTCTCATTAACAGCCAATAAATAGGAGATGGTAGTATGTAAACCATTTGGTTATCTGAGCCCAAATGGACTTGTCCAACAAAAAAAAACAACTGTTTGCAATTATATAGCACATTTATGTGGCGTTTGATGCAGGAGAGTAACAAAAGGAAAAAATGTCTCAAAGCGCTTCATGGAGAAGATAATGTATAGCTCATCAATTGACCTCTGTTCCAGTTTCGTCTACAAATTCATGGTCAATATATTCTGTGAAGCGCTTTGAGATGTCTCAACAAAGTGATAAGGCGCTATATGCAAGGATTATTATTATTACCCTTTGAGTGCCATTATTATTGATTATACAGTCCTCAACTGAATATGTAGTTACCATAACAGATTGCTAGGTGGCGCTTGAACTCCATTTAAACAAGACTCTTCATGAAACAATTTGTTGGCATTTCTTTTTGGGGGTGGGAGAAGAGACCTGTGTTATTACCGTCACAAAGATTTTATCTGAAGGTGATGTAAGAACACAGCTCACTGCGATTTATGTCACCTCATTGCCCATTTGTAAACAATTGAGAAAAAATGTTTGCCGCACAAGTTTTTCATTAAAACAGTACCCTTTTAATGGATCCCTATCTCAGCGCAGTCACAGCCTGACTACTTACACAGCCTTGTGATTGATCGCGGACAAAAAGCTTCACAAAAGACAATGCATGTATTCAGCCGCAGTTGTTATTTACACCAAGCCACCCCCATTTTCATTGGTTTCGCTAGGGCTGCTAACTATCCTTTAGGTAACGTGCATATGCAAGCGATTCCCCTCCCTCTTCCCTGAATAATGTAATAATTTCAGGGATGATTAAAGAACAATACCCACTTACACACAGAGTGCTAAAGTTCTATATACCTGTACATTGAGAGTGGAGAGAACCCTGACTGTTGTATTTTCTAATTCTGTATTGCTATTTCAATCACGTACATAGATCTGTATGTTTAATCTATTAGCCACTATGCCAACCTAAACAACTTCTCTCTTGCTTTTGAAGAGCTCAGACACGTTGTCTTATGTGAAGGGTATCACATAAATGCAAGCTATTTTTTATGTTTCCTGTTGTAATAAAAACATTTTTGGGCCTTGATGTCATCTAAGTTATTTGGTTTGTCGCTAAGACTTATCCTACGTCTTCACTTGTTGGGACGAAATTTGCAGTGCTTCACTGATAGGTGCAGTTAACATTAGGAAATTCAAATTTCACGCCAGATTATAAACGTTCGAAATACATCAGCAGATAAATAATAATAATCCTTGCATTTGATAAAGCACCTTATCACGTCTTCGAGATGTCTAAAGGGGTTCACAGAATAAACTGTAAAGTATTTGACTGTATATTTTGTGGGCGAAACATGACAGTCAATTTCGCACAAACAGTCGTCATGGATTGAAGGTGAGGAAATATATCTACTAACCTCAGAAGATTAGTAAGAAAGCCAAAATCCCTTTTTAGTTTATTTTAAAGGGTGATATATAATAATAATCTTTGCATTTGCCACAAACAGTCATAGATTGAATGACCAAATTATTATTGTTATTTGTTTTAGGAGGATTATTACAACCAGAAAGTGAACCACCAATCGACTAGCCACCGATTCCTACTTACTGCTAGGTGAACAGAGGTGCGTGTGTGTGTGAAGTAAGGAAATTTGCCGAAGGTTTCATCCCACCTGGGAATTGAACCCAGGTCCTCTGGGGGAGGGGGGTAATGGTAGGTTTGGTTGTTGGGGGAGGGGTTTGAGAGGGGGCGAGAGCCCCTTTGCCCTTGCCATGGAGTTTGTATATTGCTTTCTGTGTGAAACAGACATATTACTGTGGTTTTGTGATTTTGCGACCTTGAGACAATGAACATATTTTATTCAGTAAATCATCAATGCTTAGTTATACTGCAGTTTAAAATTCATATTGAAATTCTTACAGGTACATTAACTTTGGCATCTCTTTGCAAATGGTTTCTTCTGGCATCTCAGAGATAGAGTTGTTGTTCAGTGACCTACAAAGAAGAAAACATCAATGTCTGTTTACATCAGTAAGAATGAAAGCTTTAAGTTAAATATTGAACTTGCTGTTGCACAATGTAGAAACTTACAGGAGCATGACCGATTCTAGCCCAATGAAGGAGTGGATGGCAATCTTGTGGATTTTATTGTCCTCGATCAGCCTGAAAAAATGAATTATAAACAAATGTTACATTTGAATAAATGATGGGACATCAGATGAAGAACTCTTTTATGTGTGAGTTCCATTGGAAATAATGTTGGGTTTAATGAGTGTACACAATCAGGAATTTCGGAAAAAAACACAAAATACTGCAGATGCTGGAATCTGAAACAAAAACAGAGAGAGCAGGGAAAACTCAACAGGTCAGGCAGCATCTACGGAGAAAGGAAAGTGAGTCAACGTTTCGGGTCCACGACCCTTCGTCAGAACGTGGTCGTGGACCAGAAACGTTGACTCACTTTCCTTTCTCCGTAGATGCTGCCTGACCTGCTGAGTTTTCCCAGCTTTCTCTGTTTTTGTTTCAGGAATTTGGGAATGTGATTGGGGAAAAGAGTAGCATTTGATATAACGCTTTAACATGTTAACGAGACATCTCAAAGCGTTTCACAAGATAGTGGTGTGACTGTGTACATTTTGTGGGTGAATTTGGCAGCCAATTTGTGCACAGCTAGATGTCACACAGCCATGGAGTTGAGTGAACAATTTTTTATTTTGGGGAGGATTGTTGGTCAGGACACTGGGAGAAACTCACTTCTCTTTTCAAATAGTGGAATCTTTGAAGTCCACCTGGGCAGGCAGATGGTGACCTTGGTTTAACAACTCATCCAAAGGACGGCACTTCTAAACATGCAGTACATCTCAGCATTGAATTGGACTGTCAGAATGCAATGCATGGGTTACAAGTTCCATGTGACTGTTTACAACCTGTTTATTGTACATAGGACTTAGCATTTAACCTAGTATATAGCTGTACTTTGGCATTCCAAATGGGAGTGAGCCATTAACTTTGCTTAAGTGGGGTGCATTATGTCTTCTCTGTGTTCCCTCTTTTGTCTCCCAAGTTCAATGGCACTTGAACAACATTAGAAACGATTTATGGCTGTTTTTGCATGCACAGGCTAAATTACTGGCAAGCTAGATATACATTTATCAAGAACTAGCCATACAAAGCTCTCCAATGAAATTACATGTGAAGACAACAGCCCACTGTATCAATATTTAGCCAGCATTACGATCATTAGTGCACACAGATGCATACACTTAATTCTTTACTTTTGTAGCCCGTGCTGTCTCATTCACTGGAAACATTTTCCTAACTCACATCTGATGTTGATTTCAGTTTCCTTCTGTTCAACTTGGTTGCACAACTCCATGTTACTGTGACCTCAGGTAAATCCTGTAAATGTCGGATGAGAGCAGCCAACTGTAGCTGAGCCAGCACACCCGAGCAGGACCCAGCTTTTTCTTATTTATTCACAACTGGGTGGGCGAGATTTCCCAATGGTGGTCCACTAGAGTTTTGTGTTGGGTTAAGATTCTTGTCACATCCCCCTGACTATTCACACCCACCATTGGTGGGAACCTTTCAGCCACTTTGCCCTTCTTCTCTGAAACTCTCCCAAAATCTCTACGCCTTTGCCCCCCTTCTCTGAAACTCTCATTCAAAATCTGGCATCCTGCTTGTCGTTCATCCCCACTGTTCCTCCATTGGCAGCGTCCTTTGGGCTGCTACTCCCCGGAACTCTAGAACTCTCTCACCCAATCCCTCTGCCTTTCCCCTTCCTTCAGATCATGACTCAAGACATTCCTCTTGGACCTCTTCCGTCTCTCCTCCCGGCATCAGGCTCTGCGACTGTTAACTGCTCCGAGATGCTGATGTCATGCTCCCCCACCCCCCTTCATTGAATCTGGCTAACCCACTCCCTCTGTAACCTGTAAATGGTACGTTATGTTTCTGGTATTAAAATTGGAAGGGAAGTTTCTCAAATAGGGCATCATTCAAAAGGTTGGAGGATCCTGGCCAACAGCACGATTGGGGTAATACTCTTAGCATTAATTACTAATGGGGAAGCACTGACTGGCAATCACACTCCATTATACTGCTGGTTAGGAATATATGAACATTAACCACAGTGTCATAATGGAACTTTACTGCAATAGCTACTTGTGGGGAGGTATCGGTGGTATGCGCTTGTGGAACCCTTTGTATTAGAAAAAGGGATTCAAAACACCTTCAAAAAAGGAAAATTTCAGGGAGAAAATTTACGGAGGAAAATAGAATATTTTTGACACACTGACAAGTTTCATACCACATCTGGGAATGACAGCACCAAGCAACAAGGTTTGACAGATTGGGTTCTAAGTGAAATTCTATGGAGCAGTACAATAACAGGAGCAACCTTACTGGTATGCACTTAAAGAGTGTCTACTACAAGCACACACTGCTGAGAAAATAAGTAAAAAAAATCAATAGGTTTTCCAACAAAAATACAATTCTAAATAAAAATCAGCATATTGAACATTGCCATTTGAAAGGCATACAGTATTTATTACATCACTTATCTCTACGGTCAGCTACTAAGTAGATAGCGCAAAGTAAAACGTAAAATGGTATGAGTTTGTCGTATATTAAAGAGGCAGTAAAATAAATGAAAATAATTGATTCACTTACAGCCATTTAACGCTATGAAGATCTTCAAACACTCTTGGAGGCAACATGGTTATGTTATTGTCAGTCAAATACCTGAAAAGAAAGAAAACTTTTTAAAGATGCATTTATTGTCACAAATTTCACAATTGTTACCCCCTATTTTGTGATGTTTTTTTCCTACATATATAATGTGTAGACCTTTTTGGGAAGGGTGTGGATAATACATGAAAACCACACTTGCAGCTGTATTTAATGTGTTATCATCACTTCACCAAATGAATGCACATCTATTTGAATACATACTTCTATGAAATAATCAGCAAAGAAGGAAAGTGAATAAAATGTTGGGATATATGGATAAGTCAAGAAAAGTGGTTTATAATTGTGTATTGCCATGATCACACTTGAGGCCTGAAATTCAGCATGGTTTTAGCTTTAAGATTGTCTTAAAATTTAAGATTGTGAAATTTGGGAAAATTCTTAAATTCAGAATTTGATGCCTGGCTTTCAAATGTGACTCCCTGACAGATTTGTTAACAGATTCATCAATTATTGAATCTCTCATGAAAACATCCCATTTATCAATCCCAATTTTTTTAAATTTAAATTTCTAGAAGCATTTCAGATTAAACGCATTAGGTACTGATCCCTGGTGATATATTATGAGCACAAGCAGCATGTGATTAACAAAGCTAGTTGAAAAACAACTTTGTTTAAGTGGACCGATATGGTATTCTGACCCACTTCACTGCACTAGAAGTTTTCCTTCAGAATCCCTCCCACACTCTGAAGTTCAAAAGCTCACTCTAAAACAGGGAATAAATACTATAAAATGCTTTTCTGCCTCTTATGTCAATTGTATGGTCATTTTGCAGCAATCATAATGAATTCTGGAACTTTCAAACATAAACTGAAAAAAAATCCAATAACTTCATGCAATAAATTTCTTTTGAAATTCCCAGGTTATCATGCCTTGCAGAGTGGATAGTCAGCTCAAACTAACACAAACTAATACCTACAACAGTCCTTCCATTTGATATAGCGCCTTATCACGTTGCTGAGACGTCTCAAAGAGCTTCACAGGATACTAGTAGTAGTAAAGGGAATTGACTGTGTATTTTGTGGGCGAAATGTAATTTTGGATACTTTTGCAATTGGATTCCTCGGAAATGTTAGTAACAACGTTAATAAATGTATTTGTGTGGCTAGCCTCATTATTAAAATTATTCTCTTTGTAAATAACTAAAGCAATCCAATAGATATAACAAACTTGGTATTTAGCCTTATAAAAAATGTTTGGTATTGAATTTTAGAAAGAAATATTTTAGAAAGAAATACGAGCATCTAGCTTCAGTTCAGCGTTCGGAACCAGATACACCTTAATCTGAAGCCCTAATCCCCTAGGTCACAAATATCGCTTGCTAGCAACGTCAAAGGGAACCTAACTGGATTTTTCATGTTACGTGGCTGCGTGCAGAATCTGCAGGCCCTGAGGCAAGTCCCCACGGATGAAACAAATTAGATGCAAATCATATTTTACCACAGTAATCATTTGGAAAAACAAATGAAAAAAAAGAGCAAAATTAAAAACACATGGCTACATGTGCATTTAAATAATCAGTAATCACAAAGGAAAGCAGGTTTAGGAAATTGTGGCGGCTGAAGTCTCTTTTTGGTTAATGGTGACTGTTTTGTGCTCACTGATATATATTGGGACTATCTCAGGAAGGTAGAATCATAGGAATTAACAGCACATAAGGAGGCATGCAGCCCATTGCGAGGTCTGCATGGCTATTCAATCCTACTTCCCTGTCCTACCAACAACAACAACTTGCATTAATATAGCACCCTTCACTCAGGGAAGCACCTTGGGATGTTTAGAAGTAGACAGTGGGGTTAAGAATTGCTGTTTGCAGACTGACGTCCTCAGCATATTTTATTCTTACATCACTGGGCTGCTTTTATGGCCTTACGTGCTATAGCATGGTGATGGAGCTAAGGTTTACGACTGCTTTTGACTTGCCTTTTTCCCTTCTCCAGTTGAATTTTAAAGCCGTGGCATTAAAACAGCCCAGTCGTGGGGTGGTACATTCAATGGTGGCTGTAAGCCAGTTGGCATGGAACCCAATCATTGTCACAAAGTCAGGGGAAGGGGATGCTCCACCTTAGTTCAACCTTAGCCATCTAAAGAGGTAGAATTTTCAATGGCATGATAATATCACCAGTGATGAATTAGTCAATTTTTTCAATCCAACATTAGTCAGTATCCAACATTAGTCAAAGAGTCGAGGTGGACTTGTTTGACCCTCAACTATTCTTTCTACCCCACATCCGTGCCATGACCGCTCTGCTTTTCCCCACCTCCACAACACCGCTCGGCTCCACCACTGTCTCACACCACAGGCCGCATTCATAACATTCAGGCTTGATTATGGAAACTCATTGCTTGTTGGCCTCCCAACTCCTCCCTTCATAGCCTGCAGATAATCCAGAACTCTGCAGCCCGTATCCTCTCCCGCACCAGGCTCCGTGACCCTAACACCCCATCCTTGTCTGACTCCACTGGCTTCCCATCACACAGAGGATACAGTTCAAGATCCTGGTCCTTACCTTCAAAGCCCTCCATGGCCTCGATGCCCCCTACTTCTGGGACCTCCTAACCCCCTATCACCCTGCCTGCTCCCTCCGCTCAGAGATCTCCGGCCTGCTTCACGTCCCCCACCTCACCCGCCCCACCATTGGTAGGTGGACCTTCTGTCACTCTGCCCCCACCTGGAACTCCATCCTGCATCCCTCTGCCTTACCCCCTCCCTTGCCTCCTTGAAGACCCATCTCAAGACCCTCTTCTTCGACCGTACTTTTGATCACCCTCCTTCCCCTCTGCCCTCCACCATCCCCAATCCCAATCCCCCAGCTCGGGTCTGAAACGCAGATTGTCCAGTACCTTGAGACGTCCTCTCGACTTGAAAGGCGCGATAGAAATGTAATTTTGTTGTTATTGTTGTGAAGGACTAATTTCGGGACAGACATCAGGAAGGATTTCTTTACCACAGGTGTCAGCCTGACTTCTTTCCTCTAATCATGAAGGTTATAACTTGCTTTCAGCCTTGTCTACCTTCAATTCAATGATTGCTTCCAACAAAGAGGGAAAGGGCAAGTATGTTTAAAAGAGAAATAGAGGTGTTAAGATGAATGGAGGAATAGCACGGCATTGGGATTAAAAGATCTGCCAAGATCTAATAAACTGGAACAGGCTCAACAGGCTCAATCAAAATAAAAGAATGAGTAGCAATGGGAAGATTGGGGTTTAATTTGCGGTCCAGTATTTCTTAATGGATTTTTTATTTATTAATTCCGGTTAGAATTTTCTTTGGCCGGACATAGATGGAGAACATGCATATGGGTATCAGGATTCCCCATTTGAATGACTCAGATTCCTTATTACCCCTCTAAGGAATACTACACATTGGAGCCTATTGAGTACTAGTTTCACTAGTGTCAGCTCCTTGGGATGTCCTCCCGACATGAAAGGCACTATACAAATGTAATCCTGTTATTGTTGTTGTAGTTTGAATTCTTGACATTCCTTGTTGTTTTAAAACACTTTTTTTGGTCTCCTTAGGCTTGAGATCATTTTCAAAATATTTACGATTGTTTGAAAACAGTCTTAAATTCAGCCAATTTAGAAGATGATTTCCTCCAGTTCCCTTTTGCGTACTGTAAAAACTTGGCTTCCAAAATCTGACTGATTTTAGGACTATTTTGCAAACATCTGCATGGTCTTAACATTTTAAGACAATAATCTTAAGCTTAAGAACATGAGAAATTTCAGGTCTGTCAGAAGTGCTTTGATGACTAAACTCATTAGGCCAAATTAACTGGTATTCAGGACTGACATTTAATTTGCAGTAGTTTGGTTAAATTATATGAAGGAACTTTCAGGGGATTCACTTTTTAATAGCTGACCTTACGTTACCCAGTGATTATTATAAGCACAACTTCCATTCTCAGACCTATAATGCAGATAATAATGCACTGAACATGTGTGGATAGACTCTATTAGCAAAAAGCTGTGAAAATTTGAAATTCGATTGAAGAATTGGAAGCATTTTGGGGATATGGAAGACCTTGCGTACTGTTCTTCATATTTGATCAAGTTTGATAATTTGATCAAACTTAATAATGAATCAATTAGTGATTCCATGGAGTATTTAAATATATATTAACTTCTACCAAATTGCTTCACAAAATCACAAGAGAGATTTGGATGAACAAGCCCCTTCAGTCTACTTGATCTCATCTAACCAGAACATCCACCCTGACATCTTCCCATAACAGCATCAAACTGCATCTTAAATGAGTCCAGCATCATGCCTCAGCTATTCTTTCTGGTAACCCGTCCAAGCTGGATATTACCCTGTGTGTAAGAAAATATTTCATGGTGTCTGTCCTAATTTTGCCCTGCACAAACCATTACCTTTGCTTCTTGTCCTGTTGCCCTGGCAAGTCGGAAAAAATTGTTCTGGATTTACTTTCTCATTCCCATTTAAAATCGTATATCCCACTTAAGAGGGTTCCTGGCTGCTAAAGTGAACATTCAGTCCGAGGTAGGCAAATCTGAATGAAAGTCTCTGATTCCAAAATTATATCAAGCAGGAACTTTGGAATATATACGTATTCCACACCTCCACTGTTGATGCTGGCACACTGCCATGACGACACCACATCATCCTCCCATCCCAGCTCCATCACCTCTTCTGGAAATCTGTTTATGTCCACTTCTACCAATTCTTAGCATTACAGCTCCTAGAAGGGTAGTTATCAAGGTCCTCTTTTGAAGTCCTGAATTGTTCTTGTATCACTGTTTTTTTTCCTAGGAATCTACTTTACATATTTCTTTTTCTGTGGGAAATCATTTTCTATTTTTCCTCCACAGCATTACTTTCAAACTGAATGAAAAAACTTTGGAATGTTTATTCATTCCCACATCTTCGCTGTTGATGCTGGCCTGAAGAAATCACATAGTCCTCTGAGCTAGTGTCAGCTGGACTCAGTTGGTCGCACTCTCGCCTGTGAGTCAGAGGTTTGTGGACTCAAACCCCACGTCAAAACTCTAAACTTTCATAATCCTGGCTGACTCTGCAATGCTTGCTGTGGGTGCAACCTTCTCATAAGAAATTAAACCAAAGTCCTGTCTGTCTGGTCAGGTGGACATTATAGAACCCATAGCAAAATATAAAAAGAGAAGGGAGTTTCTTGTGATGTCCTGGGAAACAATTCTCCAGCTAAAAAGGTCATTCATTTCTAGGCAGTGTTTTGGATGCTGTATTTGCCTACAAAATATAGTATAATAATATAATGTAGCATATCCTGTGAATTGCTTTGAGATGTCCTCCTGACTTGAAAGGGGCTGCACCAAAGGTCAATATTATTATTAAACTTGTGTCCTCCCATGCTGCACTCAAAAAATCCATGCCAGATAGTTTGAGTATGTTTACATGATTCTGTGCCTTATAATATTTGAAACACCTGGATCATTAGGTCTGAGAATGCAAACCTCATTCAAATTCTTCTCTATTGATAATAATAATAATCCTTGCATTTGGTAGATTTATACGTCATTGAGACGTTTCGAAGAGCTTCTCAAAATATATTGTAAAGTGGATTTACTCTGTATTTTTTGGGTGAAATGCGGCAGCCATTCCCTTCCCTATAGGAGCACATCATAAAAATACCACTGTTAATAAGACAGAAATTTGGCACATGTTTTGTATGCTGTAGACTCTGCTAATAAAGCTATTTAATGGCATGCATTGAAGCTTAGCCCAATGTGACTTATGATGATAATCTTTAATTATTCTTTAGACATCTGTTCCCGCTGTTTTCCTAGTCCAAACAGTTCTCTTTTGCGAGAATTGAAATTGCATTACACAAGCAAGTGGAATTAACACTAACTGTCTCTATCATGTGAGGAATATCATGTGCGCAATTGGCAAAAGAACAATACGACTAACTTGGCTTTACAAGCTCTCAGCGCCCTTACATAACAGGAACAAAGCAAGAGATGGTGTAAGCGAACCAGATCCTGTGGCAACCACCCACCAGCATTAGTGTTGGTACACAAATCAAAAATATTTAATTATTTTAAAATGCAAAACATTGCTCTGCACAGTTTGGCTGCTGCATTCACCTACAAAATAAGCATTCACCAACCAAACACACAGTCACCACATTTTACATTACAATTCATGGTGCGCTTTGAGACATCTTCCCAACATAAAAGGTCTTATAGGTGCTAACTATTAGAAATTATTATTATTTTATTTTATATGAAGAGAGGTAAGAGTTACAATACAATAAAAATTAACATTTATACTGTGCCTTTCACGTCGGGAAGATATCCCAAGGCACTGGACAGTCTAAGCTTTGTGCCTGAGTTGGGGGTGGGTATCGATAGGTTGGGGGAGTGGGAGAGGGGAAATGGCCCAAAGCACGATAAACGAGGAAGGTATTGAAACATTGACATATAGTAATAGTTTGCTTTACTTGGCTCAATAACTCACTCACATTTGCTACTCTTATAAACTCTGGTTGGCTGTTCCGCACTTGTTGGTAAATTTACATACAGATCTCTGATGGTGGGCAATTATAATGGGAAAATCACATTCTAAGCATAGTCAGCTATAGTTTGATAAATGCTTTCGGAAGAGGAGAATAATTCTGCTTTCATGCGTTGATAAATTTGACGACAAAATACTGTCAATGTCAAATACTTTCTGCTTAAAAATACATGTTAAACAAACATATAATCTTGCCTATTTAGTCTTTTTCTTCACTCTTTTTGATTTGCACCGTGAGTGAGGCTCACAGCAATGCAATGGATTTTTATAGTGATCTGAAAATGAAATATCTGCAAGATACTTTTAGCAGAAATATCTCACAGGTCAAGTGAAATCTATGGCTGGGACCAGAAGTGAAATCCAATTATCAAAGATGGTACATCTCTCCCAATGAAGTGGAAAGTAAATGAAAGAAAACCAATTTATTTGTCTGAAACATCATTTACATTACATTTCTCTGCATCGCAACAGCACTCAAAATATATTGACTGGATTATGTAATGTGATCTTTTTCTATGATTGTTTGTGGGACACTGCTGTGAGCAATTGGCTGCTGGTTTCGCCCACAAAATGTACAGTCAATTTACTTTAGAGTGTATTTTGTGAATCACTTTGAGATGTCTCAAAGACATGATAAGGCACTATATCAAATGCAAGGATTATTATTATTATTTTTATTAAATTGTCTTTCACATCAGTAAAATTCTACCCCCTTGCTTTGCACTTTGGGGGTAATAATCTGAAAGTATGCTTCGTTTACTTTTTAATCCTGTTTTGTATCATATAGAGGTTTCATTATCTCCTTTGAGGCATCTCTTTTCAAGAGCCTTGCTCTTTGAGAACACAAGATTCCAAGAAGCAAGAAACATTTATTCAGCCCATCAATTTCACATTCCTTTCACAAAAACCTACTCGCTCTTACACTGTCCCACCCACTCTATCTGCTGGAAGAAAGTTTTGCATAGATATTTCCCAAATGTAATCAAGAAAAAACACAGAATATTTACCCAAATGCACATAAGAATAAAATAATAGTCTCCTTTCTCTACATCTAATCCTCTGAAGCTCTTTGAGATGCAACCCGATATGAAATACATATCAAATGCAAGGATTATTATTATTAATAATTATTGTTATAATATTCAGGAAGAAAATAGGAAAAGTGAAAGACAGAACACAATTGTGAAGCAGATTGATTTTTATGGATCAAAAAACATTGAGTTATCCTTCAGATCAAAGAATGTTCCAGCAATAAGCAAATACTCACAGTTTGGTAAGATTGTACAATCCCTTAAACGCCCGCCCAGAAATTGTTGTTATCTGATTGTTTTGTAAGTACCTGAAACAAAAATACATAATATTAATTCAATATTTAAAATCTAAAGATGTGAAATTGCAATGGCTTCAGCTGCCTAAAAGTGGCACAAAACAAGAGGCTATTTAGTCTTAGCCTGTGAAGACCATTTTGTCTTCAAATTTAAAACAATAATAAGCCTTACGTGTCAGTAGTTTGTGTGTGAAAACACACACAGAAATTGTGTGTGATCCCCCCCACCCTCCCCCCAGCCTGCAGCAGAGTCCTACACCGGGAGGGTATTGCTTTCCAAGATATTCATGCTTAGGTTTAAATTTTCCCCTACAGAATACACAGTCCTTCCACTTGGCCATATATCCTGTGAATCTCTTTGGGACATCCTCCAGACATGAAAGGCATTATAATAAATGTAAGGATTGTTATTATTAGTTACTATGATTTCGTGTTCCGATTAAGATGTTTCACAGTCATTGCCTTGACGATAATGGGCAAGTTTGTTCGCATGAACATAAGAAACAGGAGTAGGCAATTCAGCCCCTTGAGCCTGTTCTGCCATTCTATTAGATCATGGCTGATATGTACCTCAACTCCAAATACCCGCCTTTGCCTCATATCCCTTATGAGGATTATTCTTAAACTGAATAACTGAATGTGTCCTTAGAAGCTTCTCTGAAGTTGAAAACAATGACTTGTTAAATTCAAAGGCTTTTTTGCTGAGTGTAAGCCGACCACAGAAACTGTTTATTTGGAGAGGCTTTTGGGGACAACGGCATGTCTGAAGATCAGAACAAAGTCGAGAGAAAGAGAGACTGAGACAGAGACCTACCTGATTGTTTCTGTACTGTGAAAAAGAGTACCCTTTTTGCTAAGCAAAACAGATTGTCGGTAAATCCTTCCTTTTTTCTATTTTGCTTAATCTTTTACTCACTGATTTTAAATTCTGTGTATGGACAAATATAAATTTATAAGATTTGTATAACATCTGGAATTAAAAGCCTATTTGTTAACTGGAAAAGGAGCTGGTGTGATTTCAGTCATTTCACGAAGCTACAAGCTAAGACTGGCTCTAAATACATTTTCCAAATAAATAGCAGGGATTTTGACTCTCCTTGCCAAATCAACACCGGGAAAGCAAAATTAAAGATATTTCTGGTGAGTGTTTGACACAAGTTGGTGAGAGTCAAGGTTTGGAGATGCCAGAGTCTGTATCGGGATACTGCTGGAGTTTAATAATATGTATATATAATATATATAATAATAATCCTTGCATTTGATATAGTGCCTTATCATGTCTTCGAGACGTCTCAAAGCGCTTCACAGAATATACTGTAGAGTGAATTGACTGTATATTTTGTGGGTGAAATGCGCTTCCTAATGAGAGCATTTCCTGGAAAACTTCCCATTGCTTGTCCAGCTGGAACCATTCTGTCTCCTATGTCTTTCATGGTTTTCAGTAGGCGAGTGGGAAGAATTTCTATCTTCAATGGGGGCCTATCCTCTAAGCTGACAAAACAGGCTGTTTAGTTAGTTTTCAGTGGAGCCTTAGAGTACTGCAGACTTATGTGGCTCAGGAACCTAAGTACTGATACCACCACAGATATTTCAAAGTTTAAGGTGTTATGTTAAATAGGATCATTATTTCCACATATTTTACGCAAGTGTGTTAAACAATGTGTATACTTACAGCTCACTGAGGCTTTGGTATCTGCTGAAACCATCAGGATAAAGTTTTGTTAGCTTATTGTCCTTGAAAGACCTGGTTGAGACACAGATGAGTGAAGAAGCAATGAATGAAACAAAAATGCCTTCAAGACAAGAATTGCAAATGCTGCTATACTTACAGAAGTATCAAATTGGTTGACACAAAAGGGAGTGTATCCAGATTACCATCATCACAGTTGAGCTCTGTGCTACTGCATCTACATGCATTCCTTGACGTGTACTCAAGATCTACACAAAAAGAAATGTTGCAACATATTATTCATCGGAATTGGGTTCACAAAACAAATATACTTTTATACCACTTTTACATTTTAATTTTACCTGCTGATGTAAGTTTGACACTGCAGAGAACTAACGTGTAATGTAGTGTAAATGGGAGAAAATGGAGGAAGTTAAGTCGATATTGATAATCAGGCAAGTCTCCCAGGTTCTGGCCTGTTATTTCAGTATTGGGCGATTGAAAAGACAACTTTGAATGGTTTTGCTTATGCGTGTGACATGATTGTATCATTTATCTGACGACACATACTCACGTGTAAATGTAAAACGAAAATAATAATAATAATCCTTGCATTTTGATATAGCTCCTTATCACGTCTTCAAGACATCTCCAAGCGCTTCACAGTGTATAATGTTAAGTGAATTTGACTGTATATTTTGTGGGCCAAATGTTGGAAATTTCAAGCTTTCCAAATGGATAGCAGCTGCTGTATTAGGTGTTACGGAAGAGGTCTCAGCCTAACTCAGTTGATAGCACTCTCTCCTCTAAGTCAGAAGGTTGTGGGTTTAAGTCCCACATCGGGATTTGGAACTCACAGTCTAGGCTTTTGTATTGCAAATACGTTTGTAGAAAGTGAGAACTTGGTTTAATGCCCATTCAAAGAAATATCTGTAAATGATACATTTTACTTAAGATATATATCTAAGTAGAGATACATTTTACGTGTTGCTTTTAAAAGTCATTTTATTTGTTTAACATTTATCCTGCTGATTTCCTGAAGTGCGGTAAAATGCGCACTCTCCACCTCCAGAAAATAACTTTTTGTAGTACAAAACACCCTCAAGCCTAGTCCTCTAACATTAGGCCACTTTATTACTGTGTCTTTCCCATTTTCAATCTTAAATAGTTTTTTTCAAGAAAAACATTTAACTTTATATTTGTTGCTGATATGTTGTGTATTGAGGTCGATTAGTGCTGGGGAATGATATACTTTCCCAGTATTGGTGACTAGAAGTCTCCTGTTGCCAAATTAAAGACACAAATCATTGGTAGGAGTAAGATTGGAATTTCTGCAATGCAGACACATTGTGGGTTCTAATGGTAGTTGCAGATTTGTTCTCAGCACTCAATTAGTGAAAAATCATCATAAAACAGTAATTAAAAAACTTAATGGAAGATGATATAAGTTAATTAAACCAGAATCGTTTTTACATCCTTAACCATCCATTCCTTTGCGACAAATTAAAGGCATTATGCAAATGTAATTTGTTGTTGTTCTTACATTCTTCACCTATAACTCTCTTCAGGCCTTAGCACCTTCCTATCTTTCCGATCTTCTCCTGCCCCATTCCTCTGCTCCTCCCCTCTACGTAGGCTTACTGTGTGTCTCCCGTCCCACCCCAACCCCACCCCCATCACTAGGGGGCCGTTATAATGGTGTCCTTCTCTAACAACAATCAAAATGCAATGATCAAATGTGCAATGTCTCTGCAGCTGCCTAGAAAGAGTTATTATGGCAATAGTCAGGCTGTGAGTGCATTTCCTCCGTAACACTATCAATACTGCTGTTCTTATGCTGTCATAAGAAATGAAGTGAGTTGCACACACAGTACAGGCCACATTACAGTCAAGAAGGTTGAGTGTAAATAATAAGATGAAAGCTGCTGTTAAACCATTTGGGCCCCACAGGATGACAGCACAACATTTATTACAAACTCTTCAGAATGCATGCCAACAGCAGCAGCAGGAATAACAGCAATTTATTTTGCAGATGGACCAGTCTGGATGGACTGTCAACAGCAGTGCTCTGGAATGCTGTTGACCTGCCTCACTCAAGAACTGGGCTACTGAAACCATCACAGAGGGTGGCCTCGATTCCGACATTCAGTTGCCGAGTACTTCAATGTGGAGCCAAGGAGACTCTGTGTGTACTGCCTGGAGTACTGCAGACCTGCCTATCTCTGGAACCGGACTATCAAGACCAGAGGGTTGGCTCAATCCCGATATTCCCTTGCCACGCATGTCACCTTGGAGGCAGCTCAGCTCCAAGGAGAGGGGGACCTTACCCACCCTTATTTCCACCCCCCCCCCCCCACCACCACCAACACCGTAGGAAAGTCCTAGAAGATGTTAGTCATAGAAACAGCAAAAACAGAAACAGCATTTTGTCTTAAGGAGCTCTGACCTTTTTCATTAACTACATAAGCTCCGTAATTTCGCCAAAGAGTCATTATTTATGGATACCCTTCAACATTGATTTAAAATCCTTCCTTAACCTTCACCTCAGTGCCAGTTTCACCATTTTGTTTTATGTGATAAATTTTAAGAGGGACAGTTCTCCCAAATGACCTCTTCTGCCTGGACGAGCAATTGGTGGTTCTGGAAAGGCTTTGCGGCATCCCAGTTGTATTTGAGATCCGTTTGTGGTACTTGAGATTCATTCGAATTGCGGTGCTGCCACACAGACCTTCACTCTTTCAAGTTGACTACAAGAACCCAATATTCTTCTTCTTGGGGAGGTCAGTTTATTGTCTGAGAGGTGAGACTAAATTAGTTTGAAGGGTATATGCCCAGGAGGTGCATGGTTATCTGAGGCACTGGAGCTGAAAAAATACATATTGGGAAAACAGCATCATAAAAGGTACCTCAGGACATGAAGTGTGTCTCCCCCAGGTAACCTTTGTGATGACTTAACTCTTAGGCACTGTCAGTTCAGATTGAATTAGGTTGGTATCACGTGAATTGGCACTGAAATGGTGTTGATAACAACAATGGCAACCACTAGCTGTTTCGGCAACAAAAATAGCAGCACTGAAATGTTTGGACTGGCTTGGGGCCCAACCATTGTGCAGAAGTCATTGGGGGATGGGAAAGGAATAGTGCTTCCAAATCCAATGGGAAATTTTAATGTTTCTTGACGAATGTGAAAAAAAAAGCATTTGTGATTTTTCCCGTTATCTCATCACCTAACAACCCTGAATCCAACAAAGCAGAATCACAGGTTGTTTGACTCAATCTGTGTGAGTGGGTTTGTTGGATTCACAATGTGGTGAGGAGGCTATTAAGCATTTTGATTTCCAGGAACTTGTTCCTTTCCTTTTTGAAATCTTTGGTACTTCATGTTACGCCAGATGTGCTATTTGTTTTACTGAAAAATTTCTCCCTAATTTCCTAGTCCCGTTTTGTCTTTCTTATTTGCTCCGATGACATCCAGGTCTTCAATTTTGGGCATGAACTCCTAGCCCTTCTTTGCCAAATCTCATTACATTGCATTTTTCTGTATTAATCTACTACAGGCTCATTTGATAGCACTCTCATCTGAGTCGGAAGGTTGTGAGTTCAAACCCCATGTTGGGACTTGAACGCACGTAGTCTAAGATGGCACTCTAGTGCAGTGCTTGTGGTGAACCGATCAGGTGGATGTTAAAGATCCGATGTCACTATTCAAAAAGAGAAGGGAGTTTCTCCAGTGTCCTGGCCAAAAATCCCCAAATGAAAGGATAAAAGGAAAGAACAAGAAACTAGCATTAGATATGTGGTTTCATGATTTTCACCAAGATTTCTATGCCTTTTGACATATTACCCTTGACGGATCTATGATTTCCCTAGAATTAACATGATCAAAATACAGCCCTCATGATGACCTGTGAAATGTGATACTGAGTATAGTGAGGTTAGAATTTTTAATGTTCCAAAGCTACTAATAATATAGTCCAAAGCTACATTAATTCTTGAATGCTGTTAACGTAATGGGTCACGAATCAATTCAAAATAAGTATACATTAACAGGCGAGACTTACTACATGGTTTCAATGTGGTTTGAAATTCGGATGTCCATGTATTTACAATATATGCTTCGAAAGACTTAGACCAGCCGCTGAAGTCTTCTGCAATCAAAAATGTTCACTTGTTATAAAATCCGAGCCCCAATTTTCTACAGTTTTTTAAAACTACTTCGTAAACACATACTTTAAGACCCTAATTGGACTCGCAGTTTCACTTATGTCACACATTGAAAGTTGAGAGGCCGACAGGTGGTCTTCCTTGTGGGTGAAATACTATGGCGATAATGGGGTGTTAATATAAGATTCAATCACAAATGGGAGGGAGAGATCATTTCATTTATTTTAAAAACCTGAGATGTGGTATTCAAGGCTGTATAAGTCTTGGAGATATGGTGGTACAGCGCAGGGCAAAGCGATTAATAGTTGCAATTTGCATCAGAATTATAATGAGAGGCTGCAGAAACTGGGAATATTTACACTGGTGAAGAGAAGACCTTATTAAAACATTGAAGACAAGAAATACATAAAATTACTTATTTATCTTCTGGACTGCAGTTGTCTTTTCTGGTCCTACATATTGTTATGTTCTCATTAACTGAGGATTTGTTGCAAAGCTGACAGATACACTCTGGTCTCATCCTTCACTGACCCAACCTTTGGTATTTTAATACAGTCTGTTGAAATGTTAATAATTTCTGCAGAAAGATTGGCAGCAGCATCTGCAGGTCAGATAGTTAAATTGATTTAAAATGGAGTGAATGTAAGATAGCCAGCAGTAACAGGGAATTTAGGAGGAACTTCTTCAAACAGAGGGTGGTGAGTCCCGATCAGCAGGACTCAATGCTGGAAGCTGCGGTTGAAGCAATGGATTGTAAATTAGGACAGCACTAACACAGATTAATTTATCTCTCACTTCATCACTTTAACCTCTATGGTCAATCACATTTAAATTACTTCAATGAAGGATATTACTCAAAAATGTTATAATGCATCTAAACCTGGTCTTCAAAAACTATGCCTTCTATATCTTGAAGTATTCAACAGAAAAGATGTAAAATTATATTCGTACCGCAGTCATCCTCGTCAGCATTGTTTGCACAGTCGTCCACACCATTGCAGTGGAGAAATTGAGGCAAGCATATGGAGTGCCTACCACATGGAAAGTATCCCTGAGGACAGGTCACTTGAACCTTTTGCTCGTTCAGCTCAGATGCAGAAACTGTACGAAGAAAATCCATGTAAGAAAAAAAACACTTGCCAGAGAAATTCCCAGTAATTATCCTTGCAGTTGGTGTAGTGCCTCCCATGTCAGGTAGACTTCCCAAAGAATTTCACAGGATTTACTGTGAAGTGGAGTGACTGTGTGTTGTAGTACAACACAGTAAGATTATCAAATAGAAATAATGCAATGAAAAATTTAACTGGAACAGCAACCCATGGTGCCACGTAATGGAGGCACATAAACTCTAAGAAGTTGGACGAGTGCTTCACTGAGTTTCTGCTGTGTTTGGAGTTGCACAGAGGCTAGAAAATTGGTTTGAAACACAGGTCTTTATGTCTGAAAAGTGAGTAGTTAGGATGTAATCTCATAAAGCAGAGGTGTCAAAACATTTGGGCCTTCAGTGCTGGACAAGTATCTGAAGAGGAACAATATAAAAAGTTGTGAGGGAAGAACACAAAATTGAGAATGGTTTAGCTAGCTCTAGTGGATGACATTCAGCACAGGTCCAACATGCTGAATGGCCTCCACCTCTGAATGTATTCTATTCCTTTGCGATCCTTATCTTCTGAAACTACTTTGATACTCTATTGATGCTCAATGAAGCATCACGTTTCCATGCCCATCTGCAAAGGCCTCACCTCCCAACTCTGCTCCTGACTCTTGGTTTCCACTTACGGTTTTGTTGAACAAACAGGAATTTTTCAGCTATGTTGGCCTTGTCCCGGGAATGCAGTGAAAGATAGGATTCTAACTGCTTGTTAAGTTCCTCATTCTGTTCCCAGGTCGAATTCAGCTCCCAGAATTTGATTTCACCATCGGCTAGCCTCCAGGACTCTGATCCCACTCCTAAAATAGAATTGATCCAGTTATTATATCATAAATAATATAAGTTAATGATACAATACCGCATGCATAATATGGAACGACAAGAAATCATTATAACATAGAGTAATTTGGTTCCACATAAACCTCTACTAAATAGGTCAATTTTTTTTAAAGTTGCATTTTTATTGCTTTTTTTAGACGAGTACATTGAACCTCACATAAGTCATATCAGCTGGGACCATGCATTTTATATGACTTATGCAAAGTATGAGTTATGCCAAACTTGCAAAGGCTTAACAGGGTTCTCTTTATTTCTTTCACTTTGAAATCAGATGGGCTTAAGGATCCTCTTCATCCAAACTGACCTTGTGAATTTGCAATTTCACACATTAAGTATAGGATATATGCAGTATATTTATCCAGTATATCCTGCATAAGGATATCAAGATCTTCAGGAGCGGTGGAGAGACAATTGGAGAAGAGCAGGAAGGAAACTCCAGTGGCTCAGCCAGGTGGGTACCACATTGCTATTACCCACCATCACTCCTGTTAAAGTCTCTCTGTGCTGTAAATGTAGGAAGAGGGGGAAAATGTGGTGGAATTTGAATGCGCAAAAGCACTTCAAAGAATCTGTCAGTCAAGCTACTGCTTTTGTCTAGTGGGAGGAGGAAGAAGAAAGAGAATAGCTAAGTTATAAATGGCAGAATGTTGGATCAACATGTTCCTTTAAGCACACAGGTAAGAACAAACCAAAACAGTACAGAAAGTCTCATTGTTTGTATGTTTCTTCAGAGACAGAACGTACCTGTTTGTGCTTTCCCTGGCATGTTAACCAACCATCTATTACCTGGCCATCATTATATGTGACAATGAATGAATATCTGCTCTTTGTACCTGTAGTGACAACACAAAGGCGAGGACTTTTTTATTCTCCCCACCTCCACATACACAAAGAACGCACACTTTAATGGGTCCCTATCTTTTGGATGTGTCATGCAGTGTCCACTGCAGGGCAACCCCATTATAATGTGGTCATCTAGGTTCCTCTGTGTTATAAGTGAGCGTGAAAACATTCACTTTCTCTGGGCTGCACTTACCTGCTGTGCATGAGAAGTACTGCTGACAACGCTGTGCATAGCGTTCATACATGTAATGCACAGGAAATGACGTCAGCAGTGTCCTGATAATCTGGAAGTAGACTATTTTTTAGCACAGAGAGCTGACTGGTCAGCATTAGAACAGCAACAACTTGCATTGATATAGAGCCCTTCACCTGGGCAGTGTCTTCAGGGTGTACCACACTTCTAGTTAGCAAAGGTCCACAGCAGACCTAGTGAACCTATATTCAACTGGAGAGGAGCAAGGAACTTTATAAAGCAGTTGCTCTGGATCAATTTGTGAAGGGAAATGCTCACTATAGTTAGCGAACATGATATCCAAGACCCCTATTATTCAGAGAAGCTGTGGCACAATAACACACCATTACCATATTATCCCAATGGTCATCTTATCTCATTCCATTATCAATCAAGAAAGGGGATGAGATGACACTTTAGGATGCAGTGATGTGTTTTGATGCAAATCGTGACATTGAATGACATGTTTGGCGACAAAATGTTTGGCAAATATCTGGAATAAAAGCTCTTTTCAAAACCCAACAAGTACGTGTTGGTTGGTAGTCTTGTGGAGAATATCAGAGGAGTGAAATTCCCAGTGTGATGATATAGTGATTATAATTATAGACACGTCAACATTTTTTGACATGTGCAGTAATGCATAGAAAATATCCGCAGACGCAAGGAAAGAGCAGTATATTGTACCAGTCTAAATTGAACTGTCAAAGGGGGGGAGGGGAAGTGAAGAGAGAATGCTGCAATGCTCTTTAAATGCTTCTTAAGTGCACAGAAGAATAGCATTGGTGCTGCTGAAGGCAAATGCAATCCATTCTGTGGAGCGTGTTAAAGCTGTAAATTTTTACTGATGCTTGCGCTTCCTTTAAAACAATGGGGAATTAATTTGTCCCCGTGAGTGGGGAGCGACTGCATAATAATAATGAACATGAACCCCCTCAATAAATGTCACTGTGATGGATAAATAACTGATAAAACCAACACAAAAAAATTACATTTGTATAGCGTCTTTCACGTCGGGAGGACGTTCCGAGGCGCTGGATAATCAGTGTTTTGGACCCAAGCTGGGGGCTGGGATCAGGGAGGGTGGAGGGCAAGGAGGGAAGGAGGGTGACCGAAGGCACGGTCGAAGAGGAGGGTCTTGAGACAAGGGAGGGGACGAGGCGGAGGGACTGCGGGATGGAGTTCCAGAAGGTGGGAGCAGAATGGCTATAGGCCTGATTGCCAATGGTGGGGTGGGCCAGGTGAGGAACGTGAAGGGAATGGGCAGGTTGGTAGCAGGTTAGGAGGTCGCAGAGGTAAGGGGGAGCAAGGCCATGAAGGGATTTGAAAGTGGGGACTAGAATCTTGAATTTATCCTCTGTGTGCTGGGAAGCCAGTGGAATTGGGTGAGGATGGACGTGATAGGTTTGCGGAGCTTGGTGCAGGAGAGGACACGGGCTATAGAGTTCTGGATGATCTGCAGCATATGGAGGGAGGAGCTGGGGAGCCCGATAAGCAAGGAGTTTGTGTATTTGAGCCTGGATGTTATGATTGTGTGTATAAGGGTTTCGAGAACCTGCGGTTTGAGACAGTGGCGGAACCGGATGATGTTGCGGAGGTGGAGAAAGGTGGAGCGGGTCATGGCATGGATGTGGGGTATAAAGGACAGTGGAGGGTCGAACAGGACTCCGAGGTTCCGTATTGGCTCCGTGAGATGTAGAGTGCATCCATGGAGGGTGATGCTGTCAGTACCCGAGGTATGGGGGCACCGATAGGAGGCAAGTAGGAAGCCGTCGATCTTATTGACGTTCAACTCGGGAAGTTAGTTCTCTTCCAGGACTTGATGTCCACCAGGCAGTTGGTAACCAGGGGCAGCTACTTCACACTCGCCAAAACATTTCTTGAAAGAAACGCTTCAGACACTGGGCGAACTACTGGCAATCCTTTCTCCTACGCTGGAGTATCAGCCTTGGCCTAAAGTTTCTGTTGATTGAGAGCAGAAGGTCATTGTTATGGGAGCTACGTCTAAATGGAGCGAGATATTAAGCGGGTGCCTCAGTAATCTGTATTGACACTCCTCCTGTTCTTTGTATATATTAATGACCTGGATTCACAGACGAAGTGTAGGATAATTAAGTTTGCAGGTGCCATCAAATTGGGGGAAACTGGAATCAGAGGAGGACGCAAAGGTACTACAAAGAAAGTTTGGTAGAGTACACACATAAGCTACTAACTGCAAATTAATTTTAATGCAGGTGAATGCAAGGTATTATGTATAGGAAGTAAGAATAGGAAATAGGTACTGCATTGAAGGGATACAACTTGCCAAGAGGGAAGCTGAAATGCATCTATAGGTGTTAGCTGACTCATTGTTCACTATGTCAAAATAGTGTGAGGTTACAATAATCAAATCAAACAGGATGCTGTGCTATATTGAAGGTTTCTGGATAGTATGTAAGCGTAGAGCAGTTGGGGGTACTGCTGTTCATGAAGGGTAAAAATGGATGATTGAAGGCAAGAATATGCTGAAGGTCCTATAAGTCAGTTGTAACACAACTATCAGGATCCAATGAGTCATTGGATGTATGTTGGGGATTTTTTGTGGATAGCAATCATAGTAATGAAATTGTAAAGCAGGATGCAAGCTTTACTGGGATAGGAGAGGATTTAAAGCTGTGAATGTGAATATTTGTACTTCATTAGAGGTGCTGAATAAATGGATCTTATGAATCTTGAAACCTAGAGACTGCTAAAGGTGAACGTGGATACAATGCAAAGTTAAATAAAAGAAATGAAGAACTTGTACTTTTATAGGGCTTTTATCATGTCAAAATGCATTAAAGCACTTGCCAAGTAATTACTGTCAAGCGTAGTGATGAAATAAGAAGGCATTTGTAATAAGGACTAGAAAGAAGAGGGGTGTAAATAATTCTTGCATTTGTTAATGCGCCATAACACATGGTTGAAGTGTCTGAAAATGCTTCTATTCAAAAAGAGAAGAGTTTCTCCAAGTAGCCTAGTCAACAATCCATTGGATAACATTGGTTATTCACTTCCATGACTGTAGGTGGGACAATGCTATGTACAAATTGGTTGCTGGGTTAGCTAGAAATCTATATATATATACACTTTATAGTAAGTCCCGTAAAACATTTTCAGATATTTCAACCATATGTTAAGGTACAACATCAAATGCAAGGATTGTTATTATTATCTGCCCCACAAACATCTACAAACAAGATAAATGACTAATTACTGCACCCGTAATTTATTTTTTGGTAAATTTGATTGAGAGACAAATAATGCCCAGGACACCAGGAACATTCCTGATTTTCTACAAAATAATCCCTTGCGATTTTTTTTATTTCTACTTAAACCACTAGAACAGGTAGGACTTTGATTTTTAAAATTTGATTCATCAAACATCTATCACCTCCGACTACGGAGCATTCACTCAGTATTACACTGGAGTCTCAGGCTAGATCACTGAGTTACGAAATTCCTAGAGTTACTATTATACTTTGCACAAAGTGCTCTCTTCAATTCTGAGTCTATAGTTCTTCCACAAAGCAGCTTGAGTTCCCTTTCACCAAGTATAACAACATTTTTGTTACATTCATCTCTAATCCCCTCTGAATCAAAATCAAGTCTCCACTTTATGAATAGTTACAACAACAACAATAACATCAAAATTACATTTGTATAGCAGAGAGCACATGTGGGAAGGAGGGCGACCGAAGGCACGGTCGAAGAGGAGGGTCTTCAAGGAGGCAAGGGAGGGACGAGGGGCAAGGACTGCGGAATACAGTTCCAGAGGGTGGAAGCAGAGTGGCTGAAGACCCACTCACCAATGGTAGGGCAGGCAAGGTAAGGAACATGAAGCAGGCTGGAGCCCGCTGAGTGGAGGGAGCGGTCAGGTTGGTAGGCCATTTCTACAATGGGAAAAATTTCACTTCCTGGGAAGAAACATTCTGAGTCACCAAGTAAGTTTGATCTTACCTGAGTCCCATTGATGATGATTATGTCTTAACCTCTGTATTACTTGTATACATTAGCATGCACTCATGGAATACTGTTTTGTTTGAATTCTTTGTTGCATGACTTAGTTTATAATGTGTGCTGATACTCACATGTGAATAAATATTTATGCTTTGTTATTACCCCATTGTTGGCTTCACAACTTGTAATACGACATTGCAGTATATCACACGTATATGAATTCATATTTCTTATCTGCCATACAGTAAAGCCCCATCTTACCAGTATTTGCGATTTGTATCTAGCTGGACTGGACCCCAAATTGAATTTTTTTAAAATTCTGTGACCTGTGCGCACTGTGACTCCCACTGGCTCACTATCCTGGTGCGCACACACCTGCGTCTCACTGTCCTTGCTGGCCTGCAGTGGTCAGGGATATCGACTTTAGGCTCAGTTTAAATCCCACAAGTAGAAGGAGGTAGGTTAATCACTAAATTCTGCTCATTGGATTCAAACAATTGCAAAGCCAGTACTGAAATGTACCAGCATTGAAAAAAAACGTCGCCGAAAAAGCTGGTAAATGTCAGTACTAGCATTGTAATTACACTTAACTGCAAATTCCGGCTCGCTGGACTGGATTGTGAAGTGGAATGACTGTGTATTTTGTAGATGAACTGGCAGCCCAATTGTACACAATGTGCCACAAACATCCATGAAGTGAGTGATCAATCTTATTTGGAGAATTGTTGGTCGGTTCACCAGGAGAAACTCCTTTCTCTTTTCGAATAGTGCCACGGGATCTTTAATGTCCATTTGAACAGGCAGACAGTACCTCAGTTTAATGTCTCATCAAAAGGATGGCAACCACCCCACCAACACTGCACTGGAGCATTAGCTTGTGTGAGTTCAAGTCTCGCCTTTTGACTCAGAGGCGAGAGTGCTGCCACACTAGTTCATTCACTTCTGTGTTTGTCATTGGTATTCCATATTAAGATGTCCCATATAGCTAGGTATTAAGTAATGACTTACTCTCTGCTCGGGAGAACATTTATATTCTAAAATATTGTATTTTGTCTGAAAGATTTTATAGACTGATGATGGCAATGTTTATTTAATTCCCTTTAATGCTATTTCAGTGTGCAATTGTAAACGTATCATAGAATCATACAATTATACACCACAGAAGGGGGCCATTCGGCCCATCGTGTCTGTCTCTGCTCTTTGAAAAGAGCTATCCGAATCAATCCCACACCCCCGCTCTCTCCCCATAGCCCTGCAAACCTATCCTTCCCAAATAATTATCTAATGGAAGTAAATGGAATCTATTTCTGGTCTCACATGTAGTCCATCTGAAAAAAAAGGCTGAAGCAAAAATCTGTAAGGAAAGTACTCCAGATGAAAATTCAGTTCACCATCTGGCCTCATTCATGGAGAAAATAACAAAACCAAAACCAGAACAGTAAGAGCAAGTGGAATTACACTTTTATCCAGAGCGTCACCAGAAAATTGAGCCTTTGACCTTTTGCATGGTACCTTTAGCAGTGATTTCCTTGCCACTAAGTTAACCTAGCATCTGTACAAAAGTTAATTTCCTTGATGCTTTGTGGTGACTAATTAGAGATTAATATTTGGGATATGAGATCTGCCAGTTGTGAAGATGTGCTCAATGTTCAAATTTAGATTCAATTGGGCCATACTGACCCAGCATGCTTCTTGTGAGAAATTCCCTTTTTAAGAGAAAGTAACCTCGACCAAAGTAACCTCATTGTACAGCGCAGAAATGTCAGGATTTCAACGCTTCTTTGTTCCCCTATGGAATATAAGCATCTCATAACACATCTGTTTGTGAATCACCACCATCAGTACGCCAGATTGTAACTCTTCGACAATCGTGCTCAATGCTGCCCTGGGCAAAACGCCTCAAGACATTTTCCTGTACGGTTGTTCCAGATCATTTGCTGATCATTCCCTTATGGCATGTAGCGGATACTGCGGTGCTTGCAAACATTTGGATTTTTTGTTCTAGTGGGTTTTCTGCACCCTTGAGATTTTGTAAATTTTGAAAAATAAAACTCACAATAAACCCAGAACTTTTTACCCACTGCAAGAGAGTTGTCAAGCGTTTTAAAGTTTACAACCGAACAGAAGGAGAAAACAATTGCACGAGATTTCCTGACATTGGGGTTTGTGGTGTTTCATAATTGTCAGTGTTACAAACTGGCATTCATGGGTTAACTAAGACAAAGAACATGTCACGAAATGTTGCAAATTTAACCCCCTTTTTACTCTAAGTAATTTCATTTAATGAAGCTGATAATAAACAAGATAATCCAGTAAGCAAATGAGGAGGGGCAAGAAGATACTCTTCCCTTCCATAATGAATTTCCTATCCGATGTCTTAAGAACCTTGGGAATCCAAGGAATCTATTAGTGGACTTGAGCCTTCGAGATTCCCTTAATTGAGAGGTTGCATTGGTGATCAATCCCCGGTCTTCTACCAATTCTGCCCTTGAGCTAATCACTAATGTGTGCCATGAGTGGTTCAATATGACATCCTCCTTCATATTTTGCCTCCCTCTTTGTGGTGTCCAATTAGCAGCTCCACCTAATAGAAAGGCTGAATTCGACCTTCCCCTCCCTACAAAATATAGACGCTACACTTTACAGTAAATCCTGTGAAGTGCTTTGAGATGTCCTCCTGATGTAAAAGGTCCTATATCTAATGTAAGGATTATTATTATTATTAGTAGTATAACTCCACTCACACATTCACTCATGGGTCTGAGCCTGACATTCCTACTCCACTGTACAGAGCACATCGAAATCCGGAATGGCTGTGCCATCCCTCTGCTCCTTGAATTAGCACTGTAAAGTCTTTAGAGTTGACTGTCTGACTGAAACGTTTAATATAATGGGGGAACTGACAAGCAAGATAGGAGCCGACTCTTCTCTTTGGCATAGGAAACCAAACACGAGGGCATAAACGCCTTTAAAGTTACAACTAAACCAATTAGAATTTAGATCAGATGATATCTTTTTCACACAAAGTTATGAGAATGTAGAATGCACCACCCCAAAAGACCTTAGATGCAGAAACAATTGGGAAGTTAAAAGGGAATCAGATAGAAACTCAAGAAACAAGAGTATTAAGGAATATGACAAAAAGGTGGAAAAATGGAATTAAAAGACACTCTAATAAAATGTCCGAATAAAATGTTCCTTAACAAGAATACTGAACAGAAGCATTTTTACACATCAACAACAACAACTTGCATCTATGTGTGAGTGTACAGAGTGTGAGTCAATTATTACTTTAAGGTCGAAACTAATCATGTTGTATCCGAACGGATATGGACCCGAACTGAGGGGTAGGGTGGGGGAACAGGGAGGGCGGGGGGGAGGCAAGGTGATCGAAAGCACGGTCGAAGAGGACGGTCTTAATGTGGGTCATGAAGGTGGTGAGGGAGGGGACGAGATGGAGGGTCTGTGGGGTGGAGTTCCAGAGGGTGGGTGCAGAGTCCGCCCGCCGATAGTGGGACGAGCTGGGCGGGGGACGTAAAGCAAGCCAGAGCTCACTGAGCGGATGGAGCGAACAGGATGGTAGAGGGTTAGGAGGTCAGAGAGGCAGGGGGAAGCAAGACCTGGAGGGTTTTGAAGGTGAGGACCAGGATCTTGAACTGTATCCTCTGTGTGATGGGAAGCCAGTGGAGTTGGGCAAGGATGCGGGTGATAGGGTCGCGGAGCCTAGTGCGGGAGAGACACGGGCTGCAGAGTTCTGGATGATCTGCAGCCTATGGAGCGAGAGTTGTGGAGGCCGACAAGCAATGAGTTTGCATGGTCGAGCCTCGAAATAATGAATGCGTGTATGAGGGTTTCGGCGGCCTGCGGAGTGAGACAGTGTCGGAGCTGGGCGACGTTGCGGAGGTGGGGAAGGCAGAGCGGGTCATGGCACTGATGTGGGACAGAAAGGATAGTTGAAGGTCAAACAAGACTCCAAGGTTCCGGACTGGCTTACTGAGGTGAAATGTGTAACCATGGATGGTTTTGCTGTCAGCGCCTGAGGTGAGGAGGCGCTGACGGGAGCCAATCAGGAGAGCCTCGGTCTTGTTGATGTTCAACTGAAGAAAGTTAGCTCTCATCCAGGATTTGATGTCTGACAGACATTCTGTCAGCACAGCAGTGGTCCTGGAGTCAAGGATGGAGGCAGAGAGGAACAGTTGGGTGTGATCCGCATACATGTGAAAATTGACGCCATATCTGAAGATGATGTCACCAAAAGGGAGCATGTGGATGTTGAAGAGAAGGGGACCAAGGACAGAGCCCTGAGGAATGCACACGAGACAGTCCGGGGGCTAGTAGAGAAGCTGTTTTGAGGAGATGACGTGCAGTCGATGTGAGAGGTACGATCTGAACCAATCAAGGACAGCGCTGTGGAGGTTGAGGTGAGAGGAGAGGCGGTGGAAGAGGATTGAGAGGTCCACAGTATCGAAAGCAGCAGAGAGGTCAAGGAGGACGAGGAGGCAGAGTCCTGGTCGCAGATGGATAGAATGTTATTTGTCACTTTGACCAGGGCAGTTTCTGCTGAGAAGCAACAACTCGTTCCAGGACCTTGGAGAGGAAGAGGAGGTTGGAGATTGGGTGGTAGTTAGGGAGCAGAGAAAGGTCCAGGGAGGGTTTTTTAAGGATAGGAGTGACACGTTTTTGAAAGGGGTGGGAACAGTACCAGAGGACAGGGAGAGGTTAACAATGTCAGTGAGTAGAGGGGCAAGGAGGTGGAGCTGGGAGGTACGGAGGGGTAGGGATGGGGTTGAGGGAGCAGGTGGTGGGTTTCATACAGTTCATAGAGTTTCATAGAACTCATTCCAAAATACTTGTACGGTTGCAATGTTTTTTTCTTTCATTCTTTGGATCAGCATCACTCCATGTCTTGCTAAGTGGAAAATCAGGCTTTTACTAAGATCCTTGTATATACAGTGGTTAGTGTTAAGATATTGTTCGTCCAATTACTGTAGGCTTAGTTTTAGTGAAGAGGTAAAATGATGCTGAAAAGGCAATGTTAGTCATCCGCTCACACAGTGTTTCTATGGATAATGAAGTTCTTTGTTTATTATTTTTCAGAAACAGCAACAATTAACAACAACAACAAGATTCCATTTATTGAGCGCCTTTCACGTCGGGAGGACGTCCCAAGGCGCTGAAACTAAGATCAAAGAATCAATCAGTAATGTTGGCTGCTTTGGAAATGAACCATGGTTGAAACTGATATGCTCACCTAAGATTTCTTTTTGCAGTTGAAGCTTTTCATATCAGGAGGACATCTCAAAACACTTCCCAGGATTTGCTGTAAAGTGTAACGACTGTATTTTATAGGTGAATTTTTTAATAGGTGAATTCAGCAACCAATTTTGCACCGCAAACAATGATGAAAAAAATGGCCAATTTTATTTTGGGGTTTGTTGGTCAGGCCCAGAGGAGAAACTCCCTTCTCTTTTCAAATAGTGTCATGGGATCTTTACTGACCACCTGAACAGGTAGATGGGCTCTAGATTTAACAACTCATCCGAAGGACGACACCTCCAATGATGCAGCACATCCCCAGTATTGCATTGGCAAGTCAGCCTAGCTGTGTGAGTTCAAAGTCCTTATGTGAGGCTTGGACTCGCAACCTTCTGACTCAAAGACAACAGTGCTACCAATGGAGCCAGGCTGACACTTTTAACCTTGTCTTCTGGAACTCTCTTCCAAAACCATCTTGCAATACTATTTCTTCCCCTGACTTAAATGTCCTCCTAAATACATACCTCATCCTCCTTTAGTCAACATCACTAAATCTTAATCTTCCCCACTCGGGTTCCACAATTATATTCATCAAGTAATTTGAAACATTCCATTATGTGTATTAGTCTATATAAATTATTGTTGTTGTTTTCAGGGTAGTGCTTTCATTTACTTATGAACTAACCTTTTCCATCGAAAGCATCTGTATAAGTTTGAGCTGGAACTCCTTATAAATTCTAATGGCTGCAGACAAGGTAACTGCTAACATAGGATTCTTTGGCTGATTGACATTGTTGCAAGGGTTCATTGCAACCTATTGCTGCAGTGAAGCAGTTTGGAGAAAGTTTTAAGCATGTGGGAGTGATTGGTAGCTAGAAAGGTTTGACTGGATCTAGCCAGTCTAGAACTGTGTCAGCTTCTGGAGAAAGAAAGAGAGTGAGGGAGGGAAAAGGCTGCCCAATGTAATCACATAAGTCCTCCACAAACCCATCTGTTTCTACTAATGATGGGGTAATCATGGATAATCCTGTCACCACATCAAATAACACCTGATGAAAAGGACTGAACTAGCATTTGATACAATCCAGAGAATTTCCCTAGATCTATAGAAATAGGCATAAAAGAGAGCCCATTTTGGCTTATTTTCTCCTCTTATACCCTCTTATATTTCTCGTTAACAGACATATATCCAATTCCCTCTACATTTCCTAACTTAGTTAACCATGCTTTTGATCATCTTCCTTCCCACCCTCTACCCGCCCCAATCCTGACCTCCCAGCTCGGGTCCGAAACACTGACTGTCCAGCACCTTGGGATATCCTCCCAACGTGAACGATGCTATACAAATGTAATTTTGTTGTTGTTGTTCGTTCCAATGTAGGTAATTCCACAACAAAACACAAAATACAGATGCTGGAAATCTGAAACAAAAACAGAGAGAGCTGGCAACACTCAGCAGGTCAGGCAACATCTATGGAGAAAGGAAAGTGAGTCAATGTTTCGGGTCCACGACCCTTCATCAGAACGACTGTAGGTAATTCCCCAGTCTAACAAACATTTTTGTATAAACAAAATCTCCTAACTTCTCTATTTGCTCTTTCGCTGATTGTATTGAGGTACAATCGACACTGTGGGTCTCATAAATATGTTGACTATATTTATAAGTTGTTTTAGGGTGTCTGTTCAGATATCTTTGCACATGAGTCAAAGGGAAGAGGATGAACCCTGTATTGTTGAAGTAGGGGAACCTTCCTTGAATCTGAGCACAGGCTTTCTCACGCTCTATGGCGATCTGCAGTTGTTACATGCAGCATCTTGGAGTTTAAAGCAATGATCATCATTACCAAGGGTAGTTCAATGGGTTGCACGGAAGCATCGTCACCCTTTTGGTCAGAGTGAGACTCCAGAGTCTTTGTGAAGTGTAGCCACTGGGTAATTTCAGGACCAGAGTGGTGTCTGAAATTAGGTCAGGGATATTCACTGAAATGCCATGAATATTGGCTAAGCTGGGAGGAGGGGCTGGGCTGTGTTATGGGAGAGCATACGTTCAGTCACTGGAAGAATAAAAGGGAAGATGAGAAGTTTTTTTAACACAGAAGCTCATTAGAGCAGGAATGCTTTGCTATGGTGGCTATTGAAGCTTAGACTGTAACTCTTAAAGAAAAGAGATAAATAGTTGAAGAGGAAACAATATAAAGGGGTACAGTGAAACAGCAGAGAATTGAGCTTAGAATATTTGCACAGTAAGACCCCAACTGGACAAGCTCTGACAGGTATGGGCTGAAATGTCTCATTTTCATGATTCCATTATGTGATGAATTGAAATACTGTTTAAATTAATTTCTTATTTCCTGTCCTATCTGTTGATCAGATAAATGTTAAAGATTCCTTGGCACTGCTGCACATAATATCAGGTGCGGAAGCTGATATTCCTTTCCCATCCAAATTTACTCCCCGAAAAAGATTACATTTGATTTATTCATCTCAGTGCTATCTGTGGGTTCTTGCTAGTGTAGATTAGTTGCTGCATTTTTCAAGATTAATAAGCCACTACACTTCAAAGTAAGTTATTGTTTGAACCACTGTGAAACATATCAACATGATAAGGCTCTATATCAATTGCAAATGTTATAATTCATGTCTGCTTGATATTTATCGATCAATGTAGTTCTGACACTTGTGACCTCTGCAGGAATAAATCACTTTAAACTCAAATATCCTGAGTATTTGCACAAAGGACACTGAAAGAAAGCCTGCAAAAGTAGGAGGGATCAGTGACTTGTGCTACACAGGGGACACATTGGGAGATAATAATCCTTGCAAAGTGGTGTCCCTGAAAAAAGAGTCAGTCTTTTTATAATAACCTTCAAGGGCAATTGTTGGCCCTCTCTGGGTCACTTCTCCTGAGGCCAATAATGGAAATCTGAGGGCAGGATGAGAAGGTCTAATTGATACAGGGAATTGGCATGTAAGAATGTTGCTCGATGTTGCCAGTATCAGTTGGTGCCGACTTCCCATTCAAGACCCACCGCATGATTTGAGCTCACAGTGCAGACAGCAGGAGGGTAGGATTGCAGTATCAAAAGTGCCATCTTTCAGAAGGGATATTAAAGATCCCATGGCACTTTTCAAAAAGAGAAGAGATTCTCCTAGTGCCCTGACCGACCACTAAGCCTTGAGATAAAATTGATCAATCATTTTATAACTGTTTAGGAGACATTGCTGCGTGTACATTGGCTGCTGTGTTCACTTACAAAATGTACAGTCAACAACAACAACAAAATTACATTTGTAAATCGCCTTTCACGTTGGGAGTACGTCCCAAGGTGCTTGCTTGACAGACAGCTACAGTCACTGCATTTTACAGAAACGTTGCAAAGCACTTTGAAATGTTGTTGATCTTATTGGTGCTGTTAGCAAATTCAAGGATTCTTTTTCTTATTAATACTACACGTAGCCTTCCACCTGCTTTGACGTTTGCACCAACAGAGGACTCCTCTGCATCCAAACATTGTCCCAGTCCACCCCTACACCAACAACGGGATCTTTATTGTTTACCTGAAGACCAGTAAGACAGAACCTCAGTTTAATGTGTCTTCTGAACGATGACACCTTTGACAATGCAATGCTATCCTATTGCTATTGATGAACTGTGGGTCTTGAATCAACAACCTTTTGACCTAGAGGCAGTGCTAGAGGCAAGAGTGCTCAGTGAAGCTGCCATGATTTCCTGTTTGCATTCACAGGTGCTTTAAAATGGCGACGGAACTAAACACAGTGAAGCAAAATGGAGTTAGGCACGATTAGGCGAGGGCAGTGTTGGAGGTGAAAATTTTTGAAGAGAAAAGAGAAGTCAGACTTCATTATTATAATAATGCTAAAATTCACCATTGAGATTATAGTGACTAGTGCCACCATTATTATATACGGAATCAATAACCTGTCACTTATGAATATAAAGATCGTTAAGGTCTGTCCTCTGTTAGTCGAACAAATCCTCACATAGTCTAAGATGAACAGTTAAAACCAAATATTTGAACAGGTTTGTTTCAATCATCTTGAATTTTGATGGAACATAATACAGCAACAATATGTTATTTATTACATTACACACTGCATTTTTACCCCATAATCTGAAAAACATACATCATAATTCGGGATTCATTCCTTTCATCACATGCAAACAGTTCCTGCAGTACTCATTGACAACATGCTTTTCATAAGATCCTACTTACGGTTGCTACCACCTGAATTGTAACCCTATAAAAGAAAAGGCTTTGACAGCTAACATTACAATGCTTAGATTTAGAAATCATAATTCAGTACTTTCAGACAAAAATTGTGTTTCACATGTTTCTTTCTGCTTCATTTCAAAAATCTATTTATTTCTGAGACGTAATGTGAAATTAGAATGTTTTTAGTTAAAGCACAATGAAGCTAGGTCCTTCGACTCTATTCTCTACTTTACAATTGCAGCTTAAATAACATTACTTCATGAAAATTTTAAACGTAAATGATACATTAAAAGATTATATTGCTTAGTAGATTAGGTTAATAGAAAATAGTGCGTGTCCCTTAACTTTATACTTTTGGCGGGTGTTTTTATTTTAATTTTTAATTTGTACTGTATTTGGGCTCCTGAGAATAGTGAGTGCAAATATAGAGTAATGGAATGTTTGTCCTCTTTTTACATTCACTGTGTAGACTCCAGATGAGTGTTAGCATTGTGTGCTTCCATATCAGTTTGGATAGCACAAACAAATCACTGTGCTTTGTTTTAGCAATATGCCCTATAGGAGCCCTGTTTGGATGAAAAGGAGTCTGACCCAACCTTTTGGGGAGAGAGGAAGCAGAAAAGAGCTCCAGATCTGAATACAACTTATGAAACTTTGCTTCCTCCTTTGCTTTGCTTCCATAGCAAATTATGTTTTCCGAACTGGGTCAGATATTAATAATAATAATGGTTGCATTTGATATAGCGCTTTTCATGTCTTCTAGATGTCTTGAACCGCTTCACAGAGTATACTGTAAAGTAAATTGACTGTATATTTTGTGGGCGAAACGTGGCAGCCAATTGTGCACAGCAGTGTCCCACAAACAGTCGTGGATTGAAGTGACCAATTTATTTATTTATTTTCTTTGAGGGATTATTATCAGTTGTGTGGAGTAAAGAAACTTGCCCAAGGTTTCGCCCTGCCGGGAATCGAACCCATGTCTCTTGCTTGCGAGGCGAGTGCTCTAACCACTGAGCTACATATTGGTAGTACATAGTATTGTAGTGCTCAGAACTTTTGCGATAGTTGCACTGATAGCTTTTAACCATTGCATCTGTTGCTTTTGTGCATTTACGATTATGGAAGGTTTTGTCTGCCTTGAATGTTAATAATCCCTTTGCACTATTGAAAAGAGAAGGCAGTTTCTCAACATCAATCCTGCAGATAAAATTGGTCATTCAACTCGTGGCTGTTTGTGGGACCACGCAGTGTGAAAAATGTCTGCTAAATTTGCCTAAAAATCAGTTGGAAAATATTCCATTAATTACTGTAAATTAAAACATTTTTAAGAAAGTTCGACGTGTTGAGACGCTAAAAGTGAAAGTTCATTTTTCATACGTAGCCATGAAGGACTCATAGCAGAGCCTATTCCTATCCACGTCCAACATCCTCATGTGTGCACATTCCAGCAGCTTCATTGGAAAGCAATCAAGATAAGCAACTTGCAGATTTTTTTCCCCTACCCTCCGCTGCTGGCATCAACACCAGCACAAACCCTGAATTAAACCAGGACCTTTCTGGTTGGTAGTCCTCAGTTCCTGAACAGTGCCATTATCTACTGAGCCAATATTTTTCTTTGTTGACATGTATCAAAGCAAAACCAATGGTACAAATGGGAATGAAGACAATTTGATGAATACTTAAAAATGATACAAAACTCCAATGTCATCACAATACAAAATAATGATGTACTGAGTCTCAATAATAATGAGACTCTACACAGAAACTAAATGACGTAACCATTCCACCATTACAAATTAATTTGCTGTTAGGACACATGAATATACAACAGATAAATCCACATACTATAGCAGAATGAGTGACAACCAATAGAAACATGAGGGAATGAATAATAACGTGTGATGTAATAATTATTACTGGGATAATTACCACATCATCAAATTTAAGGGCTGAAACACTCAATAACTAAAGTCTGTTCACAGGTGTAAATTGATCCTGATTTGGGCACAATAGTTTGGGCCTGAAGCCAGGAGGGATTTAATCATGTGTGAGGTGAGATGACAACCCACATGCCTTTCCTTGTGGAAATTTGAAAACAAATAGAGACAACAGATTATAGTTTTTGTCATTAAATTCAATTTATGCCCTTAAAAATGGACTTGCTCAATGTCAATCTAGACTATATGAGTTCCAAATGCTGATGTGGGGCTTGAAAGCACAATCTTCTGACTCAAAGGCGCGATATTACCAACTGAGCCAGGCCAACATGGATAGTGACTGTCCTGTCAAGAAGGTGAGCAATGTCTGTGCACCTGCGCACGAGCATTAAGGAAAAAAATATTCACCTTTCGGACTTGGTGATTAATGTAGAGTTGAAGGTTTGGAACAGATGAAATATGGATTCGGCAAAACTCCAAAATATATACTTCTGACCAGAGCATATATTTTTAGTGTTCTAAGCAAAGCGGTTAGTGGGGATAGTGGGGATTGTTAATGAAGGAAATGAAACAATCTCAGCCCACGATGGTGATGCAGCACTAGCTCAAAACTTTCTTAATGCTGGGGGCAAGGACCACTCCAGGTTGAAAGTTCTCCACTATAAATTATCTCCTCCAACCATCTCTGATGCCCCTTTCATCCTTATCCCCAGCGTCAGATTTGAGGAGATCATCAACTTTCTGGTGTCCAAAATATATCAACCCACTTGGTTGACTCTGCTTACTGTATCTCATGCTCTCTCCTGATTTGCATCCTCCTTCTCTGCTTTCAAAATCTACCACCTCAACCGTTGCTTTCAAGCATCTCCCTCCCTCGTGGAGTCCTGTAGCTCAGTAGTTAGAGCACTCGCTTTGCAAGTGAGAGACCTGAGTTCAATTCCAGGCAGAGGGCGAAACCTTGGGCAAGTTTCCTTACTCCACACACCTAATGATAATCCCTCCAAAAATAAACAATAATAAATTGGTCATTTTCAATCTACGACTGTTTGTGGGACATTGCTGTGCGCAATTGGCTCCCGCGTTCGCCCACAAATATACAGTCAATTCACTTTACAGTATATTCTGTGAAGCGCTTTGGCACGTCTAGAAGACGTGAAAAGCGCTATATCAAATGCAAGGATTATTATTATTTTTAATCATTCCCACTATCTCCCACCTTCCTGAGGTGCCCTTTCCATCACTGTAAAGCACTTTGAGGTGTTATGCTACATGAAAGGTGCTATATAAAAACTAGGAGTTGTTCTTGTGGAATACCAATTACATTAAACACCTCCTCATCTCATCGCGGATCCTCTATTTTTCTTCTTCACATTTGGGGGATTTTTCTTCTATGCTCACCAAGGTAAGAACTGCCAGTTTTGGAGAACAATTCTAGTATTGGCATACAGTTACAGCATTCAGCATTCCCAAATCAGAAATAGCACAGGCCAGAAGCAAAGAGTGTGCCTCTGTGCCAAGTGTATGCCTTAATCCCAGACTTTCTAATTTAATGCCAATTAGTGCCAAATTATAGAACGTCTTGTGCTATGGGTCACTCTCACTGGGAACTGGAACTAGTCCAAACTCATTTCATGCAGCGCCCTGATAACCATTACAGAGAGAGAGAGACTTTCATCCTACCAATCTGGAATACATTCAAACCCAAATCCCAGAGATGAAAGCATTGTGCTAAGTACTCCCCCATGCTTAACTGTATATATTTTTATGATTAAATTAGTTTTGTTTTGCTAAATTTATGGTTTGAGTTGCTCAATGGCAATGGAAGAGATACGGATAGCAAAATACAAATGGAAGTGAAAAATGAACCTAGTCAGAGTATAACTGACTGGGAGCATACTCTACAGCCTGCTTAACAAGCCGTATTTAAAAGGCAGCCTGATAATGTAACTAGCAGGTGCTTATAAACATTACCTAGTTTTAATTAGTAAAGTTGAACAACTGAGATTTGACCTCCAATGAAACAATAAAGGGATATCCCTCATTTAAGGGCAAAATCCAGAACACAACTCTAAAATACTCTCCAGCTGTCTACACTCTAACGCTCAGCACATATCCAGACCACAATTCACTTATAGACTTTAAGAAAAACACAGCAGCTAATCAACAAATCCAATTATGTTTGCGCATAAAATACATAGCAATGATCTGGTATTTTTAAACTTTTTTTAACAGTGAGGGCTTGGTTAGGGCAGGTTAGACTGAATTTGTTAACTGACTAATTAAATATTGATATAAAACTTTACAAGTCAGAGGCCTGAAATGTTTCAGGGTCTTAATCCTAAATCCAATGTTTCACTGCGTGTCCAGTACCTTGGGACGTCCCCCCAATGTGAAAGGCGCTATACAAATGTAATTTTGCTGTTGTGTTGATTTTTAAATTGTGCAGAGTTTGGTTTAAATTTGGAAGCCTGTTTTCTCTCTGACCCTTAAAAAGAACTGGAGAAAAACAGCTATCAAATTAAAAACTGTATTTCAATATTTTCCAAAATTCTGCTTCAACTTCAATTTTAAGAAGATAGTTTTAAAACTAAGACTGTGAGAAACCGAGGAACTGTTGTTTCACTATATAATTTATATGAGTTGGGACTCAACAGAGCTTTTCTTTGCAAAAGAGCCACGTGTTTATTAGAATTCAAGTACATTGCACAAAGCCCAGAAAAGTGACAAACAGCTAAATTGCGAGTGAGTTGCAAAGATTCTCATCAATCTCTAATGAGTGTTCTTTTTATGCCACCAGTTTCTTATTCTTGCTTTGACCATAAAGTATTCCCAACCCACCCCACCCCACCCCCGTAACATTGACAGCTTCACTATCTGGAGCCACTCTTGTGATGAATTAGTATTAATATGATGATGTCAGTTTCTCTACCCAATTGATAGGAATTTGTTTGATCCTCTATAATATGTGGGAACTGTAACCTTTGTTTTTATTTCACTGACCTCACTTGTTGGCACAAAGTAACCAAGATTTGGTGACATTGGTTTTGGAACAACTCCATTAACCACATCTGTGATAAAGACGGAATGTGTTGGTGGCTTACATTTGAAGGTGAAAGACATAAAGCGCTTTGGGACGTCCTCCCGACGTGAAAAGCGCTATATCAAATGCAAGTATTATTATTATTATTATTATAATCTGGTCAAACACATTAACTATGGCATTCGAATGTTTGATGCAAAATCTTGACACATCAAAAGAGGGAGCTAAAGTTTTAGTACAGTTAAAAACCCCGGGAAGAGAAGCAAATTGATAATTGGTATATTGAATAAAAATAGTGAACAACCAGAAATTATAAAAAAAGTAAAATATTGATGACGCGTTCATTTACTTTTAAAAACAGGAGGGGAAAAAATCCTGTAGTTTCAAAGGTTAATGCAGTACTTTGCAAACAAGCATTTTTTCCTATTTGAAAAATAAGCTGTGAAACGTGCATGCCTGCAACATTCCTGTTACGGGAATGCTACAGTGGAGTCCTCTAGGTCAGTGGTTAGAACACTCGCCTCGCAAGCGAAAGACGTGGGTTTGATTCCCGGCATGGCGAAATGTTGGGTAAATTTCCTTACTCCACATGCCTCTGTTTACCTAGGAGTGAGTAGGAACCTGGTTGTTAGTCGATTGGCAGATTGCTTTTCCAGAGATAACAATCCTTCAAAAAAAATAATTTGGTCACTCAATCCATGACTGCTTGTGGAACACTGATGTGTGCAATTGGCTGCCATGTTTTGCCCACAAATATAGTTAATTCACTTTACAGTATATTCTGTGAAGTGCTTTGAGACGTCTAGAAGACACGAAAAGCGCTATATCAAATGCAAGGATTATTATTCATTCCCTTACCCCAACTGATGAACCTACAGGGTGTTCACCAAATCCTGTTACACCCCCTGTTTTTTTCCTACAATGAATTTTTATTTTCTGCAATGTCTGACACCAGTAGCCTCTTCATCACTCCACCGGTGCTACGGAAGATGTTGCACTGAACATGGCAACGGATTACTATCTGCCATGAAAATGATGGCGCTCACTTTGATCCCCTGTACTTCTAAATACAGTTAAACACTTGTACTGAACACAATTAAGTACTTCTAAGTACATTTATCATCATTCTTCCATATGTTTTTATTTGAAACTTGGTTCCAGAAAGTTATAAATTCCACTTGCAGCTCATTTAAACAAAAAAGCTAATTATTTTCCCAATAAATATTTGGAGGAAAAAAGGGAGAGTTTACAAGGTACAGATTAATATTCTGCATTAAACTATCTATCACATTATTCCATGATATAGTGAAGAAGATTCATTATGTACAATGGGAGAAAATTGGACGGCAGCATTCAATGGAATGCGAATGCCTTGCTGGCTGTGGGAATTTTGTACATATTTTCTTTGGATATTCTTCTATAAGTTTCTATTAAAATGAGATTTCACAGCGTCCTTTTTAAATGTTCCAGCTATGTGAAGACACTCTTTTCTTGTAACATATTTGATAGGTACAGAGTAGAGACCCTACAACTCTTCAATTTCTAAAGTGAGTATGTCAGGAATATAAGCCAACAGGTAGAAAATATTAACTTTCGCCTGCAAACAATGTAGCGCTTCCCCAATTCGGATCACCGGTTCAAGCCCTGACTCAGAAGCTAGGGTGATTTAAGCTGAGACACACTGTCTGTAACAACGGCCTGCAGTCTACAAATTCAAAGATTCAAATGAATGTATATTTCTAGTAATGAATACTGGAAAGTTTACAAAGGATTGCTCCTTTATAATTCCCCTCCCGTTATCCCTTACTCTGCATTTATCGAATTCACCTTAATGATATTTCCACTGAATAGAAACTTACCAACTGCAGTGGAGATATCAATAACTGTGGCTAGTCATCAGTTACCTGGGTGAAATGTGATATTTTAGAACGGGCATCTGTATAATAATACCGGGCGGGACGAAACCTTAGGCAAGTTCCCTTACTCCACATGCCTCTGTTCACTTAGCAGTAAGTAGAAACCCAGTTATTAGTCGATTGGCAGATCGCTTTTCGGGGATAATAATCCCCCACAGAAAAAAATGTGGTCACTCAATCCACAACTTTTCGTGGGATACTGCGGTGTGCAATTGGCTGCTTGTTTCGCTCACAAAATACCCAATCGATCCACTTTACAATATATTCTGTGAAACGCTTTGAGACGTCTCAATGATGAAATATATACATCTCAATGTCTCAAAATATATAGTATAGCAAAGCGATCAGACTCTTGTGAGAAAGCCCTTCATAACTAACCCACCCTGGTGTCATTGTAACGGGTGAATTTCCACGAACTGAAAACAATGGATAAGTTAGAAAATTAGAACTGAAGTAGACTGCAGTCGTACAGTTATCACAGTGGAATGTTTCAACTGTTAAACTAAATATAGTTAAACATGTTCAAGCAACGACCTGCATTCAGCAACCACAGCCTGTTAACATCCGCCCGGGCAGCCTGGATCACTCACCAACAAACTCTTACTCAGAGGCCACCCTTATATAAAGAACACCTTGGCCTAGCCCGCTGAGTGGTTGTTGAAGACAGGCTTGTAATTCTAAATGATATATTTTATCAACACATAAATTATGCTGAGGACGAGGTAGAGAATTGAAGGGCAAAGCAGTTTCAACTGCTTGAAAAAAAATAAAGATTTCTTTTGCTAAATATTTAATTAGTTGGTCAAGTCAAATTTTTATCAATCCGGTTTGGCAGGTGTGACAAGGAAAATCTAAATGTGGGCATTGAAACATGGGAAGATTGGTATTTGTATGTGTGTGGGGAGGTCGGTGGGGGAGAACAGTATTTTATGACCACTATTATCATCACTTGTATTACATCGACCATAAATGCAGGTCAGAAGTAACTAATGCTTATGGCTGTTCCCTGAACCTGGCCAGTGATAAATGCTTTTTACAACAGTTGCGGTTGATGTGATAACCATTGCCAGTTATAATGCTATAATGTTGTGATTACCCATCTTGAGCAGAAATTCGGAAGGTGGCAATAAACTTAGATTCTTATGGGAGCTATTTTATACAATTATTGCTCAATGTATTAATTCATCTCTCTATTTTGGCTTGTTTCTACATCTAACGCTTTCAGTGGGTCCCGGTGTGAAAGGCGCTAGACAAATGTAATCTTGTTGTTTGATGTCTCAAACCAAAACGTTTTTATCTGAGCTATTGCTGGATGTGACAACTTACCCCAATGTACTTCCAATACACATATAGGGAAATCATCTTAACATTAATCCATTTATTAACTCTTCTTCTAACACTGAAACGTATACTACCACGCTAAGATCAACAATTTTTTAACTCGCAACTTGAAACTTTTAAAATACAATTTACCAATTTATAAAATAGCCAAATGCACAAATCTGGGTTGTGTTTGGGCCCTTCGTAATATTCATTCCAGAATACAATATATTTTTGAAAGCATTATTCTTCAGGTTCTGTGACTTTAAATTCCAATCATTTTTTGACCATCAAGAATCTAGATTCAAGATCTTTTTTTTTGCCTCGGTAAGGATTTTCTTCTCTCTAGTCTGTTCCAGAGTGAGAGTCGAATCCCTGGTCCAATTTACCCCTGTTGTGGGGAATATTGTGATAGGCACTGGGAGAGGCTGTGTGTATATAGGAGAGGTTGTGTGTATAGGAGAAACACTGGGAGATACATGCCTGATAATAATCCCTCAAGAAAAAAGCAATAATGATTTGGTCACTCAATCCACGACTGTTTGTGGGACACTGCTGTGCGCAATTGGATGCCACGTTTCATCCACATACCAATTCACTTTACTGTATATTCTGTGAAGCGCTTTGAGACTTAGAAGACGTGAAAAGCGCTACATAAAATGCAAGGATTATTATATCATTATATTATTATTATTATTGCTGTTTGATTCAGGGACAAAGCAACAATATTTCTGACAATTGGAGAAGGGACAACAAGGAAGGACAGTACCTTTTACCAGAGCAATTACTCACCCTCTGGTCCCACATTGACTGAGGAACATTACGATGTTGCAAGTATTGCTACAATGCCTTTAGTTACAACGATAAATGTTCCATTGTAATTTGATTTGCAATTCATTTTGGTCAAAATATTTTTAAAAATTTTTGTGTGGTAACAACAACAACAAAGTTACATTTGTATAGCGCCTTTCACATCGGGAGCTCGTCCCAAGACACTGCACAGTCAGAATTACGGACCCGAGCTGAGGGTCGGGGTGGGGGAGGGGGCAGGGAGATCGAAAGCACGGTCGAAGAGGAGGGTCTTGAGGTGGGTCTTTCCCCACCCTTTGGATTTCCATCCCACAGTCTCGTCGCATTGCTTTCTCCCTTGCCTGATTCAAGGCACGTCTCAAGACCTTCCTCTTCGACCGCGCCTTTTGCCACTGTCCTACCCCTACCCTCCCTGCCCTCCACTCCTCCTGATCCCAACGCCCTGCTGGGGTCCAAATCCCTGACTGCCCAGCACCTTGGGATATCTTCCTGACGCGAAAGGCACTACACAAATGTAACTTGTAGTTGTTGGTTTTGTAAAAACAAATGTTCAATGGCTTTGTTACTAAAACCAATGAACAGAACTACGACATTTTTTGCAAACGAAATCACGGTTTCATTTATCGCCGCGTGGTTAAAAATCTAGGCCGTGCGGTACGACAGCGAAGCTGGTAGAGCTGCGAACCAGCAAAATTATAGTTGTTCAATTCTTATAAATGTCACCGCTTTGCTGATTCAGCCAAATCCAACAAGAACAGCACAAACACAATGGGCTGAAGGCTCCCTCCTGTGCTGTGCATTTCTATGGCTCTGCCACGGTCCTTTACCTTTCCATTTTTAATGGCTTTGCTTTTATGGACGGGTGAGCAATTGTAATAGAGTTGGAGAGAAAAAGAAAGACAATTAGGAGGAAGGAAAACCATTTTATCTACCAGTGGGGAAGGCATTTTGATTAAAAACACCAATACAATTCGCACAGCAAGCAGGTACAACATTCAATATTATTAAAGCGAGTCTTGTTGCTATTAACAGGGGATGCAGCATTTATACCCTTGTATTTCGTGTTAACTTTCCCTGTAAGGGTACTGTACTTTCTATCTATTTACATTCTTTTTTTTTGCCTGTTTCCCTCTCCCTCCCTCCCTCCCTCCCTCCCAATTCCAAGCAATAAACTGAGCAGAGTTAAACGTTGCAACTTAACTTTCGGTGCAAACCTCTGATGGTTGCAACAGTAGTACATTCAAGCGTCAAACCAATGCAAATTCACTGGTCAACCCGACGCTTCAAACAACTTGCAACATCAATCTAATCTTTTTTTTTGGGGGGGGGTGGGTGGTGGGGTGGGGATGGGGAATCGAGTTGATTTTAGGCATCGCCGTGTGGCAACTGTTTTGAAATGGAATCGATGCCCTCAGCAGCATTTGTGTTATAAACTGAAAGGAAAAAAAACACACACACAGTTTAAACGTCTGGAGCGCCCCAGAGCCACAGCTTTTACTGTGTGTGGTGTTTATTGTTGTGAAGAAACGAGCTATATATATATATACACATATATATATAGAGAGAGAGATATATAGATATATAGATGGGCTGTAGCATTGCACATGACCCTGGGTTTAGAGTTGTCCACCTGTTGGCACTAAGTCGAAAAGATATCTTCTGCGATGGCAACGGGTGTGATCCAGAGTGATACCATCCCAAACCGATTTCCCATCCGAATCTACCTCGACTTCTACTCTACTTCGCCCACAAACGCACAGTCAATTCACTTTACTTTACAGTCTACGTGGAGAAGACGTGAAAAGCGCTACGAAAAATGCGAGGATTGTTATATTAAATGATGATATTCTATGCCATGGTATTGGCTGAGGGACACAACAAACACCTTCACGACATAACACTGTTTAACTTTGCAGATCCACTGATTTCATGCGGAATTATTCACCATATATTTGTTTGGGATGGATGGCTTGATTTTTTTTTGCAGTGGGGACGAGTGGATCAGTGATATGTAACGTCTCAACAACGAGCTTCCTGGTGTTTGCAGGTGAATAGGTTCACCAAACACTGTCGGGGGGGGGGGGGGGGGGGGGGGGACATCATCGAAGCTTCAGCGACTTGTCACTGTGGTCTAAATTTCAAGCTGCACAGTATCCCTGTCCGAAACGGGAATCCTGGACACGCTCAGGATATTTGATGCTGTTTTGTGAAAAAAAAGCTTCCAGTTGCAATCCCGACAGCAAACAACCTCGACAACATCATGTGAATCAAAGTCGCAATGAAACAGTTATTTTCCTCTCTTTCTTTTCTCTCTCGACACCCCCCCCCCCCCCCACCACCTTTACTGAAATGTTTTTTTTTGACTCTGTTTCCCCCTTCTATCGGTGATCAGATCCACAGACCCCCCCCTCCAGGACCTCGCACAGACACCCTTTCTGATGTACTAACCCGACACAGAGTGCTGACATCTGCTGTCACCTGCACAGCAGTTTGTTTGGTTTGCACATCATCCCTCACTCGGTTGACTGGACGTGACATTCCCCAATTGGCTGTTCTGCATCATCAACACCGATGGCAGTCGGTGAAGAGCGAGAGGATGGTTTATCAGCTTACGAGGAGAGAAGATATTTTTATTTTTTTAAAAAAATTGCACTGACCCTCAGCGACTTTTATGATTCAAAATGTGGCTTTCCATCTGGGAGAAGGATTCAGTGTTAGTTCTAATGTATTGGAGTTGCGACATTCCGCTATGTTCTCTGGTTAGAAAAATAAATCTCAACAATAGTCCTGGTCTTATCTCGCAGTATGGTGTCATGTCTGGCTAAATCACTTCGACATGCACCAATGCAGGTTTGCAACTTGTTTCTGTCGTACCGTTCATCAACGAGGCAAATGGTGAACCGAATATAACAATCTTCTCTCAGCGTAGAGGATTGTTACAGTGCAGCTCTTTGTGTCCCGTGGATGGAGTGTCTTCAAAATCACTGAGGATATCTCAGGGTTGCAATGATGTATTAATAATATTCATTATACGTGATAATACCCACGGAATATACGGTATTTACAGTATAATGTGAAGCGTTTTGAGATGCCACAATGACGTGATAAGCGCTATATCAATTGCAAAGATTATTATTAGTAATAATAATTGACCTCAAATCCAAAATGTGACATGCACCGGATTGTACGTTATTGTACATATAAAATGTACTCACCATACTATTTCTAATCGACCAAACGTTGATTGTCACTTGACAAACTCACATTTTAGTTAAGACATTTTGAATTGAGGAAATATGATCTCTCTTCTGAACCCACTCAATCCTGTCCGCATAATAATATAATAATCCTTGCATTTGATACAGCGCCTTATCACGTCTTCGAGACGTCTCAAAGCGCTTCCCATGTTATACTGCAAAGTGAATTAACTGTCTATTTTGTGGGCGAAATACCTTTAGCGAGACTATCGCTCTTAAAAGTCTGTTGCAAAAATCGCCCCATGAATGTCATAGCATTTAACATAAAATAATATGTATTCTGGAATGATTTCAAGGCACATTTCCTTTATGTGCTTTGGGTGGCACCACGAACCACAAGAGCAAAGCCTGAACAGGTTATAAAGACATCTGACTCCCTTCTCCCAAGATTAATGTATAATGTACAACACCAGATCTTACCCTTGGCTGTTCAGGATTTGCAAATGAAATAAAACTCAATATACTTTTGTTCTTAAAAATACTCATGTTTTGTTAATCTGAAGTGATGTCACCCGCGAGGGGTACTTTTTAAAACAGTAATATTTCGTTTCGTGGATTTAAATAAGAGTTGCACACGATTCAAATGGAAGTTTACTTTGATGTCAAACCCTTAATGTTGGGGGCAGTGGTAGTGAGATCGTGTGACGGGAACATCAAAGTGGCAGAGTTGTGATTTACTGCCAAAGTGCCCGGAAAAGAAGCATTTACATCAACACTGATGTCGGTGCATTAACATCAAGTGATGGATTTAGGCACTGCACAGCACAGCACAGTACAGCACAGCACAGCACAGTACCGCATAGTACAGTACAGTACAGTACAGCATAGCACAGTACAGCACAGTACAGTACAGCACAGCATAGTACAGTACAGCACAGCACAGCACAGTACCGCACAGTACAGCACAGTACAGTACAGTACAGTACAGCACAGCACAGTACAGCACAGTACAGTACAGCACAGTACAGCACAGCACAGCATCTTCATCAGAAATGTACAGCAAGTTATTAACGAATCAACATCAATAGAGGGAATTGGTTTACAGGCTCCCAATTCTGGTAACCCCCCAAAACATCCTTTCATTGGAATCTAAACGGAAATATTGTATAAGGGTGAGAGATCAGACAGATTGTCGCCCTGGGTATTATCCACTGAAGCAAGTGGGTGACAACAGAGTCTTATTTCCGATTTGACTGTGAGAATTCTCCAGTAAGAGCCTCAGAACTCAGAGACACATTTGCAACAGAAAATAAATACCTAATTCTTACCTATGCTATGCTATTCATGGGAAAACAGGGGGGGGGGGTGCAAAACATTCATCGTAACGCTGATTATTTAAGCACTGTTGTACTAGGATCGGAAAAAAAAAGAAAATGCATACAAAAATAATATTCCAGAGACAAAAAAGCACAACGCAACCCCCCAGTTGTTGGCAGGTGTGAGGTGTGAGTCCAGTCTCTCGTGGCTCAGCCACACTGCGCTTATTGCAATGTTGTTTGCGGAGTGTGATGTGGATGGTGGTGTTGTCGGCTGTTTTGAGGCTGGGGGTGTTCAGGGCTATCACTCCAGCAGATGGCGGTGAGTTCTGCTTCTCTCCAGTGCCCCTGATCATCGCTAACCCAGTCCAGCAGCCACACCACTGAGCGTGAGAATGTCCCTCAGCTTTTCCTATCAGCCCTGTGGTCCTTCTTTCCTTACCTTTCCCCACCCCCCCAGGTCTCTCTGTCCCTCTTTCTCCATCTCGCTCCTTTCAGGCTGACCCTCTCTCCCTTCCCTGCAGCAACTGCTAAGACCAGACTTCAGAGTCTGCATTTTACTGCATTTTAGTTTCTTTTATTTATTTATGTGTATATATATATTTATATATATAAAGAAACCAACCCCTTTGCTCCACTTCCCAGCCATGCATCCTTAGAGATAATAAAAAAAACAAATGAAGCAATTTATGGGTGATGTGCATTTTGAAGTCACATCTCCAATAAATGATTTAATAAACACATTTGGTGGTGGAAATAGGGGGAGAGAAGAAAAGTTACGTTACGTTTAACTTGTTTGCCTGGGTACAGATTTATCCAACATGGTGTTAGAACATCACAGTGCTCACACTCAGTAACAGCAGTGCAACTGATCGAAATAAAAATATTTTATATTCCGTCCTGGTGGGTTCTTGCTCCCAACACACACACACACACATTGCCCTGGACATCATCGACTCGACAGGACACACACAGGGGATGCAAACGTACAGACATCAGACATGACAGTAAGACAACCTCGACACGTCGGAGTAGAGACCAAAAACAAACAAAAAAATCCCACTCACCTCTCGCCACGAGCATCACCAGAGAGAACTGTATATGAAACCACATTCTCCAAATAAATTCCAGCGACCAGTCGCTTGCCTGCAAAAAGCGAGATGTTTCCTGTGCGGGAATCAGAGATGATCACCGTCACTTAAAGACCTTTTGCCACCGACCAGGAGAGCATTGGAATCTCTCTCAGGACCAGGGGGTTGGGGGGAGTGGGGGGGTTGGGGGGGGGGGGGACTAGGGGGCTGAATGGGTGGATGCTCCCTCTTCCCTTGGCTGCAGTGATAGCTTTCTGGTGGGGGCGTGAGTATCAAAGCTCAGGGAGATAGATGACTTCTCTGACAAGAGGACTGAGTACACTTGACCAGTTTCAGGACCTGAATGATGGTGCACTCTGCACCCAACGGCGATTCACTCCTGCACTCACACTCACTTTGACCCACACCCCCCGCTCACACCCCAGTCTTAACCTCTCACAGTATTAGTCTAGTGTCACACTCACTCAAGGGCTCATCCGTTCCTCATGCTCTGGCTCTCACACTCACCCGCCCTGAGGATGCATCCACTCACACTCAATCTGATCTCAGTCTCACACTCACTCTGATTCTCACTCACATTCCCAGTCTCTTGTTCTCTTCCCAGCACCAGACTCGCCTTCGTACTCAAAAGCTCTTAACACTGAGCCTCACTCATCCCCTCAGCCCCAGCCCCAGCCCCAGCCTCAGCCCCTTGCAAACCCGTCTCACTCTCAGACCAACACACACTCAGTCTGTTCTCTTCCCTCGCAGTTACCTGACTCCCAACTGCAGTTACTGCAGAGCTCTGGCCATGGGTACAGCGAGGCAGCAAGTGAGTGCAACAGCGAGTCTGCACCGAAGTCTTCTGGCAAGAAGCCAATGATCCAAATCGCAAGGAGAAGAAACTTTTTTTTAACACACACACACACACACTCTCTCTCTCTCTCTCTCTCTCTCTCTCTCTCTCTCTCTCTCTCTCCTGTGGCTTCCTCCTTCCACTGCCTTCTTGGGTTATAACCTTATTCTCAACGTTGCCCAAATAACTATCTGAACAGAGATACGCTCTCGCACGATGCTCGGGCATCTGTGTGAGACACACAGATCAGTTCACACGAAGAAATACAAGTGGGAAGAGAAGAGGCGCATCAGTGGCACAGACAGCCTCTGAGAGGACCAACTGCACCCACATAGCTCTCAAGTACTCACAGAGAGCATTTGATCTCAGCTGTTCCTCTAGCGGACAGAATTGATGCATATGCATATGAATTGATTTCTCCAATAAATGAAGTCAAAAAGAGGAAGGCAAAAAGAAGAGGTGTGTGTGTGTGTGTGTGTGTGTAGGGCAAGAGGGTGGGGGAGAGGTATCCTCACTCAGGGCACTAACCAAATATTCTTATTCTTATTGAAAATAATATTTCTCACTCCTGTTTTGTGCGCGTTAAGGCGAGGCGATTGAAATTCCCACCGTGTTCTCGTGGGTTGTGTAAAAAAAAAGGCATTGGATTACATTTTTGACATCCTGTCCTTTCTAAAAACGCTGAGAACAAAACACACACACACACACACACACATAAGCAAACATAGACCCTAAGTTGCCTTTGGTTGTTAAATACTTTTGCCAGAGTCAAAATGAATCTCACAGTTGTTTTTGGAAGGTGTACAGTGATAGCAAAAAAAAGTACAATTTGCTTATAAATTGCGTATTTATTCTATGCCTAGAATATATATACATATTTATTCTATTTTTAGACTAAATACATACATTCTATATATAGGCATAGAATAAATACGCAATTTATAAGCAAATTGTACTTTTTTTTGCTATCACTGTACACCTTCCAAAAACAACTGTGAGATTCATTTTGACATATATATATATGTGTATTCTATACCTAGAATGTAATATGCTCTATATTTAATATATGTATATATTAAAAACTGACCTTTAAGCTTATTAAGAAGATGTCAGTTTGGGAAAATTGAATATGTTTTCGTTGTGCAACCAATACAGGTATTATACAGATAACGTCAGTAGGATGAGGCGAATGGCCCTCATATATACAGAAATTTGATTTTGTTAGTAAATACTGGATAGAGAAAAGCAGTCTATCGTCTGCCTTAACGACGGGGGTATGGGGGGTGGGGGGTCTCATTCATATAACCATTAAAATGGATGGAAAGATAGTTCAGTAAACCTACCTGAAAGCAAAGTGAAGCAATCACTCGATTGCTGGTGCAGACGATCACTAAATGTCCCGTTGAGAAAAACAAATCACTGGTTAATAGAATCTCAGTGGCCAGAGAGGAGGCACTTGTGACAGTATATGTTATGCTCAATGATCCAGTGTGAAAGCCAAATTCTTGTTTCTCCAGTTTTTGGGGTGGAAGATTATTGTGGGCGACAACTCAATGCCAACTCTTCCAAACCTGGATTTTCAAAACCAAACCAAGAACATGTAAAACATTCGGATTGATATTTCCGACGTGTCCCCTATTTTGTGTTCCATGATTCAAAATTGAGTTATTAAACTAATTGTTTAAAATGAAAGAATTAAATATTTTTACAGTGTATTTTTTGCGCACCTAAGATCTTGAAGTTGTTATTACGTAAAATCGCTATCAACGTACAAAGTTGCCTTTGGTACATGATGGGGACTTTGGAACAGAGGAGCCTCTGCACAAGTTACCTCTGACTTTGTCTGAGGTTTTTAATGTCCTTTCAATCCACAGTGGATAACCGGGTCCTGATGTCGTTATGCTGTACCCGATGTGATTTCATATCGAGTTCGAGTCAAAGATGAAACCAATAGATTTTTTTNCCCCCCTCCGATCCAACTTCAGACCCACTCTCTCTCCAACCTGTTCAACGCTACTCTCTGTACCATACGTGGCTCGATGTCAGTGAGGAGCATCGAGGGCTGATCTGCTGGCTCTCAGGGCTGGTCGGCAGCAGGAGGTGCACAGCCCCACAAATACAAATGAAGTGAACTTTATCTGTGTGATTGCTGGCCAGGACATTTGGAGAAACTCCCTTTTCTTTTTTTGAAATTGCTGCGGGATATTCAACATCCACCAAAACAAGCAGAAGGATCCAGGCTTGATATCTCGTCTAAAAGATAATAATAATAATAATCCTTGCATTTGATATAATAATAATAATAATCCTTGCATTTGATATAGCGCTTTTCACGTCGGGAGGACGTCCCAAAGTGCTTCACAGAACACACTGTAAAGTGAATTGACTGTATATTTGTGGGCGAACGCGGCAGCCAATTGCGCACAGCAATGTCCCACAAACAGTCGTAGATTGAAAATGACCAATTTATTATTGGTTTTGGTTTTGGAAGGATTGTTATTAGGCTCTGTGTGGAGCAAGGAAACTTGCCCAAGGTTTCGCCCTGTCTGGAATTGAACTCAGGTCTCTCACTTGCAAAGTGAGTGCTCTAACCATTGAGCTACAGGACTCCACAAAGTTGCTCTTTGCAAAAGATAACACCCTCTACAATGTAGTTCTCCCCCAACACAGTACTGGAAGGTCAGCTTGGCCTGTGAGATTCAAAGCTCTAATGGGGGGCGGGGGATTGGGGGCTTGAATGCAGAACCTTCTGACTCAGAGGGGAGAATGCTATCAACTGAATTGAGCTGAGACCCAATTTAGACTCATTCAGTGAAGTACCAGCTTGGACTCATTCAGGCCAATTTGAAAAGGATGTGTACGGTGAAATATTATAGTGCATACATATATAATCCTTGCATTTGATATAGCGCCTTATCATATCATCAAAACGTCTCAAAGCACTTCACGGCATTTACCGTAAATTAGATTGACTGTGAATTTGTGGGTGTAATGCATACATAAAAGAAAGAACATGTTCAATAAATATACAGCCAGTGATCCTGAGCTCCATTCTAATGGTAAAGACGCTTGATGGAAAATGTTACCAGGACACTAGACTCATTTATGAAGTGGGGGTGATGTTAGGGGAGGTATTCTGGAGGGATGAGGTGGACTGGTCTGAAGGATCCAGTTCATCCAGACTAATCTTGTGACCTTGTAGACCCTTGTGCTAATAAATACACATTTACCCTAATGCACCCAAGCTCCAGCTAGGAGTATTTTATGTGGTCACTTGATGATAATGAATGTGTATGAATTCTCTGTTTTTGCAATCTCTTGATATTCTACCCATGTTTGTATTGGAGTTTAATATACATCATTTCAGAACAGACTTTGTTAATAGTGACTGAAACCCACAAAAAGTGTCTTCTGTGTTAATGATGCCTTTCTCACTGACTTGAATGGATTCCAATCTGATGGGATCTACTTCTGTTCACTGGTGATCCCATGGGTTGTTTCTGGTTACCAGCAGAAGTTTCTCTTTGCAATTAAATTGCTACGAGTGATATGTTGGACCTCAGTGTGGCTAAGAGGAATATGAATGTAAGAGCAGACTGAGAAGAACTCCCATCTTTCGATAGTGCTGACTTTACTTGTTCTTATGCTATTCACCCTGGCATGTCTGGGTGAGTCTGCTCATTTGTTGTCTGTTAATATTTAAAGCTAGCAATGTTTTAGCCACGATGAACTGCATGAAACTGGGCAGTGTATTTTACTTTGAGTGCTATTTGAGATATTTTCAAATTCACCGTTCAGGCAGTATTTTAACCTGCTTACTCACTTTGTTCTCACATAATTTTGTTTGAGTTACGACTTTTACTTTTAGATTATGGTTCAGAAGTTTTAATATTCTTGTCAGCGAACACACTTTGATAACTAGAATGAAAACCAAAGTGTTAGATTTAGTCAGAGAGATGTTTTTTGTGACCTTGTTGAAAGAAGTAATTCCCCACTGGAACATCAGTAATTTTATTTATTTATTTTGACTTAAGTAACAATTTACATGTTCGAGCGTCCTCCAAAGATATTTGCGAAGAATCAGTTCAGCCTGTCAAAGACAGTAGTCCTTGAACGACCTGTTATAATGTACTTGTTCCACTGCCTGTTAAAATCTTTTATCAGTAGTTTTCTTTCTGTTTCCAATTTTCTCCCTTCCTCTCATCCCCTGAAGACTTTTCATTCTTTTTACCTTTTACTGCAGTCAATTCACTTTACAGTGTATTCTGTGAAATCAAATGCAAGGATTATTTTTATTACTGATGTAAAGTTTCACAGGTCTCGGCTGAACTCCAAGACTTTGTTCAAGTGAACCCTGGCAGTGAGTGCCAAGTGGTTAAAGGACAAAAGCACATATGACACTGTGGCCAGTCATATCTTCAGGTGTCAGACTGCTTCAGTTAATAGCACTTTTGCTTCCGAGAAAATTGTGAATTCTAGCCCTATGGCAGGACCTTGATCTCACAATCTAAGTTGACTGTCTATCTGTTCAGGTAGATGTTGAAGATCCAATGGCATAATTTGTTGGGACAGTGAGGGCAATTGTAGTGTCCAATTATGTAGATGGCTAAGATCTGCTAACTCAGCATTGACTGTGATTCACATCTGTGTTCTTCCAGTTTTTATTGCCTAATGCTGTGCCCCTAGTCATTAGATTATTGGGCAAGATTGATAGAATAGTCACAGAAGCCTAAGCAGGGAAGAAAGGATGTTAAACCAAACAACATGTATTAAAATTTTTTGAAGACAGAAGACACAAGGTTAAATAGATTTTGGGAGCGATCCAGAGAACAAGGACATGATGGTTGGAAGATTGGGCTGGAGGAGATTGCAGAGGGAGGGATGGCCAAGATTGTGAAACAATTTGAATGTAGATGTTGAAGTTGATCTGCTAGCCTTCTAGGGACTAGTGGAGCTTGGTGAGGTTGGGTTGGGCGGAGATAACGGGTATGTGGAGCATGCTGTCCGACAATATACGAGTTTGAGAGTTGTGGATGAGATGAAGTTTATGCTGTGATTGAGTTCACAGAAAAGGGCACTTTGTGTTGCAGAGTTACCTGCCCTTTCACCTCCTCCTATACCACTGTCCAGGACCCCAAACACAGTTTTCATGTGAGACAGTGAATTACGTGTACTACCAGCAATGTAGATTACTGCATTCGCTGCTCACGATGTGATCTCCTCTACACTGGGGAGACCAAACACAGATTGCCGAACACCTACATTCTGTCCGCAAGCACAGCACTGAGCTTCCGGTCTCTTGCCATTTCAACTCTCCATCCCACTCGCACTCTGACCTCGCCATCCATGATCTCCTACGTTGTTCCAATGAGCCACAGCGCAAGCTCGAAGAACAGCACCTCATTTATCTGCTGGGAACCTTACAGCCCTCTTGCCTCAATATTGATTTCAACAATTTCAGACCGTAACAGCTCACCTTCCCCCTCCCCTTCTTCTGTGACCATTACCACACCATTTGTGTCCCAGACGCACCTTTTCTCTCTCTGATCTGCCTATTTTGTTGCAATTTCACCTCCCCCCATTTGCTTTGCATCATTAACACCTCTTTGACCCATCTTCCCCTCTCCTTTACCCCATTTTCTCCTTTGTCTTCCTTGCCCTGCCGCCCCATTTTCTGTTAACCCTTAAAAGCCTCTCCCTCCCAACATGCCCCAGTTCTGAAGAAGGGCTGTGGACCCGAAATGTTGACTCACTTTCCTTTCTCCATAGATGTTGCCTGACCTGCTGAATGTTCCTAGCGACTTCTGTTTTTGTTTTCAGATTTCCGTCATCTGCTGACCTTTATTTTGTTTTGTTGAGATTGGTTGTGCGGTCATTGAATTTCATCATCAAGATAAGAAAAATAAGGCATAAAGAATATGAAGAAATTGACAGTTCATTGAATTCTAGTATTTACGCTCAGGAAAAGATCTAATAGTTCATTTTTTATACAAAGTTTCAGTGTTATACTCAAGACTATATAAGATATAAGACTATATAAGATATATAAGACTATGTAAGACTATACAAGGTATCTCTATTTATCACTAACACTAGTTATTGCATTACACGTGCAAGAGCCAAGCAGCCTCCAAGGATTTTTTGTTGCATTTACCTTGGAGTGCTGCTGCTGATGACAGCCCTCACATTCTAGGAATCCTGCAAGATAAATGAGGCAGCCTGGATGCCTTTGGAGGCATCGACAGCAGAAATTTACCAGCACTTCAGGAGGGTGGAGGGAGGAAAGGAGGAGGACCACAGTAGTACAAACACTCCTTAGTGGTGGTGATCATCTCTCTGGTTGCAGGTGGGCTGGGTCTACTCCTACCCAAACAGGCTAGCAATGGTCTTTTGTTCATGTTTTGGCAGTCAGTCTCTGTGAATCATCCTCAATTATTTGACAGACAGGACTGAGAGTGGTGAACAGGCTTTGGCGGTTGTTTTGTATGTTGCCGCTGGAACTGCAAAATTCATCCCAAATGGTGCCTGTTCCAGATTATTTTTTGCCCAGGATATTGAGGAACTTTTTACGTTTGAAGAGCCTGAGCGAATATAAATTGGACATTCATGATATTATTAGTTTAGCAACAGTAACTAATTTATTACTATATGAATAGTTGGCTGTTTATGTGACATTGCCATGTGCAATTGAGCTGCCGCATTCACCTACAAATATGTCATTCTACTTTATAGTAAATCCTGTGAAGAGCTTTGAGGTGTCCCTCAACATGAAATACACTGAACCAAATGCAAAGATTACTATTATTAAAAATCATATGGCATTATTCAAAACCAGAAGAGAGTTTCTCCTGGTGTCCTGGCCATAAATCCACCAGACATATTGGTCCTTCACTTAATAATCATAATAATAATAATCCTTGAATTTGATATAGCACCATTCACATCATTGATATTCAGGGAGTTAATAATTCACATCATTGTTATGTCACAAAGCACTTCACAGGATATACTGTAAATTTGATTCACTATTTTGTGGGCAAAATACGGAAGCCAGTTGCACACACCAATGTCCTACATGCTGCCATGGAGTGAGTGAGCAATTTTATTTGGGGAATTGTTGGTCAGGACACCAGGGAAAAACACCCTTCTCTTTTTGAATAGTGGCATGGGATTTTTATCATCCAGTTGAACAGGCAGGTAGGCTGGCCCTTGGTTTGATGTCTTATCCACAGAACTTAATGGCTGTTTCTGGGAGACTGCTGTACACAAATTGACTGCTGCATTTGCTAGAAATACAGAGATTTTTTTATTTTATCAATGCTATATCAATTACAAGGATTATTTTTATTCATAAGATTAGTTTGCACAGAGAAGGCCCTTTGGCCTGATTCATCTCAGTCTTTCAAAATACCCACTGTACCATCTTTCTGTCACAGGATCAAACAGGACAAGTGAGTAAGTACAGTGTCCTGACCTCAACCATCCTTCCTGGCAACATTAATCTTTGTATACTAATGTCAAAAAACAGTCAGATTTACTCCAAAATAAATTCTGTATTTGCCATTATTAACTCCCTGAATTAGGAATCAACATTAACTAGATTTCATGACTATTCCGTTTCTGAGGCACATGGATATCTGCCAGTAACAGTTCATTCGTGACTCCAAACTTTCTCTGCTGGCATATTGGTCATTTGATTTGCCACATCCTCTCACTTGTCAGTTCTGATGGGTACCATAGGATATATAGAAATTATTAAATTATATTTTTAAAAGCCTTTGCATGCATGGCTGACATACTGCACACTGCTGATTTTTCAAGCACAATATAGGTTTTGTTAAAGTAAATTTATGTAGGTAAGTTCTGGATTTGTCCATGAGGAAAATAAAGGAATTTTATTTGCCTGTACCGATTGAATTGCTGAGCTCAGGTTGTGCTTTAGCATAAATTGAGTAATACACTGGCACCAGACCAGCTTGTTATACTGCTCCTATTGTTGTTGCTCTTTCAAGTGGATGTTCTTGTACAGACTCAATAGAGCAGGTGCTTGTAAGTATGCAAGTGAAACCTGAAACTGATTACTCAGTGCGTTCAACAACCAACCTCAAGCCTATTGTCTTCAATGCAAATGCACTTGGGAATGTTTTATGTGTTACTAAAAAAAACGCAATCTTATAGATGTGACTGATATTTTTTTCCACTGTTTTGTTTGAAATTAAGTTACGTTAATAAATTGGAAGACAAATAAGAGTTCTGAAGGGAGAGGAAAATGTGAAACTACAATCTTACTTTTGGGGTCTAAAAGGCAAACAGATTAATCACGTAAGAAATTAATCACAGTGAGCTGCTGTAAAGCACTGTAATAAGTCAAAGTGACCCAAGAATATAAATTACAGTATCAATAGAAGAAAGTACAAACAATTATTTTATATTTGTTCGAGGGAGTTCTCTGGGTTGGGAGAGTAGTTTAAAAATTCCATCAAGTGTAATAGTGCAGAAGCATAAATTAAGCAATAATGAACCGGGAGTTGTGTGATTACTGTGGGTTTTCAGCACACAAGGTGGAGCCTAAGGAGGCTCAGCCCACTGTCTGTCTTCAGTTCATTGTTGCATTGAAACAAGATTTTTGTTAATAGAATGCTTGAGTTTATTTTTAGTTGCTGCCTGTGACTCTCTTCCGCTTTGCGACAGAGCAACGCGGTTCACTGCTGTGACCAGAAACTGGGTTTCATTTTCTTTTATTTTGTAAAAATGTTTTAATTTTAGCAGCTATTTCCAATTCTTTTCTGCTCTGATGTGATTACATGAAGCGCGAGTTTATCGGGGAGGGCGGGTCATTAATAATATCTCAACCAGTTTCTATCCGTAATCTGCTGTGAATGAGATATGCTTAGTATTAAGAACTCTGTTCTGTTACTGTGCCAGTCTATTAGTTCTCTAGCCGTCATGTAGTAATATTTATTTCCAAATAAGAAGCCTCTTTGGGTTGTGCAGATCTTTATCAGCGGCTCCTTCCACAGTGCTTTCCTTCATGATATAAAAGGAAAAGGGAAGGAGTTAAAGGGGAAATAAAAAGGCACAAAATTCTTGTTTTGTTCCATCCTGCACTCAAAGTGGAAAACACCTGACCACACACAGTGTTTCCATTTCTACTTCTCTTTGAAAAAGAACAAGTGATTTCCCCTTTTATCATACTTCTCTACAGGGAAAATCTTTCTCCTTATCATGCTCATATCCAGGGTTTGCACACAAATGATCTTTCTCCCAAAACAGACTGAAGGAAAAATCCTGATCACCTAAATTTTACGCTGGGTTACATCTAATGACATCTAATGATATCTGTGTTTATACTCCACATGTGCCCCACTCTTCCTTTTCTCCTCGCTATACTATGTTATACTGCTTGATTTGAATTTACTTTGCAATAGCCTGAAGTGTATCGAGAGATTCTTCATTTCTCTTTAATTTTTCCGTTTTATGACATTGAAGTCCAAAGTGTTAGCGAAAGAATGCTTTGGATTCTGTTGTCGGTTTAGGCCAGAGGTGAGTTATTTTCTAGCAGCACAAATAAACAAGCTATGAGGATCTAATTTGTGATATCCAAAAAAAGGATGCAAAGCAATAATTGCAACTCGTGTTTGCAACTTCCCAACACTGTTTATTTGCTTTCTGACTTATTTTCCCCCTACAGTTTGCCATTTATTGCTACCTTACCAGCCCTCACCCTGCTCTCAGTGCTCCAAGCCTATATATGCAAGTTATTGCTGTTGTATTGGTAATTACAATTCGTAACTATAAATTGCAATTAACACTTTCAATTCTGTTACAAATATCGCACATTACATTACAATATTTCTTACACAGGATAAAAGAGATGTTTCAGAGAATGATTGTGGTGCCAGTTTACTTGTGATAATGCAGCCATCGTCTGCTCTTCTGTTGATATAAATAGAAAGAGCTTTACCATTCCGTAAAGCAGTAAACGGTATATGATTCCACAGGCAATGACTTCATGTTGTGACCTGTTGGCCTGGCAGAAGATATGACTTTTAGTCAGCCACACAATTAACTTTGTGAGCAACTTCTCCAAAGAATGTAGTTCCAGAGAGTGTGTGCAGATATGCTGAAAGCCTGATCACTGGTGGTGGAGTGCGTGGGGCGGGGGATGTGAAGCACATCTGTGCCAGCAGAGTTGCGAGCGTGGCCAAATAGTAGGGTTTGAGGAGGTTATAGAAGTAGAGTGGGGTAAGACTGTGGAAGAGGGGTTTATAGGTTAGAATAAGGATCTTGAGCTCGATCCACTGAGGGATGGCGAGCCAGAGGAACTGGGCGAGGATGAGGGAGATGGGCTTGCGGAGTGTATTGTGGGAAAGGACACGAGCTGCAGAGTTCTGGATAGTCTGCATCTTGTGAAGGGAAGAAGAGGTGGGTAATCTGGCTATTAACAACAACAAAATTACATTAGTATAGCGCCTTTCATGTATTAGAGAGATATTTCTTATATAAGGGAACAATTAATTGAATCAAAAAATGAGTGAATTCTTCCAATGTTGTTATTAGTTACGAATATTCATTCGATACATTTCCTGAATAAACCTCTTTTAATTTACAATAAGAATGTGCTTCATAGCATTGGCAATACTAAGATTGCCTGCGATAAAACCTTCTGCTGAAAGTCAGAGGGTTTACTGCCACTCTCATCTCATGGTGATTTATTTTTCTGGAAATTTTAAGCTTTCATACTACTTGGAAATAAATTCAAACTCAAACTGGCAAACAACTAATTCAGCTTTTCCCTTGAATCTTCAACGATTTTGACAAAATAGATTTTCGCTGAGTTCCAGGGATCCTTTGCACATGTATGATTGTTCTTGACCTCCGGTTCAACATAATAATAATCCATTTGATATAGTGCCTTATCTAAAAGAAACTAAAAACACTGGTCACTTCGACCCACGACTGTTTGTGGGACACTGCTGTGCTCAATTGGCTGCCGCATTTTGCCCAGAAAATATACAGTCAATTCACTTTACAATATAACAAAAACAGAAGTTGCTGGGAACACTCAGCAGGTCAGGCAGCATCTATGGAAGAAAAAGGAAAGTGAGTCAACGTTTCGGGTCCATGACCCTTCATCAGAACCATTCTGACTTCTGTTTTTGTTTTTAGGTTTCCAGCATCTGCAGTATTTTGTGTTTCACTTTATAGCATTTTTGTGAAGTGCTTTGAGACGTCTTGAAGATGTGATAAGGCACTATTGTGGAGTCCTGTAACTCAATGGTTAGAGCACTCGCTTTGCAAGAGAGAGACCTGAGTTCAATTCCAGGCAGAGGGCGAAACCTTGGGCAAGTTTCCTTACTCCACACACCTAATAATAATCCCTCCAAAAAACCAAAAACAATAACAAATTGGTCATTTTCAATCTACGACTGTTTGTGGGACATTGCTGTGCGCAATTGGCTGCCGCGTTCACCCACAAATATACAGTCAATTCACTTTACAGTGTGTTCTGTGAAGCGCTTTGGGACGTCCTCCCGACGTGAAAAGCGCTATATCAAATGCAAGGATTATTATTATTATTATTATATCAAACGCAAGGATTATTATTATCACGCGTGTGTAAGAAGCTATAAGTTGCAGTTTTGCTTTGCTTTTAAGAACACCGTGAATCATGTTCACCCAGCAGTGGAGAATCAATAATTCCTATGCACTTATGCTTCTAAAAGTCCATTAATATTAATTTAAATATATGGACTGAATTGTCCTGTGTGAACCTATAATGGCTCTTTTTATAACTATCCCAAAGCCACAAGACATTGCTATGCACCCATATTTTCCACATTAATAGCAATGATTTACCAACAATTTGTAAGTTAAGCCATCCAACATAAAATCTGATAGAATCAAGCAAATTCTACAATTTATTAGCTGGCATTGAAACATTTGACTGCCTGAGTGTAGCTGTTTGTACATTTGTGGCAAAAGAAGGAAAATAATTTGAAAACCCATACATCATTCAATCACTTCTGTCCTCACTTAACCAAATAACCCAGAGTTCCTTCACTAAGCAGATAGTCATCGAGCTCTGGCAAAATATTTCACTGTGTTCCTAAGGACAACAATAAAAATCGTCAACTTGCCATGTGGTGCTGCACGTTTGTCATTTCTAATCTTGGTTTTAAGAAAATTAAGACAAAAATACAACAGCTCTACGCTTTAAAGATTTGCATGGTATCAGAGTTAACTTCAACCTCAGGGCAAATAATATGGAGCATCACAGAAGTAGAGATTTTTGGATCAGGCTGTTCCTGGCTGTTCCAGGAACTAAGCCTGTCTGGAAACTCCCTAATAAGGCTACCACAGCCCTCGAACAGTCAGTAACAAAACGTCCGACTTTTTCCTGGAAAGATCACTACATACCAAATCAGTACAGGCCAGTACAGTGGGCAGAGCAAACATTGTTTTTTTGGCAAGTAATTAAGAGGCTTATTCTGCGATGTTCTCTAAACGTAATCAATATGTCAATTTGTCGTTGGGCTCTTACCGCAAACTGTAGTAACATTTTAAACTAAAAATAAAATAAAATTTTAATTATAATATGTAATTACCTGAACATTTATAGTGATGGCACATTTGCTAATTTAGAAAATTGAGTAGAATAATAATCCTTCTATTTGATACAAACCTATTGGATCATAATATCTCAAATATTACTGACAACAACAACTTGCATTTATATAGAGGTCTTCATGCAAGATTGGTTCCTACAGTGACGGGGGTGGATGACGAGCAAGGGACAAGGGAAGGGGAAGGTAACTATAGTCGCGGTCAAAGAGCGACTAAGCAGTATCTATATATTTGTAGACAATATGGATTATGAGCTTGTTCTAACATGCTGAAAAAGGAAAATGTTTAGGGAAGTGTTCCCTGAAAAGGGAAGTGTTTAGAACTCCAAACTAAACTGATAGGAAATCCTGTGCTTAAATTTGGCAGTGAAGGAGAATGTTTAATACACTTTGACAGTGTGCATGTATAGTAGGATTTTCCATTGACTTTTATATCATAAAAGTAAGCTAAATATCCTGCTGGAAGGAGCATCACCTGCTTATTGGGGTCCAGTTTGTAATACTTCTTAATACGATTCCTGTGGAAACTCTGCTCTGGAATTATGTTGTACTGGAGCAGAGTTTCTGCAAGTTGGAGTGACATACTTTTTGTCCCAATTTATGAATTTTATTTCTTATTCAGAAACCCACAGATTAGGTGGTTGATTGAGTGAGATTTTTACATCAATTCCTCCGTGTGTAAATAGATTATTTAGATTATTCAATTGGTTACTACAATTGTTACTTCTTTATGGCCAGAATTGTGTTATGTATTCCCAAATCCAATTCATATAATAAAACACCACAGCACGTTACAAGTGTTGTCTCAGTTACACAAAGCACAAGACAACCACTGTGGCATTAAGACTACAGTATACACATGGGTAAAATGAATTATTCCAGCATGCCAATAATTTAATTGCATTGTGTGAGCTTTGAAGTGAAAGCCCCATGGCATATCTATTCCTACAACTCATTTCAAAGTAGACCTGATGCCTCGCAGATAATATAAAGAAGCCTTCATCATGCTGTGAACCATTACTTGTCTTATGGTGAACACAGGTAGTTTCCACATTAGATTAATTGTCTGAGATTCAGTGTTATTGAATTCTCTCAGATGTGTAGGATGAAATATTAAAAGTGCAATTGATGAATTTTATGAGTTAAGTTGAATGAATTTTGCGCAGTTCGAGGAGGAAGATGTTAGCACAAAGAATATGGAAGAACATACCATTTTTGGAACCCAAATTGATCCATTTCATTTCCAGGTTAGGGACACCATGAGACATAGAATAAAGCTCCGTCTGCTTGGCTCCACCAATGTACATTGCCTTTGTGATTATTTTTTCAATTCTTGCCCCATTTATCTGATAGCTCCTTTACGGGAGATTGTTTATTTTGTGCAGAATTAAAGCCAGGTGTGATGTGAGCCGACAGTCATTAAGTGCAAGTACAAATGCAAGGAAAGGCAAAAACTATCAAATGCAAGGATTACCTATTTTCAGTATTATGTCGAAACTGTCCAAACTGATTGGCTGTTTTACAATAAGATAACACACTTTATTGGGGTTGAAAGAGTGTTTTCTTGGGAAAATGGCAGGGTGAATGACACCTCACACTGGAAAAAGATACTGCAAGATGAAAGGCATGTGTCTGCCAAGAAGCCCACCTACATCATGTCGACACATAAGACCTCAATCTGATCAGAGATCTTTTTGGAGCTTAGTTCTTGTGAGACATACATAGGATTCCCTGAAAGAGACCTACTTTATGTTCACACAGAGAGGTGTTCCCTGAAGGTGCTGATTAATATTAATTCCATATTAATTCCCATTTTGAAAGTTAAATGCGTCTGCACATAAAACACTTAATATTCTAAGGATACTTTTGAACACCACATCAATCAGTCTAAGAATAAAAAAAACTTTTTTTGTCTAATTTCGACAATTAGAGGGCGATTACTGTAAGCAATGAAGAAAGTGAATGTTAATAAAAAGTCATTTTCGGAAAAAAATAATTTGATGCAAATTAGCCAAATGACTCAATGTTAGCAAGAAACAGTTTGATTCTCCAATAACCATGACCACAATAAGATATTTGTCTTTCTCTTTGTAGGGTTAGTGTGCATGAGAAAGGATTTTATTTTCAGGTGGTTGATATCGCTGTCAGTTTTAATCTGTTTTGAGAAAGAGATTTTGTACATAGAAGTTGCTTCTGTTCATCTCTTCAAGAAATTGTCAATGTGACTGAGCTCCAGTATCAAAACTGATACTCTCTAAAAGCTGTATTAGTGACTCTACTGAATTAAACAACTGTGTGCCAAAGAAAGTAGCAAATAGTGAAAGAGTAGCAAGGCTATAATTAGCTGTTAACTCATGTAAACCTAGTATTTGTGTTCCAAATCTTTTCTCTAATTGCCCAATTTCGTAATTTTCTACAAATACACTTTTTTTGTCTGCTTCTTGACTTCAATTTTTTTACTGTGACGCACACTGCCATTTACTTATTCCCTACTGTAAGACTGTTTGATGAAGGATTAGTCCAAAGGACGGCACCTCCAGCAATGCAGTGCAACGCTGGCCTAGATTATGACGTCAAAGTCACGACTGAAGCCACAAATTTCTGACTTCAGAAATGAGAATGCTACCAACAGTTGGTAGTTGAATGCTGGTAACTGAGCCCAGGCTGACAAATTAAGGGGAAGTGCCAAAATGGCTGAAGGAAAGCAATCAGAGAATAGGGATAAAAGAATATTTTTTGACCTGGCAGGATGTATCAAAGTCATATCCAAAGGTTTTTCTATGGCCTCTCTTACTTTTCATAGGTAGATATAAATGATCTGGATTTAGGCATAGGACACTCATAGATGTATTTATCAAAAATCTTACCATATGAGGTATTATTTTAGCACTTGGTTTGTTGTTAATCATTGCTTAATGCGGAACTCCAAATGTGGTCTAACCAAGGTTAAAAATAAAATTAGCATTACATCCTTACTTTTATACTCTCATGGATTTTGTCCACCTGTCCTGCTACTTTTAGAGAATTTTCAACCTGAATCCACAGATCTCTTTATTTTTCTACCCTCTTAGTTTCAAACCATCCAGGATATAGCTAGCTTCTTTATTCCTCTCACCAAAGTGAAACACTGCACATTTTTCTTTATTATACTTCGTCTGCCACATAACCGTCCATTCTGCTAACCTGTTTATGTCTGTTTACAATGCTCTTCATTATCCACCACACCTCTCTGTTAGGTGGCATTTGCGAATTTCAACACCGTACCTCCTAAATCGGAGTCGAAATCACTAATGTACATGGTGAACAGTAGCAGTCCTAGTACAGATCACTGTGGTGCACCACTTCTTACTTTTTACGAGAAGCTGCCCTTTAATCTTACAAAACCAACAACTTGCATTTATATAGCGCCCCTCATGCAGGGTAGCGACCCAGAGCACTTAGTCAGTTCTACTTGATCATTTCTTACCCTCATGGCTGGAATGCCAGGAATTGACGAGATGTGCCACTTTAATACGACTGCCTACATTCTGCCTCTCTGGATTTCCAGAGGTTGTCCAGTTCTTCTCTCTACATAGGAGCTATAACACTACAGATCCCTATAATACATCACCAGAGCAAAAAGAAAACCTTCTTAGTAACTACTCAATCTCGCTGAATGAATCAGCTCCAATCGCTGTACTACAGGTACGTTTATTTTGTAACATTAATGAAAACATATATTGGTGGTGAATAGTTAAAGCAGAATACATACATATAAATAATAATAATCCTTACATTTGATATAGTGTTTTTCATGTCTTCTAGACTTCTTAAAGCGCTTCACAGAATATACCGTAAAGTGAATTGACTGTATATTTGTGGGCGAAACGCGGCAGTCAGTTGCACACAGCAGTGTCCAACAAACAGTCGTGGATTGAAGTGACCAATTTTTTATTGTTTTTTTCTTTATAAAGCACTTTATAAAGTGTGAATATGCACAAACAATTTTTTTAAAAACCATTTGTTTAATTCCAGTAGCAGGATGAGAATGATAATACAATAACAACAAGGTTACATTTGTATTGCGCCTTTCACATCGGGAGGACATCCCAAGGCCCTGGGATAATAATAATAATAATCCTGGCAATCCTTGATACAATAATATTCCTTGCATTTGATATAATGACTTATCACATCGTTGAAACATCTCAAAGAGCTTTACAGAATCTAAAGTGCGTTGATTGTATAAAGCTCTCTGAGACGCCGTCCAGCGTGGAGGGTGCTATATAAATCTAATTTGTTGTTGTTGTATATTTTGTGGGCGAAACGCATAGAAAGAAGTCAGCGATGGCTGACATGAAATATATTTTTCAATTGGTGCTGCTCAGTCACATAAGCAGACTGGCTCCACTGAAACTGACAGCAGCACCTTTGAATACAAAGTCTGCTTTATGACTCTGGGGCTCAGTGCAAGCATATTATTTAATCTGGGAATTCGGCTTGGTTTTCATCTTTAAGAACCGCTTACATTTCCATCTTATAGTTTTCAACTCCTGAAAAAGTTTCTCGTGGAAGTGAGAGCTGGAAGAACTAAGGTGCAGTTCTGAAATTGGCCTGAGCTCAGTCTGATTTTTAAAAAAGAAAGAAAACAACTTTTATTGCAATAATGCATTACCAGCAACAACGATTAATTGTAACCATTTCAAATTTATGCAGGAAGAACAGAGGTCTGAGAAAATCGGAATATAGTGGGGCCGCTCAAGCTTGAGAGGTTGACAACCAGCCAGAAGGTCACAAGTTTCAGTTTGTGGGTCATTTAGGTTTGATTGACTCAGTTGGGTGAGTCAGATTGGTTCTCAGCTTAGTTGCTGGATGGATTGTCAAATGGAAGCTGGGCGTTCCATCTCAGGTGGGACAGGGCGCGGGAGGAAAATCTTAGATTATTATGCAATGAACTGTGAATTGCACCCTCTGTTGGCTAATTGTTGAACTGTATGAATAGTGGACATTTATTTTTTGGTCAAGGTGTCCAAAGGTGACATATGCAGAAACCCTGCACCATGCTTAAGAGTATCCTAACCCAAACTGAGAGTTCTACGTATGTGTGCCACCAACATGTGGACATTTCCCTGTGTCTGGAATGGAATGTGCACTCTCTTCCTGTTTCAGGAACAAATTGGATAGATTTCTGCTAGAAAATAATATCTCGGGATACTATATATAGTTTGGGACATGAAATGTCAAGCGACTGTCAGGATGGTGGAAGTCGAACCAGATGGACCTTGGCCTTCTTTCGCCTAGCAAATTCTTATGTTCTTATATGTTCTTATGGAGGGAAGCACCCTGTTTAACTAATTCCAGAGGTGCAGGTTGGCAAGAGCCAAGGCATGGGGATTCCAGAGTATGCATTGAGGTACTGCCGGAATTTATCTGGCTAAAACCACAGAGCGTGACATTGAGAGCACTGTCTGGCAATCTTCCTGCTTATTGTCCAGCTTGCACCACTCTACCCATTAAGACCTGCATGAATGCAGTCATGGAAATGTAAACTGCTCAGAAAGTCATGGTAGGTCAAGGATGTATTATAGCAAGTAGAGCCTGACAGAGAAACCAAGTGAGGGTGTTGGGGGCAGAGCAAGTAAATATAAATAAAAAAAATTAAAAAATCTCAGGTACATTTATTAAAAAAGCTTAATAAACTGTTTATTTGCAGTTCAATCTGGCAGTGATTAAATTACTTTCATTAATCTACAGCCATGCAGGGTGCCAGATAACTGGCAATTCACAGTGTGAGACCCATATATCCTGCATAGGTCAAAAGTCCAAAGGAACTCCATGTCCATAGACAACATATAAGTAATTGTTTCTAAGAGACTTTTGAGCAAAGTATTTTTCATTGCTTGTTTTAACACTGAACAGATTAGATCTGAACAGATCTAATAAATCTCTTCTTTGTTTAGGACAAAAAATGGATTGGAACAATTATGTGATCAAATGGATAGTTAGGATCATATTTTCCAATACAACATTTCATATTACTATCTATGCTATCTAGTGCTGAGAATGTGAATTAGATATCTGTAGACATAAATAACATTTTAAAAAATTCCCAGAAAAAATTTGGAGAATGGGGTGTAAAAGACAACATGTTCTAATGGGAAATCCTTAATAATAATTGCATATCGTAATGGGGCTTCCTTTCATTAAGCAAAAGTTAGTCACATAGACACTTTTCAGAACTCTGCAGCTCGTGTACTGTCCCGCACCAGGCATCGTGACCACATCACTCCCACCTTCGCTCGCCTCCACTGGCTCCCGATCCCCCAGAGGATCGAATTCAAGATCCTCATCCTCACCTACAAGGCCATTCTCAGCCTTGCTCCCTCCTACCTCTCTGACCTACTATCCTCCTACTTACCTGCCCGTACCCTCTGTTCCTCTGGCACCGGTCTGCTCCACATCCCCCGCCCCAACCGCCCTACCATCGGTGGCCGGGCCTTCAGCCTCTCAGCCCCTAGGCTCTGGAACTCCATCCCCCAGTGCCTTCGCCTTGCCTCCTCCCTTTCCTCCTTCAAGGCTGGTCTCAAGACCTTTCTCTTTGACCGTGCCTTCAGCTCCCCTCTCGACTCTCTTCCCCCTCCTCGCTCCCTCCCTTCCCTCCCCTCACCCTGACCATTTCCCCCCTGCTCATGTCCTGACCCAACTGTACAGCGCCTTGGGATGTCCTCCCGACGTGAAAGGCGCTCTATAAATTGAATCTTGTTGTTGTTGTTGTTTTCCCTCCCATACCCAAAAAAAACCCTCTCCTCTAACGTATTTGATTGCAAGAAGAATTTTGGCAGAGTTCAAAGAACAGGGTCATAGTGTCTGAAGACTCAGTCACTGTTGGTGAGTCAAATGAAATGAGAAAGAAATAGATGTGAATTGAAAGAGTGGAGAGCTATGGGCAGGAGAATGGAGCAGGAAGGATGATTGCCAGAAGTAGAACATTTCCACTTATAGGAAAAAAAACTGTTAGTCTTGTTTAACCAATGCACCACTGAGCCTTACTGGTGTTAGATCCCAGTTGGAAGCTTGCAGGGCACAGGAGCGGGAACATTTTTTGGGAGGGATTATTACCCCACGGAATGTGATCTGCCAATCGACTAACAACCTGGGTCCTACTTACTGTTAGGCACAGTGAGGCGTGTGGAGTAAGGAAACTTGCCTAAGGTTTTGCCCCTCCCGAGTTCTCTCGCTTATGAGGCGAACATGCCAGCCACTACGCTACAGGACTACGGATTTTAGCAATGAGATCTTGTAATCTCAAACTCAGGCGTTCGTGTCCAATGTGATTTTTAACATGAAGCTACTGATTCATGGATTGTGATGTTGAACTCGTTGACACAGAGAGAGCCACTCATTCAACAGAATTAAATGTTGCCCACATGCACAGAATGGCACCGTGCTCCCACACCCCAACACTGACCCTTTCATTCTGGAGACAGAGGCATTGGATGCCTGCCTCTTACCTCCTCCACATTAACACGTTGTCTTACCTCAACCTAAGACAAATCCCCATATGATTTTCTCACATTTTAAGGAATTCGCAAGTCAAGTTGACTTTACATGATGCTGAACAGTATCTTTCCATTTGGTAATCTGGTGAGAATTACAAGCATATTTATTTGATTTAGACTGTGCCAGTTTATATATTCTAATGAGCACTGCAGCATCCTAGATGCCTCTTTGACTTTCTCACTAAAATTTGTTTAACAGAATTCTTTAAAAAAAAAGCATAATTCTAATCAGGTAAGTGAGGGCTGGTGACAGTGATGTTTGACAAATATATTTATATCCTAGTATTTACATGCAACCTAATATACAATTTAAAATAGAAAATAGGATATTCCTCCATGGTGAAGCTATGCATTTTAATATTGATTCACATTTTTGACTGCATTTAATGGAAATTAGGCGTGGGTTTCAATATAATCACAACTAATTTCTGTCATTTTTAAAGTGCTGAATGAATAATGTAATCAAAGGAAACTGCTCTCCCATTTAGATTGTCTTCAAAGACTAGAAGGCAATTGATGTGAAATAACTAGGTGGCACATTTACATTTCCTGATTATTTGTGCTTGCACACATTTGCAGCTCATTATAATCTTGAAACAAAACTTTACTTTGTGCTTGGTTTGGAACGCTTCATCCACATTTGATAATTGTATAATCCATAAAATAATGATCCTTGCGTTTGATATAGTGCCTTATCATGTCATTGAGATGTCTCAAAGGCACTTCACATAATATATTGTAAAGTAGATTGACTGTATTTTGTGGGCGAAATGCAGGAGCCAGTTGCACACAACTGTATTCTATAACAGTCGTGGACTGACTGTCCAAATTATTTGGGGGGGAGGGATTATTACTTCTGGAAAGTGATCTGACAAACAACTTTGTTCCTACTTACTGCTAGGTAAATAGTAGGTATCAGTGCCTTAATATAAATCTTTCCATCTTTTGGAAGATGAACCAGGTGGAATGGCCACCCCATGTTATCAACAAATGTTCTGACGTTGTTTCCTGCTGATTGTGGACATTAACAATGAAGCACATTATTAGATAACATTATTTCCGAATTTAGCAGCCTGCAGTGATAGTTTTGTGGTTTAGAGCTGCAGTCTATATGTCCTTTATTTTACAAACTTGAAAATGACAAGTTAACAAGATTCATTTTACCCACAGCGAGATGAGTACCTGGAGAGTACAAGATAAGGTATTGTAGACTGATTTGGGGCAAACGTATTAAATGTATGAAATGTACGAAAATGTTTTCCAGTCATTCTATTGCACATCATTTATTAATCTTCATTCAGCCCTTCTTGTCCAGGAAACAATAAGTGAATAATATTTTAGAAGTACAGTAAGTTGTATCGTGATTGAAATTACCTGGAAGAGTTCCTGATGTTAAATGAAAATGTATTAGTCTCTGTTAAATATTTATAATACAGACTGGGGTGGGGGCGTTTGGGAAACAAGGCATAGACTTAGATTTTTAATTCTGCAAAAACCTCTGCTGTATATTATCTTGAAACACAATCTTAAGGCCTAGCCTTCAGTGAAACATTTAACAACAACAACAACAAGATTCCATTTATAGAGCGCCTTACACGTCGGGAGGACATCCCAAGGCACTGTACAGTTGGGTCAGGACCCGAGCAGGGGGGAAATGGTCAGGGTGAGGGGAGGGAAGGGAGGGAGCGAGGAGGGGGGAAATGGTCAGGGTGAGGGGAGGGAAGGGAGGGGGCGAGGAGGGGTAGAGAGTCGAGAGGGGAGCTGAAGGCACAGTCAAAGAGAAAGGTCTTGAGACCGGCCTTGAAGGAGAAAAGGGAGGAGGCGGCGAAGGCACTGGGGGATAGAGTTCCAGAGCCTCGGGGCTGAGAGGCTGAAGGCACGGCCACCGATGGTAGGGCGGTTGGGGCGGGGGATGTGGAGCAGACCGGAGCCAGAGGAACGGAGGGTACGGGCAGGTAGGTAGGGGGATAGTAGGTCGGAGAGGTAGGAGGTACATGAATGGCCTTGTAGGTGAGGATGAGGATCTTGAAATCGATCCTCTGGGGGATGCAGAGCCAGTGGAGGCGAGCGAGGGTGGGAGTGATGTCGTCGCGAAGCCTGGTGCGGGACAGTACACGAGCTGCAGAGTTCTGAATGACCTGCAGCTTGTGGAGGGAGGTGCCGGGAAGGCCGGCGAGGAGAGAGTTCCCATAGTCCAGCCTTGAGGTGACAAAGGCGTGGACCAGAGTTTCAGCAGCGTGAGGGGTGAGGCAGTGCCGTAGTCTGGTGACATTCTGGAGGTGATGGAAGGCTGTGCCAGTTGTGGCTCGGATATGAGGGAGAAAGGACAGCTCAGGGTCGAACAGAGCCCCGAGGTTCCTGACTGGCTTTGAGAGGTGGAGAGTGCAGCCTTGGATGCTGATGCTGTCAGCGCCTGAGGTGCGGAGGTGCTGACGTGAGCCAATCAGGAGGGCCTCAGTTTTCGCACGTTGAGCTGAAGAAAGTTGTCTCTCGTCCAGGACTCGATGTCGGACAGGCAGCTGTCAGGACATCGGTGGTCGTGGAGTTGAGGGTAGAGGAGGAAAGGTAGAGTTGGGTGTCATCCGCATACATGTGGAAGTTAACCCCATGTCTGCGGATGATGTCACCAAGGGGGAGCATATAGAGGGTGAAGAGGAGGGGACCGAGGACAGAGCCCTGAGGGACACCACACGAGACAGTGCGGGGGTGGAGGAAAAACCATTTGTGGAGACAAAGTGAAGACGGTGGGAGAGGTACGACCTAAACCACTCAAGGACAGGGCCTTGAAGGTTGAGGTGGGAGGACAAGCGGTGGAGGAGGATAGCGTGGTCGACCGTATCGAATGCTGCCGATAGGTCGAGGAGGACGAGGAGGCAGAGGGAGCCCTGGTCACAGATGGTCAGGATATCATTGGTGACCTTGACCAGGGCAGTTTCTGTGCTATGGGCAGCATGGAAACCCGACTGAAGGAGTTCGAATAATGAATGGTTGGAGAGGAAAGAGCGCAGCTGGGACAACTCGTTCCAGGACCTTGGACAGGAAGGGGAGGTTGGAGATGGGCCGGTAGCTTGATAGCTGCGACGCATCAAGGGAGGGTTTTTTCAAGGTGGGAGTGATGGTGGCAGTTTTTAAGGGAATGGGAACAGAGCCAGAGGAGAGGGACAGGTTGACGATGTCTGTGATATGTGGGGCAAGGAGGTGGAGCTGGGAGATAAGGAGTGGAGTGGGGATGGGGTCAAGGGAGCAGGTGGTGGGTTTCAGGGATAGGATGAGTTTGGTGACAGAGGGTGGGGAAACGGGTACGAAAGTGTGTAGGGGAGGATGGGTAGGAGTCGGAGTGTGGGAGGGAGGGGGTGGGTGGATGTTGGAGGGGAAGTGACCGCGGAGCGAATTCCCTTGATTTTGGATTCAAGGAAATCCAGCATCTCCTCGCAGTGAAGGTTGGAGGAGATGACCTGCGCGGGGTGGCGGGGGGACGGAGGAGTCGGGATGTGGTAGAAAACAGTAGCCTGGGGTTGTTCTTCGCCTCCAGGATTATCCTGGAGTAGAAGGACGATTTGGCCGAGGCTAGAGTGGAGCGGTAGATTTTGAGGAGGTCCAGCCAGATTTGTCGGTGGACCGTTAGGCCAGATTTGACGCAGGTGCGTTCAGCAGCCCGCACCTGGCTCTTCAGTGAGCGGAGGTGGGTGGTGAACCAGGGGGAGGAGACAGTATGGGAGGTGATGGGGGCAAGAGTGTCAAGTGTGGAGGAGAGGGTGTTGTGGAGGAGGGTGAGAGCAGAAGAGGGGTCAGTGAGGGTTGAAGGCCAGAGGGAGAGGAGTTCAGAGGACTCCAAGGCAGCGGTTAGGGATTGTGGGGGTAACTTCTTCCAGGGGCGGTAGAAGATGGTGGTGGGTCTGGTGGAGGTGGGGAGGGGGGTGGAGGTGGTGAAGGAGATGAAGTGGTGGTCAGAGATGGCCTTGTCGGTGATAGTGACATCCGAGACACTGAGGCCCCGGGTGATCACCAAGTCGAGTGGGTGGCCGTGACTGTGAGTGGGGGAGTTGATGTGGAGGGAGAGGTTGAGCAAGGAGAGCAGGGAAGAGAAATCTGAGGAGATTGAGCAGGAGGGTGTGAAGTGCAGGTTAAAGTCACCCAGGATGATGAGGCGATCAGAGCAGAGGCAGAGAGATGTAAGAAGTGTCGAAATATCAGAGATGAAGGTGGGAGAGGTTTTAGGGGGCCGGTAGAGTAGGAGGATTTTGAGCGAGAGGAAGGAGGGGTGGGAGAGGGTGAGGTGCTCAAAAGAGGGGAAAGAGCCAGAGGAGTAGGGGGATAGGGCAAGTGGTGTCCTTGAGATAAGGGCTACACCACCGCCATGGCGGATTTAATCATCACTCTACTTCATCTCAATGATAATAATAAATGCATTAGAGCACTCACCTCGCAAGTGAAAGACCTGGGCTCGATTCTGGCAGCATGAAATGTTGGGCAAGTTTCCTTACTCCACACGTCTCTGTTTACCTAGCAGTAAGTAGGAACCCGGTTGTTAGCTGATTCGCAGGTCACTTTTACGGGGGTAATAATTCCTTAAAAAAAAATAATGAATTGGTCACTTCAATCCATGACTGTTTGTGGGACACTGCTGTGGCTGCCGCGTTTCACCCACAAAATATACAGTCAATTCATTTTACAGTATATTCTGTGAAGCACTTTGAGATGTCTCGAATATGCGATAAGGTGCTGTATCAAAGGATTATTATTAAATTGTAAGATAAAGTATTGGAATTTTCAACTTTTGTAAAATATCCTGAGTACATGAGGATAAAATGAAAATGCAAGATATAAAAAAATACAAAACAGAGTTGACTGAGTTACCTGCTTTTTAAATAAGTAACAGATAGTATTTATTTTGTGGCAAAATGTATCACTGTTGTTTTATAGTCATTTGAATTAGATTATTTTTCTATTTGTGATTATTTGGAAAAAGGTTAATTTAAAAATGAACATATTTCAAAATAAAGCTCCAAAGTGTTCTGACCTATTACTTGCTTTGCTGATGATATGATTTAATTTGTGATATTTGCATTTAGAAATCCCATCAAAAATTAATAACAATAATCATTGCATTTGATAAAGTGCCTCTCATGTTGGGAGGTCATCTCAAGATGCTTGATTTCCCTGTGTATTTTACAGGCCATTGCTGCAGCCAGTTTGCACACAGTAATGCCAACAAACAGCCACAAAGTGAGTGATCTAAACGCTCCGAGACACTGTCTGGCGTGATGGGTGCTTTCTAAATGCAAGTCGTTGTTGTTGACCAATTTTATCTGGGGATTGTTGGCCATTGTTGCATCCCATTAAAAAGGACCACAAATTAGAGACAATCTGATCCAACACAGTCAAGTTAGCAGATGTTGTAAAAACAAGGAAAAGTCTTGAAGTGAATGGGGAGCATAGGAAGCCAATTAGAATAATGATTCTACTAAACATGAATAGTAAGTCGGTTCTGCTATTGCTGGTTCTTGGCCACAATTGTTATACTAATGGAATTCAGAAGCATTCACTTTGTAGGAGGACCATGATTGCAGGGCTCTATTGCTGAAATTTGATTGACAAGCTCCAAAGACAAACTTCTGAAAAAGTACTGGATGCATTTTGAAATCCCTTTCTTTGTCTCTTTCCCTGTGTTTTTNGTGTGTGTCTCACTGTTGCAGTATCACTACTTGACAGCTGAGAAGAGAATGTGATCATTGAAGTCTGAAATATAGCTTCAGGCCAAAGGATGTGACCAAACAATAGGCTCGGCAATATGCAGCTTCTATAACAAAGTAAGATCCTTGCGACTAATTCAGGATGCATTACATATAACAATGAAGTAGTGATTGCTTTCAAATTGCTCTGCCTGACAATACACAGAGTTAATGCTGCTGGAACAAGCTTGATTATATGTATGTGGAGATGCCGTCCGGCATAATGTTTCTGACTGATTTGAAGAATGGCATGCGGCTTGAGTTGAAATGTGTTTCTAGTGTATTACAATTTCCAAATGTATCTAAGATTCCAGTTGAACATTGCCACAAGAAAGCTTTTGCGGCCTGTCCTCTACTAGAAATGCCATGAAGCTACAATAGTACTTTTTTACATAATTACCTTGTGACACAAACATATTATTACAATCTATGAATTATCTTCAAGAATGAAAACATGACTTATTTAAAACAAATTAAATAACTGCATGCAATTGTTATTCAAATGATTATTTTTCTAAAATCTATTTAACAGCATTGTTACTTTATTACAGAACTGCAAGAACATAAATGATATGTCTCTGATGAACGTGCTTTTTCCTCTAATGCTCCCTCTTTCATCTGTCTGGAAATCTCTAGTAGGAGGGTATCGTTGCAAAAGGTTTAGAGTACAAGAGTAGGGAAGACTTGCTGCAATTGTATAGGGCCTTGGTGAGACCGCACCTAGAGTATTGTGTGCAATTTTGGTCTCCTTATTTAAAAAAGGACATACTTGCCCTGGAGGGGGTGCAGCGTAGATTCACTCGGTTAATTCCTGGGATGAGGGGACTGACCTATGAGGATAGGCTGAATAAACTAGGGCTATATTCTCCAGAGTACAGAAGAATTAGGGGAGATCTTATTGAAACATATAAGATTCTTAAAGGGCCGGATAAAGTAGACACTGAGGGACTGTTTCCCCTGGTAGGAGAATCTATAACCAGGGGTCACAGTCTTAAAATTAAGGGTCAGCCTTTGAGAACAGAGTTGAGGAAACATTTCTTCACTCAGAATTTATGGAATTCACTACCCAAGAAGGCTGTAGATGCTCAGTCTTTGAGCATCTTCAAGGCTGAGACTGATAGATTTTTAAAAAAACAGAGGCATTAGGGGATATGGGGATAAGGCAGGTAATTAGAGTTAGGTCAGAAGATCAGCCATGATCTTATTGAATGGCGGGGCAGGCTCGAGGGGCCGAATGGCCTACTCCTGCTCCTAATTCTTATGTTCTTATCATGTTCTGTCTTGAAATTCTGCCAATATCCTTACTTGATCTATGAAGAAATCGACTAGAGTTCATCATTTAAAACTCTATCCCTTTTCACTCTTGAAGGATGATAACTCATAGGGAATCTTAGAAAAGTGCATAAAATTTAAAATAGGATTGGAAAGGTAAACCCAAAACAATACTTTAGGATGCACCAAGACAGCATAACAAAAGGAAACAAGTCTAGAGATGTAAAGGGCAATTTCAAGACAGATACCAGGATGCTTTTCTTTACTCAGAAGGTGATTAATGACTGGAACAGGTTGCCAGGATGTGCGGTGGAGCCCAGGGCACTGGACTCATTTAAAAAGCAACTTCTTGTAATCTCAGTATGAATGTCAGTAGAGAACAGTACAAGGAGAATCCAATGCATCAGCATTGCATCCTACATTTGTGAGTCTTAATTAACGTCAATAGTTTCAATGTTATGATTCACAAGGTGACAGTTTCTTAGTTTCTTAATTGTCTGGTCAGATGCATTTTGTTACAACGGTAATATCAGGATTTTATTTGCCTTTCTTGCTCATTTGATTCAAGCAAGGAAAACCAATCTTGTTACATATTCCTAATAATAATATTCCTTTCATTTGATATAGCACCTTATCACGCCTTTGAGACGTCTCAAAGCACTCCACAGAATATGCTGTAAAGTGTAGTGACTGCATATTTTGTATTCGAAACACGGCAGATGTCCCACAAACAGTTGTAGATTGTGTAACCAATTTATTATTATAATTTTTTAAAGCAATTATTACCCCCAGGAAAAGCAATCCTCCAATCCACTAACAAACGGGTTCCTACTTACTGCTAGGTAAACAGAGGCTACTCATCCCCTAGAGGATAGAGTTCAAAATCCTTGCCCTCGCCTTCAAGGCCCTCCACGGCCTTGCTCCTCCCTAGCTCCCTCGACTTGCTGATGCCATATCAACCTGTCTGCTCCCTCCTCTCAGCAGGCTCTGGCTTGCTGCACATCCCCCACCCGGCCTGCCTCACCATCGCCAGTTGGCCACTCAGCCTTTCTGCCCCCACTCTATGGAACTCATCCCACATTCATTTTGTCTCGCTCCGTCCCTTGTCATCTTCAATGCACGTATCAAAACCCTCCTCTTTGACCAAGCCTTGCCTCTTGATGTGAAATGCACTTTAGAAATGTAATTTTGCATTGTATTGTATAGTACTCCAAATTGTTTTTGTATCCAATAATTTCTCTCTAGAGTTGCGATGACTGAGCGGGTACCTGATAGAGATGTTTTGATTTGATTACATGGAAGTACATTGACTGTTTCCACTTGTTGGTGTGTCCAAGAGGACATAAGCATAAGGTTGCTAGTGGTACATCCAATAAAGAATTTAGGTAGAACTTCTTCACATGGAGTCCTGTAGCTCAGTGGTTAGAGCGCTTGCCTCGCAAGTGAGAGGCTTGGGTTCGATTCCCAGCAAGGGAAAACCTCGGGCAAGTTTCCTTACTCCACACACCTAAGAGTAATCCCTCAAGAATAAAAATAAATAATAATTTGGTCACTCAATCAACTTCTGTTAGTGGGACACTGCTGTGCGCAATTGGCTGCATGCGTTTTGGCCACAAATATACAGTCAATTCACTTTACAGTATATTCTGTGAAGCACTTTGAGATGTCTAGAAGACATGAAAAGTGCTATATCAAATACAAGGATTATTATTTATTTTTATTACATGCAGACTGTGGTTTAAAAACATGGAATTTACTGCTGGAAGCTATGGTTGAAGCAAAATGAATAAAAAAATGTATTTAAGAGAAAACTTAATGCACACATGAGGGAGAAAGGGATAGAAGGGTATTGAAAAGGGGAATAGAAGGGTTGCAGGCTCGTGTGAAGTATAAACACTGGTATGGACAAGTTGGTTTGAATGGCCCGTTTCTGTGCCACAGCATTCTATGTAACTTCCATATTAGAGGGTATTGGAAATTCTTATCCATGTGGCCTGAAGGCTATAATGCCCAGTGTCATAAACCATCAGTTCATAAAACATCCTTAAATTCACTCAAACTATGGGGGGAAAACAGAATATTTATCATAATTTTTTTATAGCAACTAATCTTTATCGTGGTACACGTTATTTTCTGTGGTCCCATTTATTCTTTTCAGGTAAAAGAGAATATTTTAAAATTCCAGTAACTTTCAACCAGCAATACTGTTGATACAGCTGAAAGAAGTCAGGCTGCCAAGTCTACGGTCCTTTGAGCAGTTCCAGCATGTCATTTGGTTCAGAATGGACTCCAAGAGCTTCTTTGTTCTCTGAAATCAAGTACAATGTGATGCAATCTGAAACATCCTCAGCACAAAGAGAGACATATTACACATGTTTCTCATTAAAGGAAGTTTGATATGTGCGATTTGTTATGAATTGGCCATTTTATATATTTTTTATTAGAATTTAACCACAAATGTCTAATTTAAAAAAAACATTAACCCTGGAATCTCTTGTATGTGCTTTCTTTCTAAATATTTATCTGCAGTTTCTCTTTAGCTCAGTAATGCTAAGGTGGTAGCATTCTCGGGAACAGAGATCTGATGGTCCAGCTGACACTCCAATGCAGTACTTAGGGAGCTCTCTATTGTTAGATGTGTCTTTCAGATGAGATGCTAAACCCATGAACTGTCTGACTGTTCAAGTGAATCTTGAAGGTCCCATGACATTATTGAAGAGAGATGGGAGTTTCTCTTGATATCATGGCTGACTATCCTGCAGATAAATTGACCAATCAACTTCTATGAAGTGATACAGTAACAGAGGAGGTTTGAATGAATCAAATTGCCAATTGCCTGTGTTGATTCAAACCCTGGAGCAACTCATGGTAACACTGAATTGGTCAAAGTAATTGGTGACAAAATCCCCCAAGTCTATTTTGAAGTGCGAAAGCAGAATTTCCTAAGATGTAATTATAGACAAAGTGACAAGCAGAGTTCATTGCTATTAGGAGTTTTACAGTGATTAGTCTTTTTAAGGGGACTGATTCTCTTATCATCAGGTCATATTAGTTACTTTAGTCAGTGATACACCTTATTCATTGGCACTTGGTGAAGCATTGTCATGATCTACAAAGAATCAACCCACTTTTTTTTTAAATTGATCAGTAACAATGTACACATTCCTTCATCCCTTTCTAATATGTGATAATGACTAGTGATTTTTATTTGATTAGCTGGGTATCCTGAAACATGCGGAAACCCATCACCATGTTTTAAAACATCCAACTGAGAAGTCTCCATATGTATGCACCTGGCTGCTTGCCCAGCTAGGACCATTCTATCCATCAGGGCTTTGGCTTATAGGGTTAACAGAAGCTGAGTGGAAGAAACCATTTGCCACCAGTGTGTTTCTCCATGTCCTGATGACAAACCATGATGACTGGTCTGTCATCAACAGTGCCTGTGAACAGTCCAACAGGAGAACTGCGCACCTGCCTGGCTCAAGAATCGGTTTCCCGAGGCTGTCATAGAGGATCGACTTGATTTCGATATTCCATTGCCAGACATGTCATCTTCGAGCCAACTCAGCTCCAAAGAAATCTTGCTTACATTGGGATTAACATTAGTATCAAGGAACATTAAGGCAACGTGATGAATCAGCTCTTGTAATCTCGTCTAATCTTTATTAATGAGGCGTCTAAACAGATTGTTATGTGTAGTGATTGATTGTGTCTGCTTTGCCTCAAAGCCTCATTAGTACATGTTTGCTTGATAGTTAGTCTTATTTTAAATAGCAGTCTGATATCTGACCTATATCACCATCAGAGACACTGTATTCTGGCTGTTACATGTGTAGACTAAACCCAGCTTGTCAAACGCAATTTGGCAGTTAATGTTCTAACAGTAAACAAACGTCAGTATCAATTAGGCCGATAATATCAAACAAAGGAAAGTAGAGCTAGAATAAAGAAAGAGAGGAACTGACAAAATGAGAAACAGACTGCAATACCACACTTTGCAAGGTTTATACATTGTGTTTCCTGCTGTGCTATGAGTGACTATTATAACTTGCAAAGGTGTTTTTAGGGAACTTTTTTTTAAGATGATAATAAAGAGTGTAGAATGTGTACATTCTCACAAACTAGAAGGTGCTATGTTTTCGGGTAACATGAACCTTTCCCTTTAACTGCATTGAGCAGGTCTTGGTGCTTAACATATTTGCATGCCGTCCAGTGGCGGACTGGCTCCCCGAAAGGGCTCAAGACGGTCACGGGGATGCTGAGGCATGGAGGGGGTGGTGGGTGGGTGCTGATTCATGGGTGGTCCCCGGTTTGGCATAAAACATCTGCACATTTTAAAAAAGTCGTTCTTAAATGGAATTTCTTAACCAGGCTGCACAGGATTACAGGGGCGCTCAGGAATCATTCACTATTTCCAATTTCCCATCCAGCAATCTGCCCGGCCTGCTTATTAACAGAAAAACAATTAAATCACATAAACATAGACAAAAAAACAAGCACTAAAATTCAATAAATGAATTACAGAGTTTTTGAATGAAATCCTATTAAGGGATGTTTTCTCTTTGGAGTGACTGCCAGTCAATGTCTTCAGTTTCTTGGCTATGGCAGCTTCCTGTTGAAGTATATCCTATATCCTCAAAGTCTCTCTTTGACCATGACCCCAGTATAAAAAGCTTCACTGTTATTATCTGTAATGTTCCTTCATCAAGTCTTTGAGGATGAGTCATCATTTACAGTGATTCCAAAGAAATTGAATTCAAAATGACTTTCTCACTTTAATAGGTGAGAACCAGCTGAAGTCTCAGGACAGAGGTCTCAAGTCTTTGAGACCTTACTTATACTGCTCCTCGTTTATCCCTGGAAGTGATCCCACCTCTGGAAGCAACTGGAATTTTTTGTAGATCTGGCTTGGCGTTGGGATCATGCCAGAGCATCACAACTCTGGAGATGAGTCAGGGCAATTAGACATGTCACTGATGTTCCAGGCTGAAGGACAAGCTTTAAACTTCTGATGTAAGTCAGACACATCAGCAACCTTTAAAATTTCCAGTGAGCAGTGCTGCTGCTTCACCATGTTTCCTTTTGCAGGTTACACACAACAGGTAAGTTTCAGATGAGTCTTTCTTTGTTCTGCACTCCATTCTTGTGCTCTGACCACCACCATCACCACCACCAACAAATTACGTTTGTATAGCACCTTTCACATCGGGAGGATGTTCCAAAGTGCTGGACAGTCAAGGATGTACACTCGAGCTGGGGGAGTCGAGGGCAGGGAGATTTGGGATAGGATGGTGACTGAAGTCTCCTCTGGAGATATCAGATAGGAAATCCTCTTGGAAATTAGCTGTGGTGTAAAAGTGATGGAGCGGTGAACAGTCTCTCTTTTGTTCCGCATTTCTGGGGTTCAAATCAACAATGTAAAAGTGGTGTTAATGCTGCTTTTAAATGCTGCCTTTATCCCCTGAGGCCAGCTAGGAATAAGCTAGACCACGAGTAAAAATCGACTCAGAGTTAATTTTCCTGTTTGTTTTGCATGCAGGAAAACTGACACCTGTGTCTTGAGCATATATTATGTGTCTTAAAATTTAAGATTGCCAGAATTGTGGAAAGTTCGTAACACTGAAGCCAGTTCTTTGTTCGTCTACAAAACATACATTCACTATAGTTTACAGCAAATCCTGTGAAGCGCTTTGAGGAGTCTTCCTGAAAAAAATATTATGAGTAGTATTGTGGAAAAACAGCTTTTAACTTTTCTTTTCTCATATATCGCCCCCTTCTATCCTTACCTCTCTGTAATGCAGCAGAAACCCTCATTCTCTAACGCTACCCTTGTCAGAGTCCTGAGCTCCATCCTCCATAAAATACAATTTATCCAGACCTTCCACAGAACTTGTATCTTTCCTAGTCAAGGCTCTGCAAATCCAACATATCGTCCTCACCAAATTTTATTGCTTTCTAATCCCCAGAGGATTAAACAAAAAATCACCATTCTGCCTCTGTGACCTTCCCCGGTCTTACTTTACGTCCACTTCCTCTGCTTTACAAAGATAGGCCTGCTGTATGTCCTCCACCCTCTTTGCTAAGCCTTCATCCACTATGCCCCGCTCTCTCCAAATAACCCTCTGCCTCACACTCTCCCTCTCTGCTTTCAAACCCCCCCACTGGTATATCCAGATATCTCCTATTTATTACTTAAATGTCTAAATTTCAAATTGCTTGTTTCCCCCACCCCTTTTTCTTCCAGTCACTCTCTGCTTAAATAATGGGAGTTTCCAGAATAGTGTTTAATGTAACTCCCAGCCATTTATTTATCTCTGTTGTGGAGCTCACCAACAGGTAATGAATATTCTCTCCTGGCAGAATAGCCACCCAGAGAGATGACAATAGTTGGCAATGATTCAAAAGATGTCTGGCATAAGAAATTAGTTCATCTTCAGGCGTGCTAAATGATGAATGATTGGCCCGTGATGGCAGAACTGTAGATCTATGGCAAACGTATAGTACATGCCCAGTTTTTGGGTTTAAAACCATAAAAGGTCCATTTGGGGTAAGAGTGGTATTTTCTGCACTCTTGCAATCTGCAATCTTTTCAGTGATAATTTAAGCCCTCTTGTAATAAATCCTATTAGATAATGATGTGTTCAATGACCTCCTCTTGTTCCTGTGTGCCAAATATAACAAACTGAGCCAGCCTTTTAATAGAAAGGAGCAGTTTACATGAAATGACACCCAGATACAAATGAAGCAGCTGTGGCCTGTTACACGTCGCCTCATTGTCTGAATGGCCAAGAGTGATGGGGTGAGTGGGAAAGGCCAGAGTCATAATTGTGGAAAACATCTGGAGAATTTAACATGTGTAGTTACTGTGTGTGGCAAGTCATAGAGAGTCAGTTTTCCTGCAAAATATGGATCATCTGGTGATTAATGGCATTATGTTTAGAATGAAATGTGCAAATCTGCATTGCATATATGCAGTGGTACAATCCTTACATTAAAACTGAACATAACGGTTATCAAACAGGCATTAATTATGAGCGTGATGTGCAGACCGGAGTAAGGAAATACAGAATCAGCACAGGAAATGCACATGTTCATACATTGTGGCCAAAGCTACAAGAATAAAGGTTATGTTACTGCAGTAGCTATTGCTACGGAAACTATACACCTGGCTTAAAACTAATTTCATTCAACCTCAAAGAATTAAAACATACATCAAAAGTATTGAATTAGATACTAGAATCAAACCTGTCACCATCTGAACCTGCTGTCCATTCTCAGCTGCGTAGTTAAATCTTATTTTTTTTAATGCTTCCACGAAATACATAGTCAATCCACTTTACAATATATATCCTGTGAAGAGCTTTGAAATGTGTCAACAACCTGCTAAGGCGCTATATCAAATGCAAGGATTATTAAATGAAAGGATTATTGTAGTTTTAAGGTATCAAATCACTTCCTCACTCTTTATCCCAGTATTAAGTTGTATGCACACAACTTGTGGCTGTTTTCTAGCACTTGACCTGTGAGAGACTGGGGCGGGGAGTTTGCTTAAGCCATAAATATCAGTCCTCCTCCACATTACTTCTTCAATAATTAAGAATGCTTCAGCCTCAGGTATCTCTGCCTTTCTTTCTTGCCCGGCTTCACTGGCTCCCCATCCCCCAGAGGATTGTCCTCACTTTCAAAACCCCCCATTGTGTTGGTCCTCCTTACCTCTACAACCTACCTTATCAACCTTCCTGCTTCCTCCACTCAGTTGACACTAGCCTGCTTCATGTCCCCCACCTTGCTCGCTCCACCATTGGTGGTTGAGCCTTCAGCGTTTTTGCTCCCACGCTCTGGAACTCCATCCTCAATCATTTCATCACGCCTCCCTCCCTTGCTTCTTTCAAGACCCATCTCAAGATCTTCCTTTTTGACCGTACCTTCAGTCATCATCCCACCTCCATCCCCCTTGGCTTGCTCTTATCGATTCCAACCCCCAGCTCGAGTGCAAATCCTCGACTGTCCAGCACCTCCCAATGTGAAAGGTGCTATATAAATGTAATTTTATGTTGTATTGTCTTATTCTTGTTTGATTACTAATTTGTACCTGTGCTGCACTGTACTCTTCTTTAGGTTCTGTTAACTCCCACTGAAACGACCTTGTTAATACTAAAAACTGCATATGATTATGAGTCACTTAAATGCTATGAACTTTGGCTAGCACATGGTGCACAAGAGAGAACTGCCCACTTTGCTCATATTCCCTACTCAGTTTAATTTACTGCATGATGCCCTCCATAAAGGGCAGCAGGGACAAAGTTCCACCTACGCATTAGTGGTAAGGAAAACCTGTCTCTTCTCAGCTGAGACATTGACCTTGTTGAGATTGCACAAAGCTAGTTATGTAATCATGTACTTAGCCTTATAATCAAAGCCGGCACTTTACGCACATCAATACTCCACACATTTGTCTAAAATGTGAGTGACATACAAAGTGAGATACACACTGAAAAATATGGTATTTTCTGTGATAATTGTCACCAACAATAATGGTCACATCACCATAAAGTGCAATCCAAACTGATAATACTAATAATACTCCTTGCATTTGATATAGCGCTTTTCATGTCTTCCAGATATCTCAAAGCACTTCACAGAATAGACTGTAAAGTGAATTTACTGTATATTTGATGTTTAATAATTTACAGGTTTCGGACTCAACACCTTTCCTGTAACTTTAGCACACCAGTTTGACCTGCAGCCAGTTAACAATAAATTATTTCTGTACAGAGCTTTTTACGTCAGGAGGACATCCCAAAGTCCTGGACAGTCAGGGATCTGCACCCGAGCTGGTGGTTGGGATCAGGAGGGGTGCAGGGCAGAGAGGGTAGGGATAGGAGGGTGACTGAAGGCGAGGGAGTCAAGTCCTACAAGGACTCACCATCTTTATTTTTGCCACCTGCAATTGTTGCCTTTCAGTCTCACTGCAATTGACAACAACAACTTGCATTTACATAGCGCCCTTCACCCAGGGTAGCATCTCAGAACGCTTGGGCAAAGTCTGGCTGACTTACTTGTATTCCATCAATGCCACAGTGATGGCCGACCAGCCTCTCTGGCTTATCAACAAGTCCCGGACCCGTAGAATTTCCTAAAACCACCCAGACCAAAGCTCTTATGAGCAGTGTTCTGGCTGTATTACATGGTTGCTAATAAGGGAATCTTAATTTCTCAGCCTAATATTTTGCTGTATTTTCTCTAATCAGTGACTTTTAGCAAACATACACACACACACTTCTCATCCATTAAAACTTTTTGTTCAACCTCTGTGAATAACCTGCATTTTAAATGAGCTGTCGGTTCAAAGAAACGCATGAATGAAGCAGGCCTTTGTTCATTGGGATTTATGTTGCTTGTAGAACATTGTCTCAGCCCACTTAAAACTTTATTGTGGACAAATATAGTGACAACTTCAGAATGAACAGTATCTTTCTCAAATACACTCTGTGCTTGGTAAAATCTGTACTCCCTTGGTTGGGTACGGTGTTTCAAATAACTGTGTTAGCCTGACATTTTCTGGGGAACATGACGGACACTAACTTTTTGAATAAGACCAGATACCACAGTACCCAGAGGTACCGTCCTTCAGTTGAGATATGACATTGAGTTGGTCAAGTGGACATCATAGATCCTATGGCATGGGATGTCAAATGACCTACTAATGACTTGACTATACTCCTGGTGGTGGTGGGGGGGAGGGGGGTGGAGGTATGTGGGGTCTCCTTTCAGCTGAACTGGCTCCAAGGTGACATATTGGCAAAGGAATGTCAGAATCAAGCCAGCCCTCTGCAGCGGTCTCGATAGCCCTGCTCCGGAGCCAGGTGGGTCCGCAGTATATTCCAGGGCATTGCTGATGACAGCAAAGCCAGCCTGGCTCATTGGCAGCAGCTTGGAAAGGCAGACCAGTCACTGGGGACAGGGATTCTTCCCACTCAGCTAACCTTGCAAGCTAAAACGGTAGGGTAGTCCTAGCTGGCCAAGCAGCGGGCAAGCTTGCCAGGCAATGCTTTGGGTCGTCCTCCCGACATGAAAGGCGCTATACGAAAGTAATTTGTTGTTGTTGTTGATGATCTAGCTGGCAAGCTATATGGTTTTAGCTGGTTAGATTCCAGCAGTACCCCAGTGCACACTCTGGAGTCCCCAAGTCTTGGCTCTTGCCAACGTGCGCCTGATACTCTACAGAATTAGGTAAGCAGAGAGAAAGTGAACATTCTATTCCAATAAATATCTTGGAAATTTCCTGACATAGGTGGGATGCATTGGAATTCTCAGTTTGGTTTGGATACTCTTAAGAGTGTTGATGGGTTCCCACATGTCAGATGTTTTTTTAAAATAAACTTTGAAGCTCCCTCCACCCCTCCACCTCCCATGCAATATTCCTCCTAGTGCTGAACATGCAGTCAATTCTAGAATTTTGTGGTTGGCAACTTCTTTTTTTAATCCGACAAATGGTAATCTGACCGTGAAAAGCCAACTGCAAGGGATCAATAACACTTTGGAACAATAACTTAACAGTGGAAATGCAAATTCACTGCCATTTTTGCAATGTCATTTTTTAACAAAAATGTAAGAACGTTAGAATTGTCAGACGAAAGAAGACCAAGGCACATCCAATTCGCCTTCCATCATCCTGGCAGTTGCATGCCCGCACATGTCATGTCCCAAACTACATACTGCATCTCAAGATATTATTTCCTGAAAGAAATCTGTCTAATTTGCTTTTGAAAGAATCAATGTAAGATTCCAAAATCAAAATATTTTAATTGACAGAGTGTTTGTGCACATTTAATGATTGTGGCTCTTTTTTTTACATGTGATAAAACCAATTCATGGCAGAATTACAACATTTTTAATATTCCCAGAGCATCCAGCAGTGGTTGTCACCGCAAAATTAAAACTATTTAAGCCAAATGGTAGATCGCCAGCAAATCTGCCCATTGCATCTTTCAAACAGAAGTAGTAAAGTTAAACATTAATGTCCTAAATTCTCTTGAGCTCTATCAAAGTGTACATGGAAGGATATGCACGCAAATCTCTCATACAGCACCATTTGTACAGAGGATTGTCAGCGGGAGGCAGTACATAGATTATTATATCAACAACTTACATTTATATAGCGCCTTTCACACTGGATGGAGTTTTGGAGTGCAATATCAGTTTTAACAATAAAGATTTTGCTAGAATTCATAGATACAGGGTGACCAAAAAGTCATGATATCTATCCTATTATCTAAAAGAAGCAAAAATATCATAATTTCTTCAAGACTTATTAGACACTGTAATGGTATCATGACTCTTTGGTGAACCCTCACATACTGTAGGTGTGGTCCATAAAACCCCTACTTATCTTATAACAGGGCACGATTGTCAATCAGTGCGTCTGCATTCAATGGGCATGAACACATGTTTTTTGGAGGGATTATTATTAGGCGTGTGGAGTAAGGAAACTTGCCCAAGGTTTCGCCCTCTGCCTGGAATTGAACCCAGGTGTCTCGCTTGCAAGGCGAGTGCTCTAACCACTGAGCTACAGGACTCCAAATAGGCTGCCTGCAAATGTTGACAGCAATTTCCAACTCATGTGTGAAAGGCGCTATATCAAATCGAAGGATTATTTTTATTATTATTGTATCGGTAGAGCACGTGATCACAAAGAGACTCAAAAATAATTGAATTACCAGGTGCATTCTGAGAAGAAATATGTCAAACTCTGAAAAATATTTCTCTGTAAACACTGGAGTTGTGCTTGAGGATTGGTGGATAGGAAATGACTGAAAAAAGACATAAAATTATTGACAACAACAGAAATGTAATGCAAATCAATTCACATCTATGTAGTGGCTTTCACATTGGAGGATGTCTCAAAGTTCTTAACAATGCTGAATGTGCCCTGTGCTGGGGGTGAGAGCTGGGGGGAGGGGGCGGTGTGGACTTGCATTTATATAGCGCCATTCATGGAGGTTAGCTTCCAGGAGTGCAGCAAACCATTTAGCCTAAACTTTGAAACTTTGTGGTTATAAAATACTTGAAGGCATTATATGGAATGTTATCGATCTTATCTAAAGAGCACAGGCTTCAACGGGCAGTCAATGTAGATGTAGAAGCGAATGGTCATGTATCATGAATCTACTGGAATTCTTTGAGGAGGTACTAAAATGAGGGCAAGTCACACAGATCTTTTGAAGGCAACTGATAAATTTCCACATGTGCGACTTTTAATGGGAGGTTAAAAAAAAATAGAATTAATGGCAAGTTAGCCAGCTGGAACAGAAACTGGCTTAGTAAAGTGAAGCAGAAAGTGTTGTTTACGGAAAAAAGTTCAGGGAAGAGACTAGTACAATTTCAAAGGGCTCAGCTGTTCACACTATTCAGCCTAAACCATTTAGCCTAAATTATTCAGTGAACTTGGAGGAGAACACTTTTTATAAAATATAATTTGCTTTATGGACAGGTGTCCAATATGCAGAGCATAAATTGCGCTCGAGAAGATCTGGATCGATTAAACAGATGAGCTAAGAAGAGGTGGATGAACTTTAATGTAGATAAATGTTGTATTATAACATTTGCAGATGATGCCACTTTATATGAGATGGTGACTAAAATTAGAAAGATAAATAACATTCAGGAAGATCTGCATCAATTAAGCAGATAGGCCAAGGAAGTGCAGATGGATTTTAATGCAGATTGATGTAAGGTAATGTATATTGGAATAGTGAATTAGCGGAGGTGGCTGCAAAGGAAAATTATTTGGGTGTGATTATTGATTATTCAACCACGGTTTCTAGTCAATGCTAAGCTGTTATCGACTAAACCTAATCTAATAATATATTAGAGTTTATTTTGAATCCATGTAACTAAACAAGTTATTTTAATCTTGTTTTGATCATTAGTGAGGTCACATTTAGGATATGGTTTGTAAATTTGGATGTCCTATCTTCAAAAGGTATCGAATTGTGGGAGAGAAAGCAGAACAGAATACTTTAAGAGAAATTTAGAGATCAGCTTGTTTTCACTGGAGAAAAGATGCGGAGGCATTAATGATCCAGCAGTTCTTTAAAATGTTGAGAGGCTTTCTTTGAATATTATGGCCCCAAACAATCCAAATAAGAAACCTAGTTTACTTGTGACATCAGAATCAAAGATCGTAGGTCTAAAATCAATGAACCTCAAGTAAGATTAGAAGGATTTCCTCCCCACAAAGTTGTCAATGCCATCTAAAAGGTAGTGTTATCACCTCTGTGTGACTGATGGCAAATATGCCAACAAAATAAATTTGAGCATTCTTCAGGAAGTGTCCTGCACGTAACATCACAGACATTTTCAACAAAGAAAGAAGCCATATAGCCCATCAAATCTGTGCTCTACATTACCATATCACACCCTTATTTTATTTATTTCATCCCATTTTCCAACTCTTGCCCATATTCTCTAATTTTTTTTTTTACAGTTTATACAGATTCCGATTATGCAGTTGTATTTATTTACCAGATGCCCTTTTACACCTTTCGACTCCATTCCCAACAAAATATTTATCCAGCTCTGTACTCATATATTCTTTTTGCTGCAATTCTTTGTTGGAGTTTTTTCTAGTTTCCTGTCTTGCTTCAAGCTTTTTGATTTTGATTTTGATACGTGATATGCTTAGAAATGTTGTACTTTGAATTCCTAGTTGTACGCTCACAGTCAGAGATAAATCGGTTGCTCACAACCACTTTGTGCCTCTCAGCATTTAATACCGTTTTTATACCACGGCAAGTGATATGATATTGCTTCCATCAGCAGAGTAATTAATAACAGGAAAGACGGAGGGAGACCTGAAATTTGTCATGGTCTTAGCCACAGGACCATTGCTTTAAAGTTTAAGATTGCACAGAATTTTGAAAAATTCTTCAATTCTGTCTTAATCTGAAATGAAATTTTCTGCCCTTTTTAACAAATGTTTTGCTTTCTTTGAATATTCTGACCAACAGACCAACATTGGTGTTTGTGGGCCATTGGTGTGCTCACCTAATTGGGTAAAAGTAAAAGGAAATTAACTAAGAAAATGCAGAAAGTACTAGACCGTACTGGAGGACAACAACATCAACAACTTGGATTTATATAGCACCCTCCACGCCGGACGGCATCTCAGAGCGCTTCACAGTAACGGATCCCGGGGCCGAGCCAGGGGGAGGGGGAGGAAGGTGACCAAAGGTGCAGTCGAAAAGAAAGGTCTTCAGCAGAGACCTGAAAATAGGAAGAGAGAGGGCGAGACGAAGGGAGTGAAGAAGGGAGTTCCAGAGTTTCGGGGCATAGTGACTGAAGGCACGGCTGCTGAGGGTGGAGCGGAGGACTCAGGGGACAAGGAGGAGGCCAGACCCGAAGGAACGAAGGCAACAGGTACTGTTTTGAGGGTAGAGGATGTCAGAGAGGTAGGGGGAGTGCAGAGGAGTGGAGGGATTTGAACACAAGAGTGAGGATCTTGAAGTCGATTCTCTCTGGGACAGGGAGCCAGTGCAGTCTGGCAAGGAATGGGGTAATCGGGGAACGGAGTTTGGTGTGAGTGAGAATGCGAGTGGCAGAGTTTTGAATAATCTGGATTTTATGGATGGTAGTGGATGGGAGATCGGCGAGGAGGGCATTAGAATAGTCCAGCCAAAAGGTGACAAAGGCATGTACTAGGGTTTCAGCGTCTTTCGGAGAGAGGTATTGGCGGAGACGGGCGATGCGTCAGAGGTGGAAGAAAGCGCTGCTGGTGAGGGACCGGATGGGCGGAGGAAGGATAATTGGGGGTCGAACCTGACGCCTAGGTTGCGTACAGTTTCAGAGAGTTTTAAGGGGAGGTTGGGTAGGTGGAGGAGGTGAGAACTGTGAGATTTTAGATGTTGACTAGAGCCAAAGAGTATGGCTTCCATCTTGTCAACGTTCACTGAAGGAAGTTTGCTCTCATCCAGCTCCTGAAGTCTGACAGGTAGGCAAAGTGGGGGTCGCAAAGTGAGGTGAGGTGGAAAAATAGAGTTGGGTGTCGTCTGCATACACTTGGAAGTGTACCCCATGTCTGCGGATGACATCCCCAAGAGGGAGCATGTAAATCAGAAAGAGGAGGGGGCCAAAGATGGATCCTTGGGGTACCCCGCAGGTAACCGGATGAGAGCGGGAGGAGAAGCCGTTTGTGCAGATGTACTGCTGGCGGATTGTGAGTTAGGACTCGAACCAGGCGAGTGCGGTCCCACTGAGGCGGATGACGGAGGAAAGTCGGTGGAGGAGGATGGCGTGATCGACTGTGTCGAACGCGGCTGAGAGATCCAGGAGGACAAGGAGGCAGAGGGAGCCCTGGTCACAGATAGAGAGGATGTCGTTTGTGACTTTCACAAGTGCAGTGTCTGTACTGTGGGCAGCGTGGAATCCGGACTGGAGGGGTTCGAAGAGGGAGTGGGAGGAGAGGTGTGCGCGAAGTTGATTAGCAACAACACGTTCTAGGACTTTTGCGAGGAAGGCAAATTAGAAATAGGGCTAGAGTAAAGAAACATGACTAGAGTAAAGAGCAGGTATTAGGAATAGATGGCATCATTGGAGGAACCAACACTAACTGAATACAATGGATTGAATGGCCTTTCACATTGTTGTACATTCCTCTGGTTCTGACTAGTCTCGGGAACAGTGGGTCCCAGATTAGACTCGAGGAACAAGTAGAATGGCCTTTATAATAGCTCTATAATGAGACGCCTTCCATCATCCTCCTTGAAGTGTGGCTTGTGTGTTGCACTGTTTATTCTCATTTCTGAGGTTTGGCCGCCAGCAACGTCTCATGGGGGAAAGATCAAGTGGCTCATTACCAGGTCATTCAGCTGATTTCTTTGCAGTTACAGTTTTCATATTACTGGATGCCTTTCCTTACCATACATGGTCGCTGATGAAAAAGAGATAGAGAACTTGTATTGAAGTTGTCATTTTATTTTGGTTATGTATTATTCTGGCCATACCTGTTGTACGCGGGGCGAGGTGTGGGAGGGTGGGGGGGGTTCTTGTCAGTGGCCTTCTGAAGAAAGCCAATATATGCAGGACTAAAATTAGGTATTGAAGCTCAGGGCTATGCTACACGTCAGCAACGGGTACCGAGAATATGCATCTGTAAGCTATCAAGATATGTGATGTGCTGTGTTAAGAGCAAATTGTTTGCAGAGGGCCATGTGCTCATGTTAATAAACTTTTTTGGTATCTGTGACTGTTTGTACTTTATTTGAACCTAGTTGGAAGGGTTACACTGAGGACGAACACAAAGCTTTCCCTCTCAATCTCCAGACCAGGCAGTTTGAGACGAGGAAATGTGGGGCATGAGGATAAATGTGTGATCACTTTGTATTTAACAGATTTGATCACTATATCAACACTTCTTTATCACATTACAATACCGTAAATTAGATCCAGAATAGCTTTGTTGTTGAATATTTCTGGAAAAGCCTTTCATCTGTCTACCCGTCTGTCTGTTTGTCCATATGTTATTTGGTGGACAGGTTACTAATTTCAGCCACATTCACAATGCATCTGGACCTGGGGCACATTCATTGGAAATTTAAATCAGCCAACTCTCATTTGAATTCTATCAAATACAGCTAAACTGAAGAATAAATCCACAAGATCACAATTGTTTTCAATCCCAATAAATGTGCACTTAGATCTTTATCAGATCCTCCAGCCTGTTGGCTAATTCACGTTGGTTACCTACGTAACCATGGGTATATAAAAAAACACATGTTGTTAACCATTTGTTGAATCTTCCCACATTTGTGAATGTCTCATATTCTGCAATAGCTGGGACCCTGCATCTGTTTGACAGCCTCTTGACACTCATTCATGAGTCTATCATATCTAAATTATAATTCATTCTCTGCAATAAATTACAGCCTAAATCCTGTTTATAGACTGAGACATAGAGAAATATTTACAGCCAAAACCACGTCCGGACTGAGAGACTGGTATTATTTATAGTTGTAGCACACTTACTGACTGAGACACAGATGATAAGTCAAGATATTTTTTGATTGACAGACCTTTAAGAAATATTAATCTTACATGCAACTGCTAAAATTCACACATTTTAAATATAATTCACTGTTAACATGTGAAGTAAAAGGTTATTTAATAGGTGCTTTTACCACACTAGCATTATTAAACATCCTTGTCTTATTTTCGATTTACTACACCTCATATTGAGACACTCCCTTGCTGTTAAATCAGCAAAAATGGGAGGTGCATTTTCAATGTTTAAGACTGATTTGGAAGAACTGTACAAATGATGCTCAAGGAGCAAAATAAAGAATTTGATAATTTTAGTGGATTTTATTAATATAAGCTTTGCATCAAGTAGACTAGTGTGGTAAAAGCAGACATAACCATTAATTTTGCTGAGTGTGATGTTGAAACAGCACGTGACCTGCTGTGCTGTCTGCTTTCCTGTGGTCAAATTAACCACATTCATTGTATTCTTGGTTTGGGTTGAGTAAGTGATGGTAGTACAGTGTAGTATTCATTTACAAAAATGTAACTTTTAATCCCCATTTTGTTCCATGTGGTATCACAATAATACTAATCCTGTGAACAATTCTCACCTCATCATGACAAAAAAAAATTGGTCACTGAATCCACGACTGTTTGTGGGACACTGCAATTGGCTGCCATGTTTCGCCCACAAAATATACAGTCAATTTACTTTACAGTATATTCCGTGAAGCACTTTGAGACGTCTGGAAGACATGATAAGGCACTATATCAAATGCAAGGATTACTATTATTATCTTTGGATTTGATATAGGATCTTATAGGATCTTATAATGTCAAAATATAATGTTAAACCAAGGTCCCATCTGTCTATTCAGGTGGATGTGAAAGATCCCATGTGAATATTCGAAAAGAGAAAGGATATTCTCTCAGTGTTCTGGCCAAGAACTCCCAAACAAAAATTGGTTACTAACTCCATGGGACATTGATGTTTGCAACTGGCTGCCGCAATATACACAGTCAATCCACCCTACAGTATATCCCGTGAAGCTCTTTAAGGCATTTCTACGATATAAAATCTGGTGACTGTATTTGTAGGTGAATTCCTATTGTAGCCTGTAGCGAGAGCGAACACTGGGCCAGTGTCTCTGGTAACTTCACACTCAGCCCATTTTCCAGCATTTGCAGGTGTTACTTAGCTCCAAGATGATTGGATTCATCAGGGCCTTTAACAGTGAGCTGTGAGCGATGCTCATCTCTTCATGACACATAAAAGAAGTTATCTTTGCTTGTAATGATGTCTCTCTGATGTGATCTACTGCTCCTGGAGTGACGTCCCTGTGGATTTTCTATTGTGAGTTTTTATTAAGAACAAAATAAGACCCCAGTATTCATCGAGGCTAAAAATAAGAAGATTCAATAAGTGATGCCGTGTAACAAAGGTAACAAAGATACTGAAGATCACTGTGAATTTGTTGCACTTAGAAGTGGGGTCTTATAGATTATGAAATGCCTTGATTTTCGTATCCCATGGTGTGATTTCATTTGCTAATTAAGGGCTTATTTCTGAGGCAATCCCTTGCACCAGCTTTAAACTATTAGCAATTAATAAATGTCAGTTGTTTAATACATTACCAAGGAAGCAATACAGCTAACCAATTAAAAGTTTTTCTTTTCAAAGTGCAGGGGAAGTGAACAGAGAAGTCTTGCTATCATATAGCTAGCCGACATCAGATGATACTTATGTAAGCCAATAAAAGACAGGGTTAATACTTTATTATAATTGTTAACGAATATGTGATTGTTAACAAACACCTCCTGCTTCTCTCCCGTCAGCGCCTCCTCACCTGACAGCATCACTGTTCACAGATGCGCTCTCCATCTCACACAGCCATTACGAAACCTCGGTGTCCTGTTTGACCCTCAGCTGTCCTTCAAACTCCACATCCATGCCATGGCCTGTTCTGCCTTCCCCCACCTCTGCAACATTGTCCACCTCTGTCACTACATCTCTCCACAGGCCGCTGAGACCCTCATTCATGCATTTGTCACTTCCAGGCTCAATCACCCCAACTCCATGATGGTTGCAGTGTGAGGTGTCACGATACACTCTGATGTCTCTCTATGCTGTAGTCACATGATAAAATGTCAAGCTTACTGCAGCATCAAATGTGCAGCAGACTAAAAATATACAGACAGTTCACTTTCCAGTATATTCTGTGAAGCACTTTGAGACTTCTCAAAGATGTGATAAAGCGTTACATCAAATGCAAGAATTATTATTATTAAAAGATGAGCTATGAGCAACGTTTAGACAAGTTAGGACTTTTCAGTCTTGAAAAGAGATAATTCAGAGGGCAGATCTTATAGCAGTACACTAAAACCCCAATAGGAAGTATTTATTTACACAGAGGGCAATTAATGATGGCACAAGTGTCCAGTAAAGGTGATTGAGGCCATACTCATTAAAAAAAAGCAGACGTGATGGGAGGAAGGCTGAGTGGAAATTCTGAAAGGATGAGATCAATTGGGCTGAAGGGCTTTCTTGTTCTGAACCTCTCTTGTAATCTTGCTCTGTTGGGAGTCAAAGCTATGATGAAAGTGAACGTCTGCTTTACTTAACAATTTGGCCACTTGAGCATATTGTAATGCTGCTTTGTGTAGAACATTTGTGCGGAGTCTCTTAACTCTCTACATTAAACCAACTTTCAGGAGAACATTTCTACTTTCTCAGATTGACAGGAAGTCAACCAGGATCTGAAATAAAGCATTCTTTCTGGGTTTGATCCTCCATCATCATTTAAATAATGGGCTGGGGAAGACCCTATTTCAGATGGCGGAGAATGAGGTTAAAAACATTATATTTCTGATGGATTGTGATACAATATTGTGATACAAGTTGAATCTTGTCAGTTTGCGTCAGTCTTTATAACATGCCTAGGAATATCAATACTATAGGCTTGAGTATTGAAGATGAATTTCCATTTAAGTTAACAGTTACCATGGATGTGCCATTGTTAAAGTCAAACCATTGCTACAGAATATAGATTCTCAAGTAGCCATGGTTCTGACTTATTCAAAAGGTGATGTCCAGGATTTGTATGGTACAAGCACTATAAGAAGACACCTTGAGTGAACTTGTCCACCAATAGCTGCTCAGATGTCAGATTGTTCTTCATGTGTTCCTCATGGAAGCTGATTGAACAGCTGAGAAATTGGAGTGGATTGGGTTGAGGCTCTGACCTACAATTAAAGTCAATTCACTGGGGGACTTCATGTTTCTCGACCCTTATTAATATCCTTCACTGTCAGCGCAGAAACTCCTCAGTTTCTTTTAGAGTTGAGTTAAAAGCACTGCAAGGATGTTAGTTGCATGTTAGTCATTAAGCGATATCCAGATTGTATGGCTTTCTAATCACAATGGGTCTTAACATCAATCTGGGAGATCGGTGCTGAGGAAAGATACTCTTCTGAGATTGAGGTCAACGTTTCAGGTGAAAAAGCACAACATGCTGACAGGCAACAGTAATATTTCTAATATCTAGCTGACAATGAGATTAAGAATTACTTCATCCTGTAGGGAGTTGGATTATCTGACTGAAACTGTTAGAATAAGGCAATGATGTTGATACAGTGTGGAAATTCACCACACCAGTGTTTATAACAATTGTGTTTACAATAAGTCTGTTGTAAAATAAGAAGCTGGATTATCAAGTATCACTGCAAATAGTGCAGGTTTTAAATTGTTGCTGCAATTTCTTTACCTGTTTTATTTGTTTTTCCATTATGTCAAATATCAACATTTTATGGGAATTATATTTTGGGGGTAGGTAAATGATTTTAACCTTTGATTGAAATAGTTTGTCTTTTGGTTCTATTTCTCGTGGTGCGGTTCTGATATCTAACATTTTCTCTGTTTCTTTTCAGTTTTTTTTAACCTTCCCCTTGACTGATTTTAAACAAATATTCCTCAGGCTTCAAGGATTTCAGTTCAGAGTATTCCGGACTTTATAAAATCCACTGAAATGGAATTGGATCAAGTAAATCTGTGCAAGTGAGTGAATGAGTGAGTGAATGTTTGAGAAGCTGGCTCACACAAGTAATAGCTGCTGGAAGTCATGAAGACTTCAGTGACTAAATTGATAGTTTCAATGATCCATATAATACAGATTTGAAGATCTTGAAAGGAGTTCAAAACACATAGCTTGCCAATGAGTGCACTGCCTGGTAAGCTTCCCACTGCTTTCCAGCTAGGACCACCATTATGGCTTTGGCTTGCAGGTTATTGGGGCTGAGTGGTAAGAGTCCCCGCTCCCAATTTTATTTTGGTCATCTGGATGTCTGACACATGCAGAAATTCAACACAATGTTCAAGAGTATCCAGACCAGACTGAATATTCCACATATGTATGATACCTACATATGGAAATTTCCCTGTGTTTGGAATGGAATATGCACTCTCCCTTGGAAGGATTCATTGAGCTTACCTAGCTCCGGATGGTGTTAGGGACAGGTTGGCAAGAGCCAAGGCTTAGGGACCTCAGGGTGTTTAATTCTTTAATTATTACAGTTCCCCCACCCAATGTCTCCTGGTTAGCTGGTCAAATATCTATATGAGGTGTTTTAACTCAGGAAATCTCCTGAACATTAACAGGTATATACTGAAAAAATTAGCCACAGTACAGACCAAGAGCAAGAATGAAATACAATCAGGCATTTAAGTCCTTGTTGCCTCCATTGGCTCAGAACAGAATGATTTCAAGATCCTCACACTCACTTACAAATCACTCCGTACCCTATAATGATCCTGCACTTGTAGGCCAATGACAATTTACATGAAGTGAAGTGATTAATCAAATTATCTGGCAGTTTGTTGGCCAGGACATCAGAGAAACTCTCTTCTCTTTTCCAGTAAAGTCATGGGATCTTTACCATCCCCCTCAGCAAGCAGACAAGACCTCAGTTTAACATCACATCTGAAGTACTGCACCTCTTTCCAATCTTGCACTTTCCGAGACTGTCAACCTAAACGGGGAGCTCAAGTTTCAACATAATGCTTTAAACAGACACCGATTAACCTCGGATGCTGGGTAAATTGGACAAACTGCACGGCCCCAATGTGTCCAGCTTAACCAGCTTACAGTGTAATAATAATAATGATAATAATAATAATCCTTGCATTTGATATAGCGCCTTATCATGTCTTTGAAACATCTCAAAATGCTTCAGTCGGGCTTAAACCCACACCCTTCTGACCCAAAGATAAGAGTGCTACCAATTTAGCCAAGCAGATACTTGCTCTTATGTAACACCTTTCACATCTTCTTCACACATTTCTTGATAAGCAGATAACTTAGTTGTCAACTTGGATGGGAAACAAATGGTGTTTATAACCTTCAAAATTACTGAAAAGAGAAGGGAAAGGATGTGGTGCCATGGTATGGAGTTCATGGAGGGTAGAGGTGAGTTAGTAAGACCTAGAAATGGCAAAGGTATGGATGAGGGTTTTGGCTGCTCTGGGGGTGAAATAGTGAGCGAGGTGGGCAATGGCTTGGAGGAAAGTGGACTTGATCACAGTCCGAATGAAAGACTTACAGCAGAAAACAAAGCCAGGGTCCCCATAGGCTCTGTTTGTTGGAGAAACCATCCAGGGAGTCAATAAAATCAACATTGTAAAGTTCATCCAGGACTTGATGTCTGACAGGCAGTTTGTCAGAATAGTGGTGGTCCTGGAGTTGAGTGTAGAGGAACAAAAGCAGAATTCTATGTTATCCATGTACATATGGAAGTGGACTACATGCCCGTAGGTGATGTAAGTAAGTGGGAGCATATAGATGATAAAAGGAGAGGACTGAGGATAAAGCCCTGAGGATTTGATGGGCATTTTTTGAGGAGGCTGGTTTTATGTCAGTTTAAATACATTATTTTGTTTGTTCAACTTACTCTTTGAAAAATGGTTGCAAAATCATTTCTTTGTCCTGTGCCTTTTTCTGCAGGATTTCTTTCACGTTTCACATGACGAGGTTGACAAGTTTCATATGACAAGCAATAACCCCTTCAATTTTTTTAAAAAAATCTGGTCACTCAATCCACAACTGTTTGTGCGCAATTGGCTGTCACATTTCGTCCACAAAATATACAGTCAATTTACTTTACAGTATGTTCTGTGAAACGCTTTGAAACAGCTCGAAGATGTGATAAGGTTCTGTATCAAATGCAAGGATTGTTATTAAGGGCAAGGTAGCAGATGCCATTTGTACAGTTTCTGGAATCATTGATCTGTTGTGGTCCTAGTTGATGCTTTCGTTGGCAATGAGGAGAAAAAGGCTGGAACCTGAACTGTTTCACAAGCATATAAATAAATTAGAAATATTCACAGGTTAGGTTTTGCAATAATGCCTATTCTTAGATATTTAGTACAATGTTTATTAATATTAATTTTGCCAAATATTAGGGAGTTGCTTATTACCTGTATTTGTTGCTTGTAGACATGTTACAACCTTGCATTCTAACAATAGAAATAGAAGAGAGCATTTCACCTAGTAAAAGCTTTCCATGGTCCAGAATTAAGGACTAGTGAAATCAAGGGTAGAAGTACAGTCTGGGATCAGAAGGAAAACATGACAAGACTTCAAAAAACATTTATTATAATATTGCTACCAAGAATCCTTGCATTTTAATATAGCATCTTATCATGTCTTTGAGATGCCTCAAAGTGCTGTACAGAATATACTGTAAAGTGAATTGACTGTATACTTTGTGGGCGAAATGCAGGAGCCAATTGCCCACAGCGATCAAAGCAATTGTTGCAATTGATGTAAAGAAATCCTTCCTTCTGTATCTAAATAGCGAATGAATGAAACACCCACAGCAGTCAACCAAAATAGCATTTGTCGGATCAGTTAAATAAGAATGAGCTTTACTTTACTGAATGTCCATCTAACTGGTGAACAGATTGTGTGATTGTTAATGCTTAACACAAATATAAATTTTGGATGTGTTGTTTGACCAGGGATACAGGGTGATCAAAGTACTTTGAGTAATGAGTATACAAGCACCTTAAAATCTTTGAGCCCAGTACCACATCTGGGTGATTAAGTGAAACAGATCGAGTCACAAGTCCAAGCAGTAAATTATGTTATTTAAAAAATGTTCAACTTGTATTAACATTTTTAGATTGCTGCAGTTTGTGTCGCATTTGGTTTCAAAACTAATGGCTGATGACTCAAAAAGCTTAATTCAAGATTGACTTGCATCCAAATTTACAAAAAAAAATAGATTGGATTAGTTCTACAGCACACCCTTACTGGGTGCCAACAATACAGTGAAACAGCCACTGATCTTCACACAATTAATATTTCATGCAACCTTATGAACATTATTTCAAAGGTCTGAATGAAATCCCATGTACTCTCTATCTTCTCGCTTGAAAACTGAGAAAGGAATTAATCCACTGCAGGATAACAATCCACAAACATAAGTGGTTAGCTTATAGTATTATGCATGACATCAAAAGAAAATTGATCAGGATGTTACAAAAGAAATGGAGATAGGCTGAATATTGCAAGTTGCAATAATAATAATCATAATCCTTGCATTTGATTTAGCTCCTTATCACGTTGTTGAGACATCTCAAAATGCTTCACACATTATAATGTAGAGTGAATTTACTGTTTATTTTGTGGGTGAAATGATTTTTAAGAATGGAAAAACAGCTTCCAAAGCTTCAATAGGGATATGCTCGACGCCTCAACATACTCACTACCACCGTTTCACTAAACTTAAACCAAATAAGTACAATCTAAACTGAAAGCAATCAACTCGGCTGAATCAACTCTCATGTGTGATACTGAATGATCAGGACAGTGCATGAAATCAGTGTTTCTTTGATGTAAACATGGGAGTAGATTGCTTAAATTGTGTTTAATAACCCAAAGCAAATTGCTTAATCTGTAGGAAAGCCTAAGACATAACCCAAAGTGAATTTTGACTGGAATCTATGGATCAGTAATTGATAACAATGATAATTGGTGGCTCTAAAAGAAAACTAAGCCTCAAGCCTAAGAAAGCAATGATTGATATTTTTCTGTAATTTATCCACAAAGAGTTACAAACCAAACCCTGGGAAGTATAAAGTTAAAGGAAGAAGCCTATAAAGCAGCTAAGATGAGTAGTAAACCTGAGGATTGGGAGAACTTTAGGGATCAACAAAGGAGAACCAAAAAAGTGATTAGGAGGGAGAAAATGGAATATGAGGGCAAACAAGCGAGGAACATAAAGACAGACTGCAAGAGTTTTTATAAATATACAAAGAGGAAGAGGCTGTCAAGGGTAAATGTGGGTCCGATACAGGCAGAGATGGGGGGAATTATAGTCGGGGACAAAGATATGGCAGAGTCATTAAACAAGTACTTTGCCACTGTCTTCACCTTAGAAGTCACTGAAAACCAAGAATAGTGGGGAACCAAGAAGAAAATGTTAGCGAGCAACTTGGAGGAATTAACATTAATAAAGAAATGGTTTTAGGTAAATTATCAGGTCTCAAAACTGATAAATCTCCTGGATCTGATGGCCTACATCCTCGGGTTTTAAAAGAGGTGGTGACTGAGATAGTGGTTGGCTTGTCTTTGATCTTCCAAAATTCTCTGGATTCTGGAACGGTTCCCATTGATTGGAAGATTGCAAACGTGACACCACTATTTATGAAAGGTGGGAGAGAAAAGATGGGGAACTATAGACCAGTTAGTCTGACTTCAATGGTAGGGAAAATTCTTGAGTCCTTAATCAACTGTGGAGTCCTGTAGCTCAGTGGTTAGAGCACTCGCTTTGCAAGCGAGACACCTGAGTTCAATTCCAGGAAGAGGGCGAAACCTTGGGCAAGTTTCCTTACTCTACACAGAGCCTAATAATAATCCCTCCAAAACCAAAAACAATAATAAATTGGTCATTTTCAATCTACGACTGTTTGTGGGACATTGCTGTGCGCAATTGGCTGCCGCGTTCGCCCACAAATATACAGTCAATTCACTTTACAGTATATTCTGTGAAGCACTTTGGGATGTCCTCCCAACGTGAAAAGCGCTATATCAAATGCAAGGATTATTATTATTATCATTATTAAGGATGCCGTTATGGGATTCCTGGAAGACCATAACAAGATTAGGCAGAGTCAACATGGCTTTACAAAAGGGAAGTCATGCTTAACTAATCTTTTAGAGTTTTTTGAAGATGTATCTAGCAGGTTAGATAGGGGGGAACCAGTAGATGTAGTGTATTTAGATTTTAAAAAGGCATTTGACAAAGTGCCACACAAAAGGCTATTGCACAAGGTTGAGGCCCATGGGATTAATGGGAACATATTAGCACGGATTGAAGACTGGCTAACGGGTAGAAAACAGAGAGTAGGGATAAACGGATCATTCTCGAATTGGCAGGATGTGACTAGTGGAGTGTCCTTGTACACCAGTCTCAGAAAGTTAGTTTGCAGGTGCAGCAAGCAACTAAGAAGGCGAACGGCATGTTATAATAAATAATAATCCTTGCATTTGATATAGCGCTTTTCACGTCTTCTAGACGTCTCAAAGCGCTTCACAGAATATACTGTAAAGTGAGTTGACTATATTTGTGGGCGAATACGGCAGCCAATTGCGCACAGCAATGTCCCACAAACAGTCGTAGATTGAAAATGACCAATTTATTATCGTTTTGTTTTTTGGAGGGATTATTATTAGGCTCTGTGTGGAGTAAGGAAACTTGGCCAAGGTTTCGCCATCTGCCTGGACTCAGGTCTCTCGCTTGCAAAGCGAGTGCTCTAACCACTGAGCTACAGGACTCCTGTTAGCTCATTTCAAAAGGTTTAGAGTACAAGAGTAGGGAAGTCTTGCTGCAATTGTATAGGGCCTTGGTGAGACCGCACCTAGAGTATTGTGTGCAGTTTTGGTCTCCTTATTTAAAAAAGGACATACTTGCCCGAGAGGGGGTGCAGCGTAGATTCACTCGGTTAGTTCCTGGGATGAGGGGACTGACCTATGAGGATAGGCTGAATAAACTAGGGCTATATTCTCCAGAGTACAGAAGAATTAGGGGAGATCTTATTGAAACATATAAGATTCTTAAAGGGCCGGATAAAGTAGACACTGAGGGACTGTTTCCCCTGGTAGGAGAATCTATAACCAGGGGTCACAGTCTTAAAATTAAGGGTCAGCCTTTGAGAACAGAGTTGAGGAAACATTTCTTCACTCGGAGGGTAGTGAAATTATGGAATTTGGCAAATTCTTAGTGAATTTATGGAATTCACTACCCCAGAAGGCTGTAGATGCTCAGTCCTTGAACATCTTCAAGGCTGAGACTGATAAATTTTTAAAAAATAGAGGGATTAGGGGATATGGCAGGTAATTAGAGTTAGGTCAGAAGATCAGCCACAATCTTATCGAATGGCGGGGCAGGCTTGAGGGGCCGAATGGCCTACTCCTGCTCCTAATTCTTATGTCCTTATGTTCTTAATTACATGATCTCTCATCAAGTACATTAACTTGTGTATCAAACAAAGATCCTCTTTGCAGTCTTCTACATTTCCATTTTAGAAATGTTGAAATTCCTCTTCTGAGTCATAGATTTGATTATGTTTATATTTAAAATGGACAGATCCTACAGTAAGGACATATTATCAACACTTATAACATGACATATGCATCAGCCTGTCTCAGTTGGAACACTGTTGCTTCTGAGTCAGAAGGTTGTAGGTTCAAGTCTCATGTTAGGTTTTTAAAATCACAGTCTAGGCTGACGCTCTGACACAGTTCTTCAGATGAGACATTAAACCAAGCTCTCTTCTGTCTGTTCAGGTGGACGTTAAAACTCCCATGGCACTATTTGTGGTCAACAATCCCCTAAAATAGTTAAATTGTTGTTCACTTTGTGGCTCTTTGTTGAACTTTCGTGTGTGCAAATTGGCTGCTGTGTTTGCCTATAAAATTCTGCGCTTTAGAGTAAATTCTGTGAAGTACTTTGAGATGCCGATCTGATGTGAAAGGCCCTATCAAATATCAAATGCAAGGATTATTATTACATTAATCGCAAGACAAATTTCTTGCTGCAGGCGTTGACATTTTCTGCAATATATTGTGTTTAATGAAATGTAAATTAGCTGTACATTATCATGTTCTAGCAGCGACATAAGGGGCGGGATGGAGGGACTGAGACTGAAAGTTCCAGAGTTTAGTGGCTGAAAGCACAGCCACTGATGGTGGAACGGAGGGCATGAGGGACATGCAGGAGGCTGAAGCCAGCTGAGTGAAGGGGATAGAGGAGTGAGGTGCAAGCAAAGGAGAGCAATGTATTAGCGGGTTGAGCTATTGAAGAAAGACTAGATAAGTTCAGCCTTTTCAGTCTTAAAAAGAATAATCTCAAAGATATGGAAGTATAAATAATGATTAATATGATGGATAAAGTAAATTAAGAGGGTAGAAGTCACAGTTTCAGAGTTGTGAAAGGCAATTTTGGGACAGACATCAAGAAATATTTATTTACATGAAGATAAATCAAGAATTTGAACAGGTTGCGAGAAAGAATAGTTAAGACCAGGGTGTTGGATTTATTTAAGAAATAACTATTGGGGAGATATTCTACCTGGGTCTAGATTTACTCTGTATATCATTTTAGAAAATCCAGTATTTGGCAAATTCTTAAATACAGCTATTTTTCTTTAAGTTCTTTTAAGAAATATTTTATTAAGAAAACTGATTTCAAAGTTCAGACTGAATTCAACAATTTGTCAAATTCTTAATGTTTCAAAATACTACATTAATACTGTAAATCTAGGTGGAATTTCTCCCTGTTGATGCTGTATTTAGAAAGCAATAGGGTGGGTATACTGGAAAGCTGAGATCAAAATGGGTTAACAGGCTTCTTCATCCAAATCTCTCGAAATCTTGTGATATCGCCCGTTATCTCCGCTCTACTGGCTCCAGCCTCCTCCTTGTCCCTGGAATCCTCCGCTCCATCATCGGCGGCCGTGCCTTCAGCCACTACGCCCCGAAGCTATGGAACTCCCTCCCACGATAATAATAATAATAATCCTTGCATTTAATATAGCGCTTTTCACGTCTTCTAGACGTCCCAAAGCGCTTCACAGAATATACTGTAAAGTGAATTGACTGTATATTTGTGGGCGAACGCGGCAGCCAATTGCACACAGCAATGTCCCACAAACAGTCATGGATTGAAAATGACCAATTTATTATTGTTTTGTTTTTTGATCCCTTCACCTTGCCCCCTCTTTCCCCATTATCAGGTAGTACCTGAAAACCTTCCTCTTCGACCGTGCCTATGGTCACCTTCCCCCTCCCCCTGGCTTGGCATCGGGCACCGCCAATGTTAAGTGCTCTGGGAGGCCGCCAGGCATGTAGGGCGCTTTATAAATGCAAGTTGTTGTTGATATTTATTGTAAAGAACAACTTTTATCACTGGATTTTAACTGGCATAATATGTTATTACATTCTATTATCATGGTACAATTATTTGATATTGCCTTACTTTAGAAGATTTATGATTTTTTTTTGATGAAAGGCATATTTTGAAAGTTATAATAATCCTTGCATTTGATATAGTGCCTTGTCAAGTTGTCAAGATGCCTTAAAGCACAGGGTATTACCGTGAAATGTAGTCACTGTGTATTTCTGGGCAAATTTGACAGCCAATTTGAGCACAGCAATTTCTCACAAACAGCCGTGGAGTGAATGACCAATTTTTTTTTGTGGGGTTGGACGGATTGTCAGCCAAGACATCGGGGAGAAACTCCCTTCTCTTTTCGAGCAGTGTCACAAGATCTTTAATATCCACCTGAACAGGCAGACAAGTTGTTTGAAAGATACAGAGATTAATTAGAGAAAGTGTCCGGAAGAAGTGTTATTGCTGTTTCTGCAACTCAACTAGATGGTGGGAGTAATGCTTCATGAATTAGCATGGCCTGTGAGACCATACATTTCCTTTACTATTCTAGAAAACAGAACAGGGACAAGCTTTTTGTCATGTGGCTCTTTTTATTTGATCAGCCAGGTATCTAACACATGCGGAAAACCATCATCACTCTAAAGAATATCCAAACCAAACTAAGAAATGCAAGCATCCCACCTACGAATGCAAATTCCAGAGATAGAATGGAATCCGCACTCTCTCCATGGAGGAACTCATTCTTCTTACTCAATCTTGGAAAATATTAGGTGCAGGTTGGCAAGAGACAAGGCTTGAGGACCCCAGAGTGTGCACTATCTGTCAAGCTTTCCCACTGTTTGTCCGCTAGGACTACTCTACTGGTTAGGGCTTTGACTTGTGGGTTAACAAGAGTTGACTGTGAGGACTTCCTGCCCCAGTGACTGATCTGCTGTTCCAGGTTCTGCCAATGAGCCAGGCTGGCTGTCCAGTCATCAGCAGTGATCAGAACTGGAGGGCTGGCCCATAACTGAAATGCAACTTTCCAGTTGATGCGAAAGGGCCATATTCATTCAGCAGTGGTCACTGATAAATTATTTTCAGCCTCTTCCTCTGTTTGACACCACATGCCTGTCAATGAGAGACCTTTGCATTTCAACTGTGGGATCTGAGAAGGTAGATGAACTGTGAACTGCAAGTTTAGGACCATTGCTCTATAATGTCCAACAAGAACTTCTTGCTTATTGAAATTAAGACAAATTTGTATTGGTGAGTCACTTTAAGTCCCAGCAGTGTTTCTGTGACATGTGCCTTGTGATTATGTGAATGTCCTGCAATTGCACGAATAGATCAACAATATCCAAAACATTTGTTCTGTTTTTAAGACATCTTACTTTTAGATGCTCAGTAACATCCATAATAATAATAATAATAATAATCCTTGCATTTGATATAGTGCCTTATCATGTCTTCAAGATGTCTTCACAGAATATACTGTAAAGTATATTTTGTGGGCAAAATGTGGCAGCCAAACCTACCAAAAACACCTTATTGGGAAAATTGGAGCAGCCTTTTTTTGGCGTTGGTAAGTATGACTCTATATTTTCCAATGAGCGATTAGGGCAACAGTGAACACTTCCTGCTCGTGAACTGAAGATGTTGATTAGATTGGTTATGTGTTGGCGAGTCATATCAATCTACAGACTGTTGGCAGCTCTTCAGAGATGCCTGTCTCTATGAACTGACCAGTTCAGTACCTTTTCAAATATGCTGAAGCTAAAAATAGCACTAATGTTACATTAATTATGCTGTTACCTCATCCACATACTATATAAGCACCCCTCCTCCATAACTCCAGTACGGGAGCCCAGATCAGCACGGACACGATAGCCCAAGTGGTTGGTTTCTATCTTTGCTGGGCACTTTTTAAAAATTCTATAATTGGAACTTTTTTTCAACATAATATTCTACCTCATTTTCCTTTTTGACCTCTATTTTCTATTTTTAACCTTCAAATTTATTTCTTACCTCTTTTTATTTTCATGGTCCCTCTGGCCAATTCGCAAGTTGAGAATAGCTTTATTTAAAGTGCTTTTGGTTGCCTTACAAATAGTCGGATGGGATCCTCTCAATCTCTCCTGTGAGTTTCAGATTAAGGGAGGAAGAGAAAGCCTAAAAGAGATTTACGGAGGTGTAAAAACGCCAGCAGTCCTTCAAGAGCTGATAGTGTCTCTACCTATAGATACCCAGCAGTCAAACGATAAGCTTCAGAGTCTTAAATCACTGGAGCTTCGAAACCATTTACCCTATTACTTTATCACAATGAATCAAATTCAAAACAGATTAATTGGCAATGCAAGAATAACATTGCCAATTAATGCAAGAATGCAAGAATGTCTCCTCTGCCCCATTATTGGAGGGTAAGTATTCTCCTGCTCTCTGGAATTCACTCCTAAACTCATTCTGCCTTTCACCCTCATTCTCTACTTTCAAAACCTTTCTAACAATCTACCCCTTCAACTGTGTCTTTGGTCAACTTCCACCTACATCCTTATTTCTCGCCTTACTTAGCTTCCACTTCATCTCTGTTAAGCACTTTAAGATATTATCTTACATGAAAGGCTTCCTATAAGTGCAAGTTGTTGACGTTGTCATGTTATATGCCGATAGTAACCATTGTCCTCTCAGAGTAAGAATGGGGTGAACAGGAGATGCAAGCACAAAGAGGCTGATTAGGAGAAAAACATATCCAGGTGAAAAAATCTCAGATTATCTGTGGAAAAGTGCATAAAGAGTTTCAGGCTAATCTTCAGGGGAATTGTAAAGCTATGTCAAATACTGGCTCTAAATCTGCTGAACCGCTCTGCCTGTATCTGTAAAAGTCACCACATCCAGTGATTTATCTTTGCTACAGGGTTTTTCCAAGCATCTGGGGAAGATTAGAGCGGTATTGCTCAAAGCAGTGTGCCATCTGCATTCGGGAGCTGATAGATGCAATAGGCCAGAAGGCTGGCAAACTAATGTATTTTTCTAAAACATTCTCAGCGTGCTGGCTGTAGCGAGCAGTCTCCACGTAGACAGGGAGTTGTCAGCCAAACCAATTGAACATAACAAATATGGGTTTCTAATTATTCCAATGTGAAAATCATATACTTGCTTCGCCCAAACATATCGAGGTTCAGAACAATAGCCACTGAAGGTGCTGTGTATGTTATCATATTATTTCAAATTGAAACAAAAAGTAGAAAAAACTTATGTAGGGACATAAGTGATGGGATGAAATTATTCTGGGTCTTGGGAGCAGCCATTCTACCGTGTCAACCATTGTTTTAAAATTAAGGTCACAATTTAAATGAAAGGTTAAAGACTGCACTTGGCCATGTATAAAGATTTGGTGAGCTCACTCACTAAAACAATGCTGACGATTCTTCAAGTTACGATTTATAATAATAATAATCCTCGTGTTTGATATAGCGTCTTATCACGTTTTCGAGACGTCTCAAAGTGCTTCACAGAGTATACTGTAAAGTGGAGTGACTGTGTAGTTTGTGAGATAAATCTTGCCTGGAAAGAAAAAACATTCTCTCGACAGCAGGAGAGGACTGTTCAGTCCCAAATCTATTGTTAGAACAGATTGTTAAAGACATGAAAACAATTACTATTTCTAATTTCTAATAACTATAAGTAAGTAGTGACAATTATCACATCAACAAATTAAATTACAACTTGCATTAACCCTTCATGCAAAATAGTGTTTTGCAGCACTGTGCAGTGGCGGAGTTGGTCACCGAGCAAGGGAGAAGGGGAGGGGAGGGGAGGTGAGTACAGTGGTTGAAAATGTTGGTTAAAGTGGGATTTAAAGATAGATGGGGGGGTGGAGGGGTGGAGTGGACGTATTGAAGTGGGGAGTTACAGAGGTTAGTGGACATTCCTCTTTTCCCCCATCAATATACCCAGATAGGGTAGCAGAAGGAAAAATATTAGGGCATTCTAAAATAAACTGCATACTATCTATTTAGTTAAGAAAGGGTCATGAAGTTTTGAGCTTTGAAGCATTGATTGACTTGTTCTTCTCTTACATTCTTCACCAAACAAAAACGCCTCATTTTGTGAGTAAGATGACATCTTGCCCCAGGAGGTGATGCTCTATTGACATGCTTGATTCACATCAGCATTACTGAATTAATATCAAGGTGAAGGCAGCCTGTCTTACCATCATAGGTCATTGTGTTTCTATTTTATTACCGCTAACATTGTTACCTCACTACTGATAACTTCATAGAATCATAAAATCAAACAGCACAGAAAGAGGCCATTCGGCCCATCATGTCTGCACCAGCTCTGAAAAGAGCACTCCAACTCAATCCCACTGGCCTGCTTTCTCTCCATTGCCCTACAATCCTGTTCTCCCCAAATACCCATCTACTTCTCTCTTAAAAGTTGTTATTGAATCGGCTTCCAAATCGGTGTCCTCGGGTTACTGACCCACATGCCAGTGGAAACAGTTTTTCCCTGTTCAACCTATCAAATTCTCTCATGATCTTGAAAACCTCTATTAAATCCCTTCTTAATCTTCTCTGCTCTAGGGAGGATAATCCTAGTTTTGCTAACTTCTCCTCATAACTAAGGTCCTTCATTCCTGGTACCATGCTGGTAAACCTCCTTTGCACCCTCTCCAATGCCCTAACCTCTTTCCTAAAATGCGGTGCCCAAAACTGAACTCAGTACTGCAACTGAGGCGTAACCAGCATCCTTCTGGCGTAACAAATGTGCATCTCTTCTTTGACTCAATGCGGTTGAAAAGTAGTTAAAACAAGAAAACTGCTGTGTGACTATCACAAGTGCATCTCCTGCAGGGACTCCCTTGTAATTCATACTGATCCATGACATCTCTGATCCAAGATGCTCTCAGTTCTTTCATGTCCTGCTCTGCTTTTGAGGGACTAGCGACATTTCAACGTTTACAACCCAATAACTACATTTATTTGAATATTTTTTGTACGAACAAATGAAAAACTGGATTCAAGCGGATCATTGTAAAATACCGCTATTCAATTGACGTGCTATGGATGAAGATGGAGGTATCAATTGCCCGTTTAGTTAGATGTTAAAGATCCCACGGCACTATTCAAAAAGAGAAGGGAGTTTCTCTTGGTGTTTTGGCCAACAATCCCTCCAAAATACAATTGGTCATTCCATAACTGTTTGTGGGACATTGCTGTGTGCAACTGGTCACCATTGACCCAGCATCCACTGGCTTTTGCAGGAGAGAATTCACTCCTACCTGGCTGAGCTTTGATTTTAAGATTATGCTCTCTTGTCCTTGAGATTCCCTCACTAGAAAAAATAATTTATTTCTATCTTATCAAGTTCTTTATATTTTAAACATACTGCCACCCCGCTCCTCTCCCCCCACGATCATTAGGTCACCCCTCAATCTTTTGAACTCCAAGTTTATGCAACCCTGCTTATAAATTAACTCTTTCGTTCCCCAGTATCATTCTGGTGATTCTATGCCGTTATATCCTTTCTGGGGTGCAGTGCCCAAAACTGATCATAGTATCTCCAGTTGAGGTCTGACCAAGACTCTGTACAATTGAAGCATCAATTCATGGTTTTGTATTCCAACCCCCTTGAGATAAAGGCCAATATCCCATTAAACTTTTTGATTGCTTTCTGTATCTGTGCACTAGCCTTTGTGACTTGTGTACTTGGACACCTCAATCCCTTTGCTCTTCCACACTTCCTAGTCTTCCTCCATTGAAACAATACTCTGATCTGTCATTCTTGGAGCCAAATTTGATGCCCTCCCACTTCCCCACCTTGAACTCCATCTGCCATAGTTTTGCCAACCAACTTAACCTGTCTATATCCTTTGATAACTTCTGTTTTGCATCAGTACAGCTTACTATGCCTCCTAACTTTTGCTTTCATCTCTTTTAGACTTTGATTCAATTTCGCAATCAATGTCTTTTTACATCTTGAAAAATGTCTGGTCACAAAGTTCCTCAACCAAGAAAGCGACCCAGCTGGATATATCCTTCACTTGAAAAGAAATGCCAGACATATTTCTCTCATAGAAATGTTTGAAAAGAGACTTATTTTAGCTTATGTTGGTAGTACCTGAAAACAGACGCACCAGCCTGACTGAGTCCAAACAATACTTTGTCGTTCTTTTAGAAGGTTATTCTTGGGTTGCAAAGCAAATTATTTATATTTTTTGTGTCCTTATTCTTTTTGATCTTTTTTAAGGAGCACTGTTTCTTTTCATCCATCTCCCCAGCAGATCCTGTAAAGCCAACTCTCTCATCCCCTACGTTCTCGGAAATCTGCAGTGAATCTGAACTCTGGCTACACAGGCAGGGCATGACCCAGGCCAACAATAAATCTATTTTTTTTCTTGGAAGCGTTCAATGCTCCCTACATGACACCAAGTCCTTCTGAAGACTGACATTATGGCTTTGACTAGCAGATTATGTAGTAAAACACTTGTTTTATTTACAGATAATTCTATCACTAGATATAATTCACCAATAATATACAAAGAGCTTGAAATTCTGGGAGACATGTTGAAAGAGTTAATGTCAGTCTGTGGGATAGTTTTACGCTGGTTTATTTGTGCTCAACTATTCCTGGGGGGTATACATCTACCCTAGAACAGGGCAGGAAGAGGGCAGGCTGGCATGGGAGAGATACACTGACAGTTCATTCAAGTCCACCTTGATACCATACAAGTGGAGAAGCTATCCATGGCTGGAGCAGAAAGTAAACAATCTCACTCAGTAAACAACATTCAAAACATTCAAATAGCACTTGCTATTGATTTAAGAACTCATGCTGTCTGACTACGTCTGCTTTTATAATAATAATAATCTGTGTATTTGATATAGCACTTATCACATCATTGAGACATCACAAAGTGTATATTTTGTGGGCGAAACTCGGCAGTCAATTGCGAACAGCACTGTTCCACAAACAGATGGTTTGTGGAACAGTGCTGTTCGCAATTGGAGTCCTGTAGCTCAGTGGTTAGAGCACTCGCTTTGCAAGCGAGAGACCTGAGTTCAATTCCAGGCAGAGGGCGAAACCTTGGGCAAGTTTCCTTACTCCACACAGAGCCTAATAATAATCCCTCCAAAAAACCAAAAACAATAATTAAATTGGTCATTTTCAATCTACGACTGTTTGTGGGACATTGCTGTGCGCAATTGGCTGCCGCGTTCGCCCACAAATATACAGTCAATTCACTTTACAGTGTGTTCTGTGAAGCGCTTTGGGACGTCCTCCTGACGTGAAAAGCGCTATATCAAATGCAAGGATTATTATTATTATTATTATTATGGTGAATTGAGTAATCAATTTTTTTGAAGGGATTATTACCCCTGGAAAGCAATCAGCCAATTGACTAACAACTGGGTTCCTACTTACTGCAAGGTAAACAGAGGCAGGTGGAGCAAACATGCCTAAGGTTTCACCTGACCAGGAATCAAACCTAGGTCCTCTTGCTTACGAGCTGAGTGCTCTAACTAATGCACTACAGACTCCACTTTATACTGCATCTTGAATCATCAAAACCCTAACGGTTTTGTCAATCTGTAATCTGCAAATAGTGAATGAAATGTTGAAAAAAATTACTCAATTGCAGCTGGGGTGGTGTTACCAAATCTTTAATACAAATCTACAAATACATAGAAATTCTTAAAGACAAAACTTTCCCTCTAATTCCATTAGTGAAAAATACAGAAAGGTAAATATTTGCAGTTGGATAAAACAGAAATATCATTTATTGTGAGTATCAAAGTCTCTTTTTATACTTGTCATTAAAATTAAAAGTTTGTTGCAAAGATTTTACATTGTTTGGCAAATTAAGAGTAGAGAGTAAATAATGCCATTAAAACCAACGTACCCCACATCTGTATCACTCAAGCATCACTACCTGAATAGATTTTAAATAAATACACAGATACATAAACATGCCCCAATAAATGACTATAAGCATTTTAAGAATTAAAATAATGATCTACTTACGGCATTTACTGTCACCATTAGTGTGTAAAAACGTTCAATACTACAGCAGGTCATTCTATTCTATAAAATAAGATGACAGAAGATATTTTAGGGGCTGCAAACTTTCTACAAGAGTCTTAAACCATTGTTCAAGTATTTTCTGAAGTCTATTGAAGTTTCTGAACTGTGAAGGCAGCTGTAACTCAAATAGATGAGGCGGTATCCATTAGGAAGGAATTACTTTAGATAACCTATAATCTTAGTAAACGTCAGGTTTTCATTGACAGATTTTTCAGACCTTGGTTTCTTCTAGCCTCTGCTAGAAAGATTGTGATGTATGGCTTGGCCTCTTTGATGCTGCTTGGTGGAACTCCATCTGTAGCCTGCCACTCCTCTGCCACTAATGGTGATCATTTTGTGTTCCCATGTTGAAAGCCATGGGAGTTACGAAAAGTGTCATTGTTGTGAATTCTAGGTGATGGAACAGGAATAGATGAGGGGAAAGCAACGGTTCCAAGTACCATTGGTTGCGCAGATGAACTCAGAGTTACCTGGAGGAAAAGGCGTCAATTTTAGAAGTTAATCGAAGTCAATCAAAGAGATTTTGGAGTACATTCAAAGTGCTTTCATATATCCGGGACATACCAAAATAGGGAGCAATGACTGGGATCATAATGTAACCAATTACTGTCAAATATTTGCCAAAAAAATAGACAGTCTATCCACTTTAGCATATATTCTGTGAAGCACGTTGAGACTCAATGCATCTCAACGACGTGATAAGGTCTATCAAATGCAAGGATTAGTATTATTATTACTATTATTACTATTATTATTAATATCTACCATGTTTTCAATATCCAGAAACTGTGAAAGTGTCTTTTTGAGTGCTTCCTTATCAATAGCAACAATGGCTGCCATGTACAGTATTCCTCTTCTAGGCGTTTCTCTCCTCAAGACTGGTTGAGAAATGTGGGATTTACATTCTTTGTGGGAAAGAGAGCATCTAGGCAGAAGAAGATCTAATAGGAGATGCTGCACCAACTAGCAGAAAACTGAGATATTTATTGCAGAAGGTAAAGATCACAAAAATAAAGATCATTTCACTTAAAGGAACATGTTCCATATCTTAAAACAGATGCTTGTGTCTTAAAACAGCACAAATTATGAAATGTACAATGTAAACTAATTATGGTATGAACCTCAAACATTAATTAGACCCAATTAAGGTTTTTCCAGCCAAACCAAGGATTTTTTTATGCCAAAAAAGCCAATGGAATTTCAATCGGATTTAGGCAGTTTGTATTATTTTATTGTCCAGATTCCATCCTTAACTCTCTACAACTGTTGAGATAAAATTTCGGGAACGTAATTGTCCTGTACAAATAAACTCTCAGAATGATTCCGAATCTAACGGGTCTTGAGCAAAAAAAAACCTCAGACTCACAGGCCTTAAGTAATAAAATACCAATTGGTTTGTTTCATCAGTTCCTATCTCCCAAAGACTGAATAGTCATGAGATTTCTCGAAAGTTTCACCTGTAGCTGAAGTGCTAAATTTGTGTTCTGCGCTGGCTTATAAACTTCAAGATACATCATAGAGCACTCACCTCGCAAACGAGAGTACCTGGGTTTGATTCCTGGCAGGGCAAAACGTTGGGCAGATTTCCTTACTGCACATGCCTCTGTTTACCTAGCAGTAAGTAGGAACCCAGTTGTTAGTCGATTGGCAAATCGCTTTCCGGGGATGTGACAAATTGGCTGCCGTATTTTGCCCACAAAATACAGTCAATTCACTTTACAGTGTATTTTGTGAAGCGCTTTGAGATGTCACGAAGACTTGATGAAGTGCTCTGTTAAATGCAGGGAGTATTACTGACATGATCAGATCAAGCATTCACTTTCCTTTAACATCAAAGAACCATTCTCTACATTCTTTGTCATATGCATATCTTAACACATTCTTGTCCAGCAGCAATTGACATTTTTAGCTACTGAATATAATCTGCATGATAAATGGGAGATATGAAACTGATAAATAAAGGACAATCTCTTGATTTGGCCGAGGGAACTAAAACATTCCAACTAATGGAGCCATTGCTCAATAGGTAAAGATGTAAAGATGTGCAACCAAGCTAAGGGTAGAAGGATGGTGCAATGTTCTCTCATTTCATGCTGAGCTGGGATAAAGTTAATAAATTAACAAGACCTTGACAGGCAAGAACATTTTCTACTGGTCCATAAATCTGATTATAAATTCCCAATGCCAAGACACATAAATATACTGACACAGAGAGCTCCTGGTATTTGCTATCCACCTTGTGAGGGCTCAAACCTGTGCTTGTCAGATGTCCAATGACCAACTAGTGACTATTGTTCTTAGGGGGAAGTTAAGCAGAGAGTGTCCTTGAGACTGATCTGGTTCCAAGTTGACATGTTTGACAACAGACTCGTGTTAGACATCTAGTTGACCAAAAGGAAATGACAAAACTAGAATTTTCTCTCTCTCTCGTGTGATTTCAAAGATTCTTGCTGACTAACAATCAATGTGATTATATATATATATTTGTCCTGAATATCAGAAACCAAATAAACTCAAAGAAGCTTTTAGTTCAATCATAGATCAAAACTAACCATCACCAAATTTTTTGGTCAAGCTCTCAACATCGTGATTATGAGTGATTTCATTTGATATTCTTCCATTCACAGATTTTCGATCAGTAATTCTTTTAATTTGAGTTAATGTCATTGAGTTAAGTGGCAATGCGGACCTTTGTACTTTAAAGTTTTTAGCAGATGTCATGAAGATGGATGGTTCAACAGCTGAGCAATGTCGTTGAGGAGAGGTAGCAAACATGAATGATTGCAGCTCACTACACTGAAGCATTGTGCAGATGGCAGAGAGTGAACCAAAGATCCAATTTAGTTGTATGATCAACACTGTATGATCAACAGCCAGCAACGTGGTGATATTATTTTTGTATTAGAAATGGAACCATAATTAGATGCTCATGTTACCCATGTAAAGCAAGAAATTAAAGACTAATTTAAAAAAAAGTATGAAGCTGTCACCCTGAAGACAGGAACACTTTCAATTTGTATAATGACAAAGAATGCTCTCCAGCTAAAGCAATAACATCCGAGAGTTAATGATGGTCGATGACTTCAATAGTACAGCTCTCAGTTTCTATTAAAGAAATTGTGTCTGACTTTCTTCTTTCAATAACTCACGTTTCAAGAAATTATATCTGAAATGCCTTAAATATTTTAAGAGTGAACAATAAATATAAGCAAAAAAGGGGCAGGTTTGTATTTTTAACTTTAAAATGGAATTATTTTAGATAAATCTTTTATTTTGTACATATGATGAAGCATTTTCCTTTGGCGTGTCGGCAGCAATTTCATCTTACTTGTTTCAATGCTTCTTACATTGTACAGTGGAAAGTGGAACTCATTCTTTTGTATGTGTAATGAATGAGTGGGCTGCAAATACAAAGATTACATGATGTTATAGATTCAACTGTGACCTGACAATTCTATTATTGAAAGCCAATTACTGTAACAATGGCCAGGCCTGAAATTGCACCTAGTCTAAAACTGTAATAAGACCTTCTTATCTTAAAATGTAAGATCATGAAGAAATATGGAATAACCTTAATTACTGCTTTAATTTGGAAGCCAGTTCATTTAAGAGCTGTGGAAAACCAGCTTCACCTGCAAAACACAATCACTGCATTTTACAGTATATCCTGTGAAGCACGTTCTCCAGAAGTGCAAGGTGTTACATCCAAACTTAAGTATTATTAGTATTATTAATAGTAATCATATTTCCTAGTACCCCATTTGTCCTATTTATTGTTGCCCACACTGATTTTGCCGTGGAAACATCTGGGCTGAAAATAAAGTTCCAAAATAACAAGTTATGCCGTGAATTAAGAGGCGATAAATAAGCCAATTAGCAAATATGGGTGAGGGTGAGCAGCCTGTGCTGCCCTTCAGTATATATAACATTCAGTTACATTCCTATGGTCCTATGTAAGTAATTAATCAAGAAAAGGTAGTGAGAAAAACTTATGTTTTTTCTCACTACCTTTTCTTGATTAATTAGAAAAACGTTTAGAAAAACTGTTCATTATGGTCCTAGAAAAAACAGATCATGCGTGAGCACAACAAAGAATTGTGGCCAGAGAGGAGGAAAATGTTGTGAAAATAGTTGTTGTGCAGGCAAGATGTTTCCCTTTCTTTAGAAGACTTCCTTTTAATTAAATTTTGGGCGAATTTTTTTTAGTTGAAGTGTTTCTGTTTTTGATTCTTGCTTTGTTGTGAAGAATGTGCAATCCTAAGTGTGGGGATCATAAGATTGCAATGCTGTATTTACACCACATGTTTTAGTCGCTGCCAAACATCCAGTTCAAATGGAGCCTGAGGCAACGTGAATCTCGCTGGTGCCCAGCTCCTGTCACCATCAGGAACAGTACAATTTACACCCACTATAAACATGATGAGTTGGGAATGATTGTGGGCTTCCTCCCTCATGGTCCGTTTATTTTGTGATCAGCTCAAATTTTTTTTAGAAAATCCTGAGTTCTGAAAATCCCATTATAAATTAATGCAGTAATGTCAGCCTAGACCAGGAATGTGGAACTTGAACACACAACCTTTTGACGTAGAAGTAGCAATCCCATTATAAATTAATTCATTCCATACAAATGTAATTGAATGTTATATATACTGAGGTCAGCACAGCTGCTCAGAGGAAAATGATACTCAATGCTGTGTTTGCTCTCCAGACTTACTTATAGGCAATTTCTTAATGGCATAAATTGGCATTTTGGAACTTTATTTTCAGCTTAGATGTTTCTTACACTATATTTGACTGTGGTCTCTTCTTTCTACTCAGTTTTGTGATGTGATGTACATTTTAAACCTCAGTCTAATAATAATCTATCATTAAACCAAAAGATCACTGCCACAATGAGGACTGGCAGGATTTAGGATCTTGAGCCTGACTCACTCAGAAGCTTTGCTACCTCTACGTCAGAATGTTTTGTATTCAAGTCCCATACGGGTGGCTTGGAGTTCCTGGTCTAGGCTGATATTACAGTAGAAAGCTGGGGGAGTGCTCGATTATCAGAGGAGCCATCCTATAGATGAGACTTTAAACTGAGGTTTTTCGTCTGTCTATTTATGTGGACATTAACAATCCTATGGCATCATTTGAAAACAAACAGGAGTTTCTCCCAGTGTCCTTGGCCTTCAGATCCATTAACAATTCACCCCCTGGCTGTTTGTGGGACATTGTTGTGTGCAAATTGGCTGTCATTTGCTTACTAATACACGTCTTCGCAGAAAAAGTTTTTTGATGTGTTAAGCCTCTATATAAAAAAACAAGAATTATTATTGTTCAAATAGGTCAGCCTGGGGCCATGAATACGCCTCATAAAAATGGAAAGGGTCTCATAGAGAGATCGCTACAATTGCAGTAGATAGCGATTCTGAATAGTCTCTGAATGCACTCTGCTTGTGATTATTTATTTATTATCTGTTCAGACTATGATTAGTATTCTATCCCATATTCTATTCGCCTCAGAAGCAACGAAAACATGTAAACTTCCCATCTTAATATGCTCCTAGCATCAATTGTGTCTTAATTCATATTTTCAATATTGAGGTTAAATTGACAATATTCTCAAAAGAGTTTGGAAGTGATAATTTCAGCCTACCCCTGTTGATCTGCATAGTTGTATTAGGTTTGGCGATATCTGAAATTCACCAAAATACAAGGTCAGAAAAAATATTTAATAGTGGAAAGATCCCATTTTTTCTTCTGGTCTGTTTTCGTCCTGCTAACAAGCAGCCCAGTTCAACAAAAGAATGACTTTTGCTTTCATCCCCAGGTACGTACTGTTCGGACTGGGGTTAAAGGAGTGCACTTTCATCTCAATAATCACCAACTTTGCTTTTTAATAAAACAAACATTTAAAGGGATGGTATTTAGCAAACCTCTAAGAAATAATAATAATTATTGTATTTTATATAGTCTGCAATATTCCAGGCACCGCTGATGACAGCACAGCCAGCCTGGCTCATTGGCAGTACTTAAAAGGCCAGACTAGTCATGGGGGACAGGCAATTTTCCCACTCAGCAACTGTAACTCTGCAAGCCAAAGGCCTAACAAATAGGATGGTTCTAGTTGGACAAGCAGCGGGAAAGCTTGCCAGACAGTGTCTTTAAGAGCAAGCTATACGGTTATAGCTGGTTGAACACCAGCAGTACCCCAACATGCATCCTAGAGTTCCCAAACCTTGGCTCTTGCCAACGTGCCCTAATACTCTCTAGAATTAGGGAAGCAGAATGCATTCCTCCAAGAAGAGAGTGTGTATACCATTCCAATAAATATTTTGGAAATTTCCATGTGTAGGTGGGATGCATGGAGGTCTGTTTGATTTGGATTCTCTTAAACATGGGGATGGGTTCCTGCAAGAGTCAGACACCCAGCTGACCAAAAAAAATCAATGTCCTTGTAGATTGATTTTCTCTCTGGTAACATTGTAATCAATGGAGACTAGTTTCGCATTGTATATCCTACACTTGATACATCATTACTGTCCATTATTCATTGTTCGTAAAACTGCAAAAAAAAACATTTTAAAAGAAAAATAGTTGTCTTGACCTTTCAGCTACTGACCGGCCTAGAAAAAACTTCTCCCTAGGTCCAGCACTTCTGCATTTTCAACTTATAAGACTGATGATACAATAATAAAGTAAATCAAGCATCAGAAACGGCTTTTTTAATTTAATATTAACCCTAAAAACCAAAATAAATATTAAACACAATTTGAATATATTTCTAAAAATTGCACACTTTACCTGTGTTTCTCCCACCACATCCTCAATTTTTCTGATTCCCTCTACTTTTTAAAATTATTTTTTCAGTAACACTTAGTTTCTCCGTACCTTATCTATTCTTTTGTATTGGTTCTAACTTGCTTTTCACAAAACATTAGTGTTAGACTTATTTCTTTATTTTTCCAGCAATCACCAGCCATTCCGGAGCTGGGAGCTCGTTTTGTTAAAAAAAACACATCAATGGGGAGAAATCAATAATAATCACAAATACACAGTCACTTCACTTCGCAATGAAGCCTGCGAAGCACTTTGGGACATCCTACCAATGTGAAAAGTGCTATACTAAATGCAAGAAATACTATTTATTTTTAATATGGTGCCTCATTACATCACGTCATCAAGACATCTCAAAACACTGTATAGACTTTATTGTGATGTGTAGTGACAATGTATTTGTAAGTGAAAGTGACAAAAATTTGTACAAAGCAATGTGTCACAAACAGCTGTGATATGAGCAAGTTTTATCTGGAAGATTGTTGGCTAGGACACCAGGAGAAACTCCCACTTTTTTCGGTAATGCCATGCGATTTCTGAATGATGACACCTTGCATTGGAGTGCTAGCCTAGTCTAGCTTAAATTTTGAACTTGTAGTTACCAACTACAGAAAACCAACATCAAAGTTAAATCTGAATTATTAAAAATAATACTTAAATTTAGCTTCATGTTTGGAGGATGTCCCAAAGCGCTTCACAAGATATACTTTAAAGTGCAGTGACTGCTTTGACATGCCTCAGAAAATAGAGTAAATCTAAACCCAGATGGAATTTCTCACTATTAATCTAAAACAAATCAAAATTTTCAGCTCTGTGTTCTTATCATTGTTCCAAAGTTTGATCTGGCATTTATCAGCACTTTGATTCTAGTGTACTAGTACTTCCTTAGTAGCTGTGAATGGCTCACGATAAGTTCTTTACAGATAATTCAAGTTCCAAGAAGATTGCCTGATGCAGTTAAAAAGTTGTTTAATCATCAATATCAAGAGTTGTGCCATGGGAAGCTGTGTCTTCAGGCTAATCCGTAAGGCCCTTATTAATCAATAATACATGGAAGCCCTGCTTTACTTTTAATGGCTCAGACTGTACATGATCAATCAACACATAAACGATTTTTTTATCTGAGACGTTTATTTGATCTGATAATGTACAATAATAATTTTGGATAATTGCGTTTCAGGAATAGATTGTGAGTTTTTTTAAAGTACTTATAGCAAAATTAAAACTTGTAACATGGAGAACAGATCTGCAAACCTTTGCTCTGAACTGCTGTTTAAATTAAGGAAATTATAATAAAAATGGATATTATGAATTTACAGTCCAGTAGTTGCATAACTCATTCTCATTATTATGTGCAGAAAACGAATTTGCGAAGGTTCCCAATTGTTGCCAATTAAAATGTGGTGTTGTTCTCTCACAGATTCAAGGCATCTTGGATCAAGCATGCAGAATGCCTTTTGATATGTTTACAAAGATTTGGATTTGAATGGAGTATGATTACGACAAATTACTGTGATATGGAAGTACATGCTTCAGGCAAGCTTCAGTTGCTCTTCGCGTCTATATCTACTATACCACATGCTTTAGACAAATAATACTTTAATCCTTGGAGAATGGCTTACAAAAATTATCATGGATATCCATGAATGAGTATTGAGTGTGTCATGGAAACCTTGGATGTAGGATTGCAGCAAATATTATTTTCCAAATAATTTCTGTTGCGCATAAAAATATTTAAATTAAATTGGGTGATAGCTGGTAGTACTCTTACCTCTGAGTCAGAAGGACGTGGGTTCAAGCTCCTTGTCAGATTTGGAACTCATGCTGTGGTCTATGTTCCCATCCAGTGTCGTGATGGGAGTGTGCTGCATTATCAGAGGTGAGATGTTAAAATTAGGTTCTGTCTGCCTGTCCAGGTAGACATTAAAGATCCCATAGAACTATTCAAGAAGAAAAGTGAGTTTGTCCTGATGTGCTGGTCAGCAATCCCCAAAATAAAATTGGTCACTCACTGCATGAATGTTTGTGGCACATTGCTGTACCCAAATTGGCTGCCGCATTCGTCCATAAAATATGCCCAGTTACACCACTTTACTATATATCCTGTGAAGTGCTTTGAGACATTGTGACAATGTGATAAGGAGTTATATTAAATGCAAGCATTATTATGAGTATAATTTAAAAAATCTCTTCCATTAAAGCCTTCTTGTTTTATAAGTGAAGGTTGCCATTTGGCAATTAAGATTAAAGCAGCTTCTCAGGGGAGTCAGAGCCAGAAGAAATCCTAGACATGGCCAACATTCATCCAACAGGTCAAGGTTTGTATCCAGACTGGAACAACAACGACGAGTTAGGCAGTCAAGCCAATAGAATAGCCACACAATTAAGGCATTCTTCCAGGCAGGCAACACAGTTTAAAATGGGGAGGGTCATCCTGACAATCAGAGACGCTGGAGGCCAAATCCTCACCATTAGCTAGCGGGAAGTTGTATTTGCCTGTTTAGTTTTTCTTCTCTTTGACCGTGCCTTCAGCTCCCCTCTCGACTCTCTTCCCCCTCCTCACTCCCTCCCTTCCCTCCCCTCACCCTGACCATTTCCCCCCTCCTCTCTCCCTCCCTTCCCTCCCCTCACCCTGACCATTTCCCCCCTGCTCGGGTCATGACCCAACTGTGCAGCGCCTTGGGACGTCCTCCTGACGTGAAAGGCGCTTTATAAATGGAATCTTGTTGTTGTTGTTGTTGTATGCATACATTCTGTTCTGAATGAGCCAGTTAACAGTGTCTCTAATTGTTTGTAAGTTCATCCATATTTACACAGTACTGTCAAGACTATTTCAGAATTGACGGTAAGTAATTGCTTCACATTGTGGAAAACTTGTATTATCATATTTATCCGTATTTGTAATTTTTTTAAAGTATGAAGCGATTTGAGAATTATTGTACTATAACAGCAATTACTGGTGAATGACATACAGTCAGCAACTCTTTTGCACCTGTAACTGATTAAATTGCACACTTGCTAGTTATGGTGATAATTATTTGCAAGTCTTTCTTCTTCCATTTCCAGGTTCCCATTTAAATGTCCTTGAGCAACATTTACAAACAGAGTTTTGTATTGTATCATGTTTACCACTGCTGATGACAGCCCAGCCTAGCCTATCCCAACGGTAGAACTGGAGTGATAGACCGGTCACTGGGGTCAAGGATTCTTCCCACTCAACTCTTGTTAATCCTGCAGCCCAAAGCCCTAAGGTGTAGGGTGGTCCTAGCTGGGCAAGCACAGGAAAGTTTGCTAGGCAGTGCTCTCGATGGTAAGCAACTCGGTTTTAGCTGGTTAGACTTCAGTAGTATTCTAATGTACACTCTTGGGTCCTCAAGCTTTGGCCCTCACCAATCTATACCTAATACTCTTCGGAGTTAGGAAGGCAGGATTTGTTTCACCAGGGAGAGAATGCGCATTCCATTCCAATACATGGGAATTTCCATGTGTGGGTGGGATGCATGGAACTTATTTTGGTTTGGTTGATCTTAAGCATGGTGATGGATTTCTGCCTGCATTAGATACTCAGCTGACCAATAAAAAATCACATTTGTCAAAATGATTTTCTGCAGCTGTATCTGAGTGAATGTCATAAAGTATTAGAATGCAGATTACTTCATCTGCGGTGTTTGTGGAAAAAATAATTTTGTTTTTAAATGTTGATTGGAAAAAAGGGCACAGTTATGATTTTCAGAGTGGCAATGAGAAAGCAGTAAGGGTGCAAACAGTGAAATTGAAGACATGCTGCTTCCTAATGCTAACAAACACATTGTTATGGGAAATCCTATTATATGTGCAGAAGAACGGATTGCTAAATGAGCAAACAGCTTGCTGAGGACCTCACTGTTTATGTAGTTAAACAGTGAGTTATTAGTGTGCCACAATGACACAAAATTGAGTAAGTTAGCTCAAATGAGCAGCTTATGGAGTACAACTCTGTGGTGTTGTTGCTTACTATTTTTACTGTTAGTTAGAATGCCATGCAATGCTCACTGCAAGTGCTTGGCAAAGGCTATGCATCATGTGGCCACACATCAGATGTCACTGAGACTCTTATGTCTAAGATTACTCACCACAGTCCTGATTTCTGTCCTGATTACTCACCACAGTCTCAGTGTGTGCAAGAATGGTATAATGCAGTTTGCTGAGCTACATCTCATATTTTGTGCAAAATCCAAACTTGAGATTGCATTAACTTGTTTGCAGACTCCCATGACTTTTGTTTCTATTTACCTACAAATACAGTCATTACACTTCACAATAAATTGTCGTGAAACAGTTTGAGACGTCTCGATAACATGATAAGATGCTATATCAAATGCAAAGATTATTATTTGTTTAAGATTTGACACCCCCTTTTTCTTAAACCACCTCTGCCCAATCTCTTCTAACACAGACCCATTCTTTCTTCTTTCCTTTATTAAAAATCTGTAATACTCTTTGCTAATTTTCAGAACTTCATATTTTTATAACTAAAGTTATCAAAGGCACTTAACAGAACTGACTCTTGATTTAACATTTTCTTGACAAATTCAAACTTAGACATACAGGTTTAATCCCTGGTCAGTGTTGAGGTATTTTAGCCTGTGCTACGTTAGAAGTGTTTCAATTAGGTTTTGTATCCTTGGATTACAGAGAGGAAAGATCAATTCAATATTCCATCTTCCATTTGCAAATCAATATAGTTTCCTAGGTAGAAAGTTGCAATTATATACATCTGATGAGGAGAGTGCTAGGCTAACTCTAACCCATAGTTAAATAGCCAATCTGATTTTGCTATCAAGGTCCATCAATGAGAAATGTGGAGTCCTGTAGCTCAGTGGTTATAGCACTTGCCTTGCAAGTGAGACACCTGGGTTCAATTCCAGGCAGGGTGAAACCTTGGGCAAGTTTCCTTACTCCACACAGAGCCTAATAATAATCCCTCCAAAAACAAAAAACAATAATAAATTGGTCATTTTCAATCCATGACTGTTTGTGGGATATTGCTGTGCGCAATTGGCTGCCACTTTTCGCCCACAAATATACAGTCAATTCACTTTACAGTCTATTCTGTGAAGCGCTTTGAGACGTCAAGAAGACATGAGAAACTCTATATCAAATGCAAGGAATTTTATTATTATTATAAATGGCCACTTGGGTAATAATAATAATAATAATCCTTGCATTTGATGTAACGCCTTATCACGTCTTCTAGGCTTTTCTTTGCTTTAGTCCAATTATCACTTCTTCAAGGTAGGACAGCAGATACACATGGAACCAAAACCCTTTCACAAGAGGATGAAAAATGCTCCATTGAAATCTTGTAATACAGCAACAAAAAAAACAAAAAAATCAAGTCATAATATTTAAAATCTTCATCAAAATAGAAATACAAAATTGCTTTTTCTTTGCTTTAGTCCAATTTAGCATCTGCACATCATTCCTGTAAGTACTTATCTGGCTAGAAAGATGTTTTGGTTTAAATAGATTTTCCTCACCCACTGTTTGCTCCTTTATCTCCCAAGCTTGCTCTCCCTTTAAGCTTATTGGATGAACTAACACAATCCTGCAAGCGCATTGCTTCTGCAATCACCACGTTCCAGACAAACTCCACTTCCTTCTATTGCCTTCTCATGTCGATTCCTCTCCACAGCTGCTTAATCCTTTGGATGAACAATTAGACAGGATTGTGCATTTTCAAACACGGGCTTTTAGATGAACATTTCTGACGATTAAAACAGTCGTGGATTGAAAATGACCAATTTATTATTGTATTTTGTTTTGGAGGACTGATTATTAGATGTGTGGAGTCAGGAAACTTGCCCAAGGTTTCGCCCTACCTGGAATTGAACCCAGGTGTCTCGCTTGCAAGGCGAGTGCTCTAACCACTGAGCTACAGGACTCTACAAAGCAAATCAACAAGCAAATTTAGCTATTCTGTAATCTGGGGGAGCATTCAGGACACTGACTAGCGTATTTTCCAACATAAATGTTAGACCATGCTTTTGGACATTTTTTCCTTACCTTCCTCAACTCCCCTCCTCAGCTTTGGTACGTACTCCCAACTCCCAACGTGAAAGGCATTATATAAATATAAATTGTGTTTTTGTTATTCACTCTCTTTACAACAACAACAAATTGCATTTATACAGTCTCCTTTAAAGTGTCTCGGGTGCCTTGGCCCATTGAGTAAGTTAGGGAGTGTCTGCGGCAATGCAACATGTTGTGCGATTGATGAGTGAAGAGTGCTTTTTTAAATTCTCTTACATGTACAGTTAAATGCACAGGGGGACAGGGGCCTGGCAGGAGTAATAAGGAAAAAAGATGAGCTTGCATTTTACAGCCCTTATAATATCAAGATTTCTTCAGGTGCAAAGAGCAAAGAATTAAATTTGTAGTTGAATCAATTTAAATTCCTTAGTAGTTTGGGAGGCAATGGAAGTGATTTAAAGGGATTGTCATATTATTAGAATCATATTTTGTTGCTACTCACCTCACCTATATTACATAGGAACAGGAGTAGCCAATTTAGCCCCTCGAGCCTGTTCTGCCATTCTGTTAGATCATGGCTGATCTGTGCCTCAACTCCAACTCCAGCTCTGCTCCATATCCCTTGATACCCTCCCCTAACAAATATCTATCAATCTCAGACTTGAACATTTTAATTAATCTAGCATCAGGGATAGAGTTCCAAATAAACACCTGTATAGCCCTTCGTTGTCTGGCACCTCTCTACCTCTTCGACATCCTCACTCCCTAATTCACCACCCATCTCCTCCGCTCGAGGAAAATCTGGCCTCCTGCTCGTCCCTTGCACCCTCCGCCCCGCCATCGGAGGTCGCGCTTTCATCAACTACACCCCGAAACTCTGGAACACTCTCTCTCAATCTCTCTGCCTTGCCCCCTCTCCCCCCTTTTTCACGCCCTGCCTGAAACCTTCCTCTTCGACCGAGCTTACGGCCACCTCACCCCCACCCTGGCTCAGAGTCAAGTTCCGCCACTGTTAAGCGCTCTGAGATGCTACCCTGCGTGGAGGGTGCTGTATAAATGCAATTTGGTATTGTTGTTATTGTATATAAAGGTTCAGCTTTATGGATGCTGCTCGGGGGTTCTATTTCTAGGGCAAAAAAAAGGTCCTTGGAATTTGATTTGATGCTTCATCACATTGTCCAAACATCTCAAAGCACTTTCACAGGATTTAACATTGTGAGAGATGTAGCCATTATTACTTACTGAAGATTGAAGATGAGAAGGAAGAAAGGATTTTCATCTAATGTACTGTCAAAGCTCATCGTCTTTTGTGGAAATCCCACTGGACTCTGGTTGAGAAACCTTTCTGTTTTTCAGGTGAACAGTAGGTTAAGTATATTTGTGATGTTGCTGTGAAACATTGCATTTACAACCTTGATGGCATCTCCTGAGGATGAAGGCCTGTTCTTACCCTTTATTCAGAGGGGAATGGAGTGACCTTTGACAAAATCATCCTGAATTGCTTTAAATAGCAGGTAGTTGTTCATTTCAAAGTGACCAGACAGTGACCAAAGTGATGTGATACTGAAATAAATGAAGCTCTTACATACTCAATGGAGTGGATGGATTTCTTGTTAAATTCTCACAGAAAGAACATCTTGGTCAAATCTATCATCTATCAATGTTAACCTGCAGCCTAAAATGAAGTTTGTTCCAAAATATTAGGGGAGTGATAATTTAATTCAGTTTTTAACTTGTTGCCTTCGTAAATTATATTTATGTATGTCTCAGAAGTAATACATTACATGAAAAAATCCAGGAATGATCAGTTAATGATTAGTTTGCTTGACTTAGTAAAACTATTTTAATTCAAACTAGCAACTATGCAACATATCTAATAGCTTTCTTTGTGATGTTTCAATTTAGGCTCACTTTATTTTCTAAAATTCAATTCACTAACTGTACCATATAGAATATAAGTAGATGTCAAAAGACCAACTAGTAACTATTTTCCTTGGCAGGGATGTAAGTCTTGTCTTCTTGGGCTGAATGGCCTCCAAGTTGACATGCTTGGCAATGGAATTGAGTCAAACCTCTCGGTAGGCCAAACAGGTCCGCAGTACTCCAGGGCACTGCAGATGACAGACCAGCCACTGGGGGTAGGAACTCTTCCCACTCAGCTCCTGTTAACCCTGCAAGCCAAAGCTGAATGGGTAGGGTGATCTTATCTGGACAAGTAGCAGGACAGCTTGCCAGACAGGGCTTTTAATCACAAGCTGTGTAGTTTTTGTTGGTTAAACACCAATAGTACCCCCAAAGAATACTCTTGGGTCCCCAGTCCTTTGCACTTGCCAACCTGAGCCTAATACTCTCTGGAATTAGGTAAGCAAGATTCTTTCCTCCAATGAGAGAGTGCAAATTCCAAGCATGGGAATTTTCTTCTATAGGTGGGATGCATGGAACTCTCAGTTTGGTGTGTATACTCTTAAAGCACGATGATAGATTTCCACATGTGTCAGACACCCGACTGACCAAAACAAATTGCTGTAATATTGCTGCAGTGTGCTAAATAGGCACCAAGACAAATATTGCTGAAATATCTGGGTCGTAATTCTGAACACAGTTTTAGTCTGTGAAAACTGCCCTGAAAAAGACATAAAGACATCTACATAGCTTTCATATCTCTTCCGTATTTACCCCTTTTGGGGAGTGGAGGGAGTAAAAATGCACCTCAGTTACTTCTTTTCTGGAATCTTTTCCACGGCTCTTTTGCTTCCTTGAATACAACAAGAAATTACATTTATAGAGCGTCTTTCATGTTGGGAGAACATCTCAATATTCCTTTTAGTTACATATAGGGTTACATAGATGGTACATTAACCTTATGTAAACTGTTATTTACAAAGTTGCTGCTGTTTGAAATTATTCTGCAGAAGAAGTCTTGATGCCAGCTAAGGGTTATTAAACATTGGTTGTGTGAGCAACAACAACTTGCATTTATATACGTGGGGTAGAGTCCCAGAGCACTTCACTGTATCGGCAACAGAACACTGATCAGCATTGAATGAGGTAGGGGTCGTGTTGTAGTTTTCTTCCTAGTCCAGGTACTTTGACTCTGCTGCAAACTGGAATAAATTACTATTCCTGCATAGTGACAACTTGACTGGTATTTACCCAATGAGGACTTTGAGAATCCTTCTGACGTAAAAGCGCTATATCGAATGCAAGGAATATTACTATTATTGTTTAACAAATGGTGTTCAATTTGCAACTCTACTCTTGCCTTTTTTGAATTCAAGTTTCATGATACTGTCTCCTACTCTATTTCATTCTTTTCCAAAGTACAAGAATTTAGAGATTGACAGGAAAAGTTGTGATGGAGAAAATGAGTTTGGAAGCTAGAGTGGGAGAATGGTCACTTATAAGACACTTAGCACTTGTCATGTGTAAAACCTTTTTGGTGAGACACAAAAGCCTTCCAATGGTTTGGGAGCGTCACTCAAGACTTGGTGTACAAAAATTGAAATGGGTTGAAAAGCTCAATATAGACCTATGCTTTAGAATGTATCAAGTTAGTAGCGCAAGAGGACATAGGTTTACATTTGTAAATGTCAATTTCAGGATAGATAGCAGGAATCTTTTCTTTACATAGAGGATAATCAATAACTGGAACAGGTTGCCAGGAAAGAGGCCAGCACACTGGACTCATTTAAAAGCTGTTTTATGCAGTAATGGTAGGATTGGCGTTCCGGAGGGATAAGATCAGATTGGGCCAAAGGGCCTTCTTCAACCAAATGAATCTTGTGATCTTGTGAGTAAAACGTTGATGAGGAGGACAAGTGTTTAGCCTAAAAGAGACAACTTTAGTCATGGAGGAGAAGTGAGAGTTTGATTTGAGATTAGAGATAGTGAGCGCATTAATGTCAACAGATGAAGAGAATGGAACAATAGCAACAATTTATATGAAGCACCTTTCATATTAAAGAAATGTCTCAAAGTGCTATACAGATAAGATTAATTTGAAATTAAGTGAAAATTGTTACAGAGGCAGGTTTATTTGCTACAACATTGAGATGAGCTGCCAATTCACTAGGCATATTTTTGGGGGTTTGATGAATTTGGAACTTTCAACGTTAAGAGTTGCTAGACAATGCTCAACTTGTGAGACTTGAACAAATTGCCAGGGCCTAGATTTAAAATGGGGGAAATTCAAAGGCTGAGTGGTAAGGCTCCCGGCTACGTTTTATTCTGTAAAAAGTTACTTTCTCACTTAATCACACCTGCGTCGTGACAGTCCAAACTGTCGTTTCAGATGACGAGCCAATCTGTCCTGTCAATAGATACTCTTTAATACTCCCCATTATCTTATGCATCAGCTTCTCTGAGATTTACTTCAACCACCTGCTTGTCAGTTCAGCTACTTGTTTTGTTGGGAGTTTAAACTTTCGACACCACCTCAGCTGCTGAGACCACATTATTTCATGCTGTTACATTAGATCGTATCGCTGGCTCTGTTTTTCATTTTTGCTAATGATTCATTCTGTGACGGCTAACTTTACCATTTCTTCCAGAGAGATGTCATTTGTCTCTGTCTGGCCCCAGGGTTGGAGCCATTCAAATAATTTATCTAGTAAAGACATGTTTTTCTTCTGCTGCAGCAGCAAGCTCAGGATATGCATCATTTCACTGGGAGCGTGTGAGTAGAGCGATGTTTGCAATTGATTCCTATTTACTAATATATAGTCATAGCATTTTTACAGTGTAGAAGATGATCATTCGGCTTATGGGATCAGGGCTGGTGCGAGCTCCCCTACTGGAGCTAACCAGCCCTGTTCACACTATGTCGGAAACCTGAGATACCAATACTTTTGATAACTTGTAAATGATCTTTAACCTGCTTTTCATTTTGAAATTTAAATCTCTAAAAATCAATAAAAATAGACATTATTTCATAAATTCCATCTCATGATCACTGGATGGTGCTGTGGATTAATATTTAGTCCTATCACTTCAATCAAGCTAATGGGATAGGATTCTCTTCTGTTTGCTAACTAAAAGAGTCTTAAGTGAAACAAATTTAGGTATTTCCACACCTAGAGTACAAAAATGCTCGTATTTGGCACAAATTGTGGTGAAAAAATGATTGAAAAGAGATTACAGTGGTTTTATTGGCATTAATTATTGTGAGTGATTACAATTTTAATATCTTTGGAGCACCTTTTAACTTTTCCTGCCCTTCCTAACAGGAAGAGAGCTTCGTCTATGAGACTTTTGCATGCAAGTTCTATCAGTCTTCTAATATTTTCCTCTGTATTGTTTTCACAAATGGAAATTGATCCATTTTTTAGTTAGGAGTTCCTCTCCTATGGCCTGATGTGCAACAAATCTTTGTCAACCCCTCTGAAAACATGGGCAATGTTTTTGAAGTTTCGCTTCCTGCTCTCACTGTGAAGAACACAGTTTAATTTTTTTTCCCGCACTTGTTTAATAATGCTGCATTTGCCGTACTGGAGCAAAGTTGTTTTCTCACATCAGTAGGGGGGTAAGGAACAGAAGCCTGGTATAAACTTCCTAAGCCATCCTTTCAACAGACCATGAAGGAGCAGAACTCTCATCAATTCACATTTGCTGCATTTACACTGCAGCAGGGCAGTTTATCAGCAAAGCTCTTACAAAGCAAGTTTGATAGAGTCCACTCATGGGCTGATAATTGGAAAATAAATTTCAGTACAGATGGATGTAAGGTATGTAACTCTGTAAGGTACTACATAGAGGAACGGAGGAAAACAGAAGCAGGAAGTGTCCATTTTGTCCATCAAGCCTATTCCACCAGTTTATTGGATCTTGGCAAATCTTGGAATTCTAATACCTTGCCCTTTCCTTTTATACCTCTACTGCCTGAAAGATACCCCCCTGTTTCAGTTGGGAGGTTGCAGGGTCAAACCCCATATAAGAAGTAAGAATTAAACCACTCCTGAAACTAACCAATGCTTTCTTGAAAAAAAAGACAAATATTGACAAACAAATCCACCTCGCACCGCTAATCAATCACTGTACTTGATGGCAATTACTTGCGAAGTGCTCTGAGAAGTTTTGATGTGATAAGACACTATAAAAAGGCATATCCTTTCTTTGTTTACATCTGTGCTGCACTTTGATATGAAAAGAGTCAAGGAACAAAACCAAATGAAATGAAGAAGCAACATGCCAAACATTGAACACTGAAGTTAAACAATACTTTCAATTGTCCACTGAATAATTATATAATCACTTATAAGGGCTATGGGATATACTCTCAACATGACAAGCAATATATAAATGTAAATTTGTATTGTATAATACAATATAAATATTGTATAATAGTTTCCTTACTCCACACGCCTGATAATAATCCCTCAAGAAAAAAACAATAATAAATTGGTCACTTTAATCCATGACTGTTTGTGGGACACTGCTGTGAGCAATTGACTGCTGCTTTTCGCCCACAATATCCAGTCAATTCACTTTATAGTATAATCTGTGAAGCACTTTGTGACGTCTACAAAACGTGAAAAGTGCTATATCAAATGCAAGGATTATTATTATTATAATAATCTTTATAATTGGTATATCACCTATCATATCAGGAGGATGTTTAAAAGTGTTTGATAGGATTAACTGTAAAGTGTAGTTACTCTTTTATTTGTAGGCAAACGACGAACAGATGAAAGATAATATCAGGTCTAATTTCCACAGATGTCAAAACAGATTAAGCCAAAATCATACCGCATGATACATCACGAACATGACCCAGTTACCATACAAATGCAGTTAACAGACCTCCTGATGTGAATACATTCTGCTTGAGTATCAACTAGAACATATCCTTGAAAAAAAGTGTTCAGCACTGACAAACATCATTCATTTCTAATGAACTTCACTCGTTTCAGTTAAAAGAATGATGTACTTCTCTCATACCTTTAAATAGGTCTGCAATCCGGTCAGTCTTTTTGATCATAAATCTAATGCGGAACATTTTTCTGATGTTGACAGCCCTGGCAATCTAATGGGACTGAATATGACGTGTTAATTTGAAACCCACAATACAAGAGGAACCAGCAAATCTTAGAAACATCTTGGACAAAATACTCTGTGACAGTAAATTCCACCAGTGCAAATTATGATGCTGTCAGCACATAAGAATAAATTCAGGTTGCACTTAGTGATAACCAGCAGGAATAGCAATAGGAAATGAACATCTATTGCAGCTGGACATTATGTTACCTCCGTCAATCAACAAAATGTACAGCACATCTCTACAGGAGACATATTTAACTTGTAAACTTTACTGTCAAACTCTTACCCCACAATATCAATGTAACAACAGTAGTTACAGTAGATATATTTCTTTTTTAAAAAAATCTTTCTTTTTGTTTAGAAAAACACTTTTGTTGCATGGAGTCCTGCAGCTCAGTGGCTAGGGCATTTGCCTCGCAAGCGAGAAGACCTGGGTTCAATTCCGGTTGGGTGAAATGTTGCGCAAGTTTCCTTACTTCACACGCCACTGTTTACCTAGCAGTAAGTAGGAAACCAGTTGTTAGTCGATTGTCGGATTGCTTTTCTGAAGGTAATAATTCCTTAAAAAATAATAATGATGAATTAGTCACTTCAATCCACAACTGTTTGTGGGACACTGCTGTGCACAATTGGCTGCTGGGTTTCGCCCACAAGATATACAGCAATTCACTTTACATTATATTCTGTGAAGCGCTTTGAGAAATCTCGAAGACGTGATAAGGCGCTAGATCAAAAGCAAGGATTATTATTATTATTATCAAATAATAACTAAACTATTGTTTCTCTACTTTGATGAGTTTAAGCAACATTATGCTTTTTGACTTAACCAACGACAAGGTGTTTCATCTACAAAATACACAGTCGATACACTTTTATGTTTTTTAATAAACTTTTTTAGTACAAAAAATTATTTGTTCATTCAATCCACAACTGTTTGTGCGACACTGCTGTACGTAATTGGCTGCCACGTTTTGGCCACAAAATATACAGTCAATTCCCTTTACAGTATATTCTGTGAAGTGCTTTCAAACATCTCGAAGACGTGATAAGGCGCTATATCAAATGCAAGGATTATTATTATTGTTGCATATCCTGTGAAATGTTTTGAGGTGCCTGACATGAAAGATGATATATCAAATATAAGAATTATTAATATTAATATTATTATTATGATATTCTGAACACTTAAAAATCCAACATCAGGGTTAGGCCCATCTTCTCCACCATCTCTCCAATGCCCTTCAGCTTAGGAAGCAAACAGCCAATAACTAGCATTGAAACTGAACCCACAGTGCACAATTGCTGCATGTCTACATATTCTCTGCAATTCTTTAAATTATTCTTTGCCTAACCAAATGTTAAGAAATCAGATGACAGCAAAAACATGCCTACTCACTTTATAAATGGAAAATCATAATACCCTGTTCAAACATCTGGTGGATTTGACTGTGTGTCTTCACTGTCCATGACTTTCTGTCCATCTTTTTGTCTACATAAAGCAAAATATCCTTTGGTATCCTCTATTTGTCTATATAAGCACATGGGCAGCCATTTTAACATTTTGAAAGAGGAAGATCTTGTATAATGGCTGTCATTTTGTTTTCTGTTCACTCAGTCTCCATCAAGATGTTAGCTCTGAGAGTAAAAGTAGTGAATCTTCTTTCTCATATTGTTGCCAGTGGGATATGTCTGTTCCTAACCTGACTGGGAGGTATCAGGAAAAGCCAAAGCTTCAAATTGTTCAGCTAAAACAGTGACATGCATGCCAGGATGCAGATGTATTCCAAAGGGACCCTCTTGGCTAGAGGGTTATTTTATCAGGAAAATGTGGTTTTACTATTTTACACAGCGAGTGGTTTATGTTCTCATATTGAAAGATAAGGAAAAATAAATGTGAAAACAGAGCACATCTAGGGATAAGTATGTAACATATGAAGAACTTATTCCCTGGAGTTGCTTTCTCTTTCAACCAATGCGGTCTAATCATATTTTCATGATGACAGATTACTACACTGTACTGCATTAACAATCTGAGTGTGGTTTGTATCTTTCCACAATCTTCTCAATGTTCCAAATAAAGTATTTGTTGCTGTTGCACAGCGTACATTTATAAGTATACGAAACAAAATATTCAGGCACCATATGGGACAAAAAATAACTGCAAAGAGTGACCCTTCCCTTGGCTTGACATCAATGCCTAATAGGCTGCACGTATCACAGCAACAAGTCTGACCAAATGAAGTAGTGGCTGGTTTCAATTAGTACAGCCGGTGGGAATTCACCACCCAAGGCACAACAATAGTCTTATATTCAGTAAAACCTGTTGTGTGCAAGGGCAACTGTCCTTGGTTTGACCTCCCATAGGAATAAGTTCTTTGTATGTTGCATACTTACCCCTAGATGCATTCCATTTACTCATTTATTTTTCATTATCTGTTAATATGATAAACGTAAACCACTTATTGTGTAAAATAGGGGAACTGTCTTTTCTTTTAAAATAGTGCACTTAAACAGATGGACAGAACCTCGGTTGGACATCTCAATCCAAGGGATGGCACCTCTAATAATGCAGCACACCCCCAGCATTGCACTGAAGTGTCATCATGGACTATAGTATATGGAAGCTCCATGTACGATTCACTTAATGTCAGTTGCATGACATTGAAAGGTGATCTGGGCAGTGTGGGAGAGTCCAGCAAACACAAATGTGATGATATCTCCCATATGGGTAATGATGTGCAGCTCTTGGTGTTTGCATTGCTGTTTTCGAATGAATACATTGCAATGTCAGTATCACCAGCCCTGGAGATCTTCCTTACTTATACAGACACATTGGCAACATATTGAGCATCTCTCACAGAGGCCAAAATGTAAATCTTCGGCCATGCTTGGTACAAAAGGAAAATCTTTGGACAGTCTTTGGCTGAGAAAGATACATGATGTGGGAGAGAATAAGAGAACACGAGGGTCAAATTAGCGAAAATGAAATAAATTTGAAAGGGAAGGCACCATATCCCTAATGTAACTTCTTAAGAATGAAACCTGTTCTTTACTCTGGTATTACATTAGCAATGAAAGATAATATTAATACATTTATGTAATTATGAATGGAAGATAGCCTTGAGTCTGTCCTTTCAATTGAAATTCACAGCAATCTAAACTCAAGGTTTGTTTAACACAGACATTTAATAACAAATGAAAGATTATCACTAACACTGATGTTGAATTGCATTGAATGTAGCCTTGGGACATTGAAGCCAATCTCCTGACATACATTTGCTCAGAGATCAAACCTGGGACCTTTCTAGCCTGGTGTGTCTCAATGCCACGCCATACCCACTGAGCCAGAAATTTGTTTTAGTCCTGCCAACTCTTAGCTTCACAATAGCAATAATACTGGATGTTTGTGTGTCAGCCAGCTCAGTTGGTAGCACTCCCACTTCTGAGTCAGACGTTTGTGGGTTCAAGCCCCATGTCAGGACTTGGGGACCATATAGCCTTTCCTGACATTCCAATGCAGTGCTGGGGGTGTGTTACATTGTCAGAGGTGCCATCTTCCAGAGGTCCCATCTGCCTATTCAGCTGAAAGTTAAATATAATAAGAAGATTAAGATCATCTCAAGACCCAAATTTACCATTGTTACGATGTAGAACAAATGACATACTTGTATTGCTTTTGGATAGGCAGTAAATTTGGTCACTCACTCCATGGCTGTTTGTGGCACATAGCTGTGCACAACTGGCTGCCATGTTTCCCCCACAAAATACAGTCAATCTACTTTATAATGTATCCTGTGAATCACTTTTGAGACATCTCAATGACATGATAAGGCGCTATGTCAAATGCAAGGAATATTATTATTATTAAATTTGCATTGAATCTGCTTAATGGGATAATGGGGTAAAATTTAACCCTGGGGTAAATTATTACCCCCAGATGGCAGCACTTCTTTTTGAGTTAGCGGTTGCTTTCTTTTTAGGTCATTTTTTGAATCTGAGGTGGACGATTTTAATTTAGTAAATTTAAAGCCCTATTTCAGCTCTAAGTTTCTTTTGTTAGGTCATTAGCTTTCAGTGTTGATCTTTGAGAAGGACTGATATCCATAATAATAAAATGACAATCCTTGCATTTGGTACAACACCTTCCAAGTAGGGAGGACGACACAAAGCACTTCACAGGATTTTTTGTGAAGTGGGGTGACTGTATTTATAGGCACGTGCAGTAACCCAATTGTGCACAAGTGCTGCCACTGAGCCAAGCTGACACACATGCTCTCCTCAGCCAAGAAATTACTTTTGACTGATCGAGCTGGCTAGGTCATTAAATTGAGATGTCTCAGGTCAAATATGTTTAAGTAAGATCCAAAGCGATTGAGGATTAAGCTGTTCCTTTACCTGTGTGCATATAATTGTACTGAATACCATCCCTATTAACTCAATTTAGTGATGTTTCCATTTTTTTAAAAAATTGAGTTTTAACGTTAACTTATTCAGAATTGAGGAATCTTCACATTTTTTGAAGTTGTTTCAATGCTGATTATCCATTCCATGCCATCGATGTAGCAGGAAAAACATGTTTAAAGCTAGAGATCTAATGTAATTTTCTCAGCAATGTGGAGTAACCAATTATAACATTACAGTATTTGTTAAGCAACACAGAATGACTCACAAATTATCAATTAAAAATAAATTGCATTCTGACGACAATGCGTGAAACATCAAAGTCTATCTATGAAGTGGCACAAGATCAGCATACATGTAATTGCAGAAAAAAANGGTTTTTTGAGGTCTGGTGTTGATGTGGAGCTTGATTACACCATCTCTGAGAGAAATCTCAGCTCTTTCATTATATTCAAGGATTTCCCCTTTCATATATTCTAAAGGCGTCACAGTAATTTTAACCTGGGTAAAGAAACTTGAGGAGCAGTGCAATTACCGCTTGGTCATGTAGATCAACAACCAGTTAATGCAAGCATTATTATCATTATTATCATAAATACCACCAAAAGAGCATTTGTGGAGAATTGGAAAAAGATGAAGCATTCTTAATTATTGCACGAATAATTTAAAGTGAATACTCCTCAAGCATCTGCAAACATCGACGCAAACATCTTTCAATGTCATGCAAATACTTCAAGCAAGAGATTTATTCTGGAAAAAGCTCCGGTGAAGAATGTTAAGTTATTTCCTCTTTCGGATGCTAATTGGACTGCTATGGATTTCCAGCTTTCCTAGCTTTGTTTCAAAGTTACAGCATTTACCATTTTGTTTTCCTTTTATACTCCTACAATGAGATTTATTCACTTGCAATCCCTCAGAGCTGCTGGGAACAGTTAATCTCCCTTTCCTTTGGTGCAGGGCAGCACTCAGGAGCATGGTGATGCCAAACTTTCAGACATTCCTTTGGGTGAAAGGCACTATACAAATCCAACAATTTAGATTTTTATGGAATTTTTTGCATTACAAAATGTCTTGATGAAATCTAGAAATGATTTAAGTTGAAATTAAATTAATGTTGATATGCAGGAAAACATGACTGATAGTTTGCACCAACAATGATCTACAAACCACACTGAGATAACCAGCCAATTCATTACAACAACAACAACTTGCATATATATCGTGCCTCTCACGCAGGGTAGAGTCCCAGAGCGCTTGATAGTGGCAGAGCATGACACCGAGCCGGGGGGAGATTACAGCTGGCACAGATGAAGAGGAAGATCTTCAAGCGTGACATAAGAACATAAAAACATAAGAATTTGCTAGGCGAAAGAAGACCAAGGTCCATCTCGATCACCTTCTGCCATCCTGGCAATCCCAAACTGTATCTCGAGATATTATTTTCTAGCAGAAATATCTAATTTGTGCTTGAAACAAACAACATCTTCTGCTTCCACTGTCCCTAGGGAGACTGTTCCATACGTTTACTACTCGCTCGCTGAAGTAGTTTTTCTGCAGATTTGTTCTGAATTTACCCCCCTTCAATTGCAGGCCGTTTCCTCTGATTCTACTGTTCAGTATAAGATAAAACATGGGGAAGGAGGGGGCAAGGCGAAGCGATAGAGGAAGAATATTCCAGAGTTTCGGGGCGTAGTGACTGAAAGAGTGGCCACCAATGGTGGAACAGAAGGCATGAGGGACAAGCAGGAGACCAGAGCCAGTCAAGCAGAGTGCAATGGGTAGTGGTTTGGGGAGTAAGCAGGTTGGAAAGCTAGGGAGGTGCCAGGGCATGAAGGGATTTATCATGAATGGAGAGATGGGCTGGTCCCTTAATGCCCACTTAAATCACAAAGCAGTCAGGATCTAAATGAATGACAATCAAACTAGTGATGATGATCTGGATGCAAATTATAAACTTGTGTTTAACACAAAATGTGGTTATGAAGACAAAATCACGCAATCTGTGCTAGAAACATCTGAATGCATTTTGTTGGTGAGATCACTGCCAAGAAGCGGGAATGAAACAGATTTCAGACTCAGGCCATTTTCTGTTCTGATCTCCTCCACTCACATTATTGTGCTGAGCCCCTCTGCAGAGTGCAGCTCTCTTTGTGATTATTCTTGTCCAGTTGAGACCCACACAGACTGTTGATGTTTCATCAAATCTAATCACACAGAAATTTAGATTTTAAGCATCACAATTGAATAAAACGTATGCAAGGGTGGGGGCATAGAGGCTGAAATCCCGGCCGCCGATGGTAGAGTGGGTTGGGCGGGAGACATGGAGCAGGCCAGAGCCTGCTGAACGGAGGGAGTGAACAGGTTGATAGGGGTCAGCAGGTCAGAGAGGTAGGAGGGGGCAAGGCCGTGGAGGGCCTTGAAAGTTGGGACAAGCATTTTGTATTCTATCCTCTGAGGAATGGGGAGCTAGTGAAGGCAGACGAGGGTGGGGGTGATGGATTCACGGAGCTTGATGCAGGAGAGGACACGAGCTGCAGAGTTCTGGATGATTTGCAGGTTGTGGAGGGAAGAGTTGGGGAGGCCGATAAGGAGGGAGTTTCCGTAGTCGAGCCTTGAGGTGACGAATGTGTGTATGAGGGTTTCGATGGCCTGAGGGGTGAGGCAGTGGTGGAGTCAGGCAATGTTGCGGAGGTGGGGGAAGGCAGAGCAGGTCATGGCATGGATATGGGGGAAGAAAGGACAGTTGAGAGTCGAACAAGATGCCCAGTTTCCTGACTGGCTCAGTGAGGTGGAGTGTGCATCCGTAGATGCTGCCAGTGCCTGAGGTGCGGGCGCTGGCACGAGCCAATCAGGAGAGCCTGGGTCTTGCTGACATTCAGCTGTAGAAAGTTGGCTCTCATCCAGGATTGATGTCTGACAGACAGTCTGTCAGGCGTCAGTTGTCCTGGAATTGAGGATGGAGGCAAAGAGATAAAGTTAGGTGTCATCCGTGTACATGTGGAAGTTGACCCTATGTCTGTGGATGATGTCACCAAGAGGGAGAATGTGGAGGTTGACGAGGAGGGGACCGAGGACAGAGCCCTGATGAATACTGCATGAGTCTGTGAGGTGGCTGGAAGAGAAACTGTTGACAGAGACAAATTGGAGACAATGTGAGAGATAAGACCTGAACCATTCAAGGACAGAACCTTGAAGGTTGAGGTGAGAGGAGAGGCGGTGGAAGAGGATGGAGTGGTTCACGGTATCGAAGACAGCAAATAGGTCCAGGAGGACGAGGAGCCAAAGGGAGCCCCAGTCACAGATGGACAGGATGTCGTTTGTCACCTTGACCAGGGCAGATTCCGTGCTGTGAGCACATTTGGAGGGGTTCGTGATGGGAGTGGTAGGAGAGGAGGGAGCAAAGGTGGGAAGCAATGGCTCTTTCAAGGACCTTGGAAAAAAAAGGGAGGTTGGAGATGGAACGGTAGTTAGAGAGCAGGGACAGGTCCAGGGATGGGGTTGATCATAGCTGTTTCTACTGAGAAGGGAACAGTTCCAGATGATACAGAGAGATTGATGGTGTCGGAGAGTAGAGGGGTGAGGAGGTGGATCTGGGACGTAAGGAGAGGGCTGGGCATGGGTTCAAGGGAGCAGGGGTGTGTTTCATACTCGATATAGTGGTGATGAGAGAGGAGGGGGAGACAGGTTCAAAGATGTGGAAGGAGAGATGGGCAGAGGTCAGAGTGTGGGGACGAGATGGGGAGGGAATAGCGATTGGGAAGGCGGAGGCAGCTGAATGGATCCCCTTGATTTTGGACTAAAGGAAATCCAGCAACTCTTCACAGTCAGAGATTGAGGAGAGAATGGGTGAGGCATGGGAGGGTGGATGGAGGAGCCAATTGGTGGAGCCTGGGGTTGTTCTTCGCCTCCAAGATTAGGAGAGGGCGGAGCAGTACGTTTTGATGTGGTGCAGCCAGATCTGCCAGTGGACCATTAGATCAGATTTGAGCCAGGTGCGTTAGGTGGCCTGCACCTAACCCTTGATGGAGTGAGGTCGCTGGTGTACCATGGTGAGTAGGAGGCAGTTTGGGAGGTGAGGGCATCAAGTATGGAGGAGAGGGCGTTGTGGAGGAGAGTGAGCAAGGAGGATAAATCAGTGCGGGAGGTAGGCCAGTGGGGAAGAAGTTCAGATGACTCCAGAGCAGCGGAGAGGGATTGCGGGGAGATTTTTTTCCAGGCGAGGTAGGAGATGAAGGTGGGTTGGGTGAAGGTGGGGAAAGGGATTGAGGAGTTAAATGGTGAAATGGTGATCGGAGATGGGAAACTGCTTCCCTGCCACTTACTCTGGATTGCTCCCATCACCCACCTTGCCCCCAGCCCCCACCCCAGGGTCAGTGAACCAATCTTCACCCACAATTACCCATTATTTCTCGCCAAATCACTTCATCTTGCACTATCCTTCTCCACTTACAGAACATTTCTAAACATTTACCTCATCGACCGCGTCTTTGGTCATCTCCTTCAACTGCCCCCTATCATCCAACCTCCTCAGCTCTCACTCTGTCTCTGAGATGCTTAACTAAATGAAAGGTGCTCTATAAGTCCAAAAGTTGTTGGTTTTATGTTGTCGTTGTTGTCATTTTTATTACTCAGCCATTTAAATGTAAGTTTACTACAATATGCATTTGCCTTTGTCTTGCACATTTAAGTCAATGCAGAGTTTGTTCTGGTAAAATGGGTACTGGCACAAATTAAATCCTGAAATATACATCTGCCAGTAGAGCAAATAAACTTGGCAGAGATGACTGGGTTAATGATATCTATTACTCAGTTTAATGGAAATGAACAACACCTATTTCCAAAAGTTCAGTACAAAATGCTCATAGCTATTTGAAAAAGTGGACCTGGATCTGATTGTGAGCAGACTGATTGATATAACTGAGCTTTGCCCATGGTTGATTGCAAATCTTTCGCAAGATCTACCACACTGACAATGAAGTAGCTTGAAGAATCGCTGCTTTATCAGACATAATGAGAACACTTCAAATTGATGTCCTTTTGTAACCTGAATCATTAGAGATTCAGGGCCAGCTATCCTGTCATGTTGTTATAGCATCTGTTTCACAAAAGGGTATGTTTTTTCTGGTAGGAAACTGTTCATAGTTTCCAACCTCTAAGCTATCACCCTGTGTATTGATTAATGGTATTGTGATACCTTGCTGCTTCACCAAAACTTGTACCTTAAAGACTAAGTCATTGGCATCTGTGTCCACCTCTTCCTCTCTTGTCACTGGAGTTATAGAATTCACCTTATATAATCTCTTGTAGTTTCTTTATGTAATTTTGTTGTTGTGTGTTATCAACAACAACAACAAGATTCCATTTATAGAGCGCCTTTCACGTCGGGAGGACGTCCCAAGGCGCTGGACCGTTGGGTCAGGACCCGAGCAGGGGGGAAATGGTCAGAGTGAGGGGAGGGAAGGGAGGGAGCGAGGAGGGGGTAGAGAGTTGAGAGGGGAGCTGAAGGCACGGTCAAAGAGAAAGGTCTTGAGACCGGCCTTGAAGGAGGAAAGGGAGGAGGCGGCGAAGGCACTGGGAGATGGAGTTCCAGAGCCTCGGGGCTGAGAGGCTGAAGGCCCGGCCACCGATGGTAGGGCGGTTGGGGCGGGGGATGTGGAGCAGACCGGAGCCAGAGGACCGGAGGGTATGGGCAGGTAGGTAGGGGGATAGTATGTCGGAGAGGTAGGAGGGAGCAAGGCCGTGAATGGCCTTGTAGGTGAGGATGAGGATCTTGAATTTGAATCAGCACTGATACGATGTCCTGTTCTAGCAGTGGATAACAACTTGTTTGTATAAGGTGATCCTGAATGTAAAACAAACAAGAGAAAGATCCCAGTAAAAACCAGGAATCTGACACACAACATTAACTTGCACATTTTCTCGGCAGAAGAGTTGAGACCCATTGCTTGCTGTCTCTGCTGGTTTCATTAGCTGCTGGGGATCTTGTCTAATATCTTTTGGCCTGGCAGGTGAACAGAATCTTTTTCTGGGTGATTTTCTTCACAAAACCTTTTCTAATCTCTTACCGAGTTCTGTTGTTGGCTTGATGTTGTGAATAGGAAGATGCTAGGCTTGGTATATGATCTTGAGAAGAAATATAACTATGAACCTGCCCATTCATTTAGGTGCTGTCAGGTCTTTGGGTTGTTTATTATTTCCATTTGCAGCCACACTTCTTACTCACAAACAAATATAATGAATATTTTGGAGGCAAATGCAAGACCCATTTATATTAATAAAGTCCGACAAAAGACCTTAAATCTGAAGGATTGTTGGCCAGGACACTGGGAGAAATTTAGTCTCAGATCCCGCCTAACTGTTCAGGTGGATGTTAAAGATCCTGTGGCAATCTTGCGGCACTATTTGAAAAGAGAAAGGAATTTCTCCTCGTGTCCTGGCCAAATATCTCCGAAATAAAATTGGTCATTCACTTCCTGGCTATTTGTGGGCCCAAGTTAGTGATGATGATCAACTGACAATATTTTGCAAATTTGTCCCAATGCACTTATGAATACCAACAATTTATATTTGTACACAGCTCCCTTCAGATCAGTGCTTCACACTGGAGGCAGAATAACTGAAAGCATGGTTGAAAAGGTGGATCTTGACAATAATATAAATTAAACTTAGTAACAAGGATGTGAAAAATATGATTCTGACATTGAATCTGTTCTGAAACATCATGTTTTCACCCCCAGCATTGCATCATCAATACAATCTGAATTGTAGAGCCCCCTTTGCTCACTATCCTTCTTTCACACGCTGTCGGCTTTCGGAAAATGTAATTACCAGTTTGGGAACATTGCCAACAAAAAGCCTTTCAACATTCACAACTGAAAGTCACAATTAGCACAGAAAATTGGATTTATGGATTAGGACCCTATGTGCCAGTGCTAGTTAGGCTCAGTAAGCTTATCTCTGGGTATGAGGGTTTGAGACCTACACAAGGACTTGAACTCTTCATGTAGCTGAAGAGTTTAGTAATGAAGAAATGCTGCATTATTCGAAGTTTTGTACTTAAGATGTGATGCCTGGTCTGAAGCTACAGGTGGATTTTTAAGATGGTGTAGAATAACCCTCTTACGTTTCAGTCCATTTGGGGCTACTGATTTGCATTGTTTCTGTTCAGAAGAACACTGGCCTCTCCAATTCACCTTTGATCAATGGAAGTCTTTCGTCCACCGTGTCAGGTGAGCGCTCATGTGGTAGTGAACCCATTCCAGTGAACGTACTGGTGCCTCCCTGTCTGTGCTGATCCCTGGCACTGTTGTCCAACTGCTATACATAAAGGTTCATACAGGGTAACACAAGTGCCTGGCAGTAGTCACCTGAGATTTGGTGGGTTGATCTTCTTAGGCCTTATTTTTAAAGCATTGTTCAGCATTGTGAGACGCCACATGAGCAAAAATGTTTCTGGCATTTGGATACAAGATTGGTCTTTGGACAAATTTATGTACTGAGCTGCCTGCACTCAATTCATAGTGCACTCAAGTCTGAAATGAGGATTTAATGGTAAAAGCATAAACGGTGACAAGGGGAGAGGCAGCAAGATAATTGTTTAGTGAAGGTAACTAAACTATTCAATGTGGTTCGTGCTAGAGCTTCAGGTTAGGGCACAACTTAGTTTTTCTTCAAAAAATGTTTTAAAAAATTAACTGAACTTCTCCCAACATTTAAAAAGAGTGATGTTTGGAACTTGGCGTCTGAGAGTTTCTGCACGCGGAAGATTGCTTTTAAGCGACTGCAAATCAAAATTTGAATGTTAAAAAAAACATTCTTTGCACTTTTATGTTTCCTACCAAGATGCTCTTGGTGGCATTGATATATGTGCTGCAGAATCTTCCTGGTGTTCTGTTGGAACTTGACCTGCTTGTCTACTCAGTTGCCTGACAGAGTGTGCACTGCCTGTCTTGATATAGTGGTTGTTACTGTAAGCTGCCTGTGTTTATCATGGTTAATCATAGTTCCGATCATTTTATCACCACTTTGGAAAGAAGGAGGTTCATGAAATATTCTTGTTCTAGCAACTAGAACAAGTACAGGCTGTTTTACTTTATTTTAAAAAGGATATAAATCACACGCGTCTGATTTTAAGATTCTCAGTCTTTTTTTTGTGGTCTCTTGTGCCGTACTGTTTCAGTAATAAAGCATATTCACTTCCTGACTACAAGCAGGCTGTACTTATGGTCTGGTGAAGCTGGATTATGATTAGGATCATAGAAAGCTCACAGTGCAGAGAGAGGGAGAGAGGCCATTGTGTCACCTGGTGACAGGCAAATACAGAGCATTTTGTTCACCAGCCATTTTATGAACTGCTCTTTGCAAACCAGAAGTTTCATTTAAGGCAACAAATCCAAACACTGTAATCTAAACACCAATATTTCAAATTTGTTTTCATTGCTTATCTATTAGACCTCAGTCGGCAGCACTCTCGCCTTTGACATTGGGACTTTGAATTTATAGTCTAGACTGTCACAGCGGGAGTGCTGTTTTGTTGGAGGTGAAGTCCTTCAGATGAAACATCCTTTCTGCTTGTTCAAGCGGATGTTAAAGATCCCATAGCACTGTTCGAAACAGTGTTCTGGGAAACAAATTACCAGATAAAATTAATCATTCTCTTCCCGTCTGCTTGTGAGTTACTTGGTTTCTGTATTTGCTTACAATACGTATTGTATGAATTGCTTTGAGGCGTCTCAACATCATAGATGTTATATCAAAAGCAAGAATTCTCATTATTTATATGAAGTAAGAATAACTAGTTTTGACTTGTATTCAAATTCCCAAGAGATAATAGCAATCAATCTTGGTAATTGATTAGCTTTGTTAACAACTGCTTCATATTGACTGAATAATCATACTACAATCTTTTTAAGCACTCTGACATGCTGCCCCTCGTGAAGGGCACTATATAAATGCAAGTTGTTGTTTTTCCTCACTATCATTGCTAATGGACATTATTTCATCATACAGGCAAGTGTAATGCTTCTCATTTAAATGTGCATAACTTTACATCTGCTCACATTAAAAATCCATCTGCAAAATCCAATTTATTTGTCCAGACTTCTTTGAAAGCTATAATTTTGCCTTAAATCTTTCATCGGGTCACTGACAAATTATTTTAAACAGCATGGGATCTAGAACAGACTCCATTAAAATCCATTGGTTACAAGTCACACACAAGAATTTGTTCCAATTTTCATTCCCTTCTGTGTTTTCCTAAGCCATCGTTTAAGCTACAACGACAACAGTAACAACAACTTGCATTTATATAGTGCCCTTCACATGGGGTAGTGTCCCAGAGCACTTCACAGAAGTGGAGTCTGACAAAGAGCTAAGGGGAGAGGCAGAACGAGGAAGGTCTTTAGGTGGGATTTGAAGGTGAGGATGGAGGTGGCAAGGCGGAGGGATTGAGGGAGAGAGTTCCAGGGTCAAGCTAATTTGCTATTAATTTCAGGAGTCCTAATCTTTACATGCCCCATATTTGGTATCTTAAATACCTTCTGAAAATCCAAGTAAATTGCCAATGTTTGCAATTTAGTGATTATTTACCTTCACAATTGAAATAATAATCCTTTCATTTAATATAGCGCCTTATCATATCATTGAGACGTCTCAAAGCGCTTCACAGATATACTGTAAAGTGAATTGACTATATATTTTGTGCTTAAGGTTTTGCCTTGCCCGGGAATCAAACCCGGGTTCTCTCGTTTGCGAGGCGAGCGAGCTAACCAACGCACTGTAGTTAGAATGAAGATGACTGGTGTTCATGGATAGCAATAGCATGGACATTTATATGGGAGAATGGTTTCCCAGTTCACCCAAGAAAAAAATATTGAAATCAATGAGATGGGTTTCTGTGAAAACAAAATATTACAGCTCAGAGGTTCAATATCTCTACCATGAAATGAGAAAATAAATTCCAATGAAATCGCATTGCCACATCCCTTCTTTGCAGGAATAAGGCAATTTTGAGATTTAGACTAAGGAAAGATAATATGACAGTACTTTTAGTTTTGTTTACAATGACAGAAACCCATTCTACATAGAATTACATAGAATTTACAGCACAGAAACAGGCCATTCAACCCAATTGATCTATGCCGGTGTTTATATTCCACATGAGCTTTCTCCTGCCCTTCTTCAAATAAACCTTGCATAACCTTCTATTTCTTTCTCCCTCGTGTACTTATCTAGCTTCCCCTTAAATGCATTAGCTTCCCCTTTAATGCGTCTCAATGGAATATTTTCTTCAGAGTCAGGTAAGATGTTTTCTTCTGCCAAGGATATAACACCAATTTGCAATTGTATGGTACATTCATGTAAAGCAATAGCTCAAAGCGATAAACAATTGGAGCACTTGACACTAAGCAGGAAGTGGCAGAAATTAAGAGGTGAAAAAGATAAGTTACAAGTCAAGATGGTTTTGGAAGAGAATTCTAGAGGCCAGGAGCATAGCAACGAGGCTTGACTCTGATGGGTTCTGGTACGAGCAGATGATAGAGAGTGTGGGGCTCAGGCTTCATAGCCATATTTCATAGAGGCTAAGTTAACTCAGCACCAGGCGGGTATTGAATCTGGGACTTTCCTGATCCCTGTGCTTCGATATACCAAATGTCAGTGCATTTGTCATGTGATCAACTCTGCTGTTGAATTTTGCACGTGTTTACAATTTAGTCAACTTTAATTTTATCTTACTTTGGGTGCGCCTTTCCAATGATCAATACAACAGGATTGACATTTGTATAGCACCTTTCATGCCAGGAAGACATCTCAAAGTGTTCAGTTACAAGTGAGTGCATGACAGAACAATTACATTCAGGATATCATGTTTTTCAGAACACACTCAGTATCAGAAACAAAACACTCAGGAAGCTGTTTATAAAGCTATTTACCCACACAATTAAAATCGAGGGCTAGAATTAATTAGAACATTTTGCAACTGAAGGAAATGAATAAGAAGATTTTATGAGAACTGCCAGTTATAACTTTTCTTTCACTTCTGGTTAGCAACTTCTCAAACCACGATTTATTACAATAATTTAACAAGTTCAGCGCTGCAACAGAAGAAGCAGTCAATGGTTGACCAAAACAAATCATAATGTATTCATCTTTGCATTTAATATAGTGCTTTTCATGTCAGAAAGGTGTCTCAAAGTACATCGTATGCTTTGACTGTAAAGTGTAGCAACTGTGTATTTTTTATACAAATGTTGCAGCCAATTTGGACAGAGAAATGTCACTCAAACAGCTATGAAAAAGACTTTATCAGGACCTAACGCCAACAAATTAGGTAAATCATTGTGTCAAGGGCACCTACAGCAAAAGACATGAGCTCTCTTCCCTGTTCCTCTCCAGACTCAGTTCCCAGGTTTTTCAACTCATTTTATATTCCTCTCTAGGCTCCTCGCTTCTGCAGGGGAGCCTGGATATCTCATGGGAGAGGCTACTCCAGTCGAGTGGAGGACAACATGCTTGAGGTTAGGTTGAGCTCTACCCCTCTCAATAGTCTCTTGGAGGCAGCAGCCTCATCCGCCCTGGCTCCACTCTCTTTACTGTGGGAGTGTAATCCCCACACTCTCCACCCCCTAAATTGGCCCCGTCCAGTCTTCAACCAAGGCTGGAAATTCATCAGCAGGAGTGTGATCTAGGCACTCCCTGCTCTTGAACAGGCCATTTGTGACCTTAGCTGGCCTGACACCCAATGACTTAGCATAAAATACTTGTAATAATAATAATCCTTGCATTTGATATAGTACCTTATCACGTCATTGAGACGACTCAAAGCGCTTCACAGAATATACTGTAAAGTGAATTGATTGTATATTTTGTGGGTGTAATGCATGCTCACTTGTAATGCTTCTCACTTGTAATATTTGCAGAGCTGAATGGTGGAGGGATACAAATTCATATTTCAAATTGTGTCGGTAAATTCAAGAGGGAATTAGATTTGTTGAAAAAAACAGTTGCATTTTCCTATGATTTTCCTCATGAATAGTTTACTCCTTGGGTACCAGTGCAATGCAACATTCATCGAAGGAATAGACACAACATCATAACTCATCATTAACTTCAATAGTCATGTACCAAAATGCTCACGTCTGCTTCTGGAAAGTAGACAAATCTCATGATATTACTTGAAAAGAAAAGGGAGATTATCCCGGTGTCCTGGCCAACAATCCTCCAGATAAATTGATTATTCACTTCATGGTGTTTGTTCGACCTTGTGCTCAAATCACCTCCCGTGTTTACTTACAATTACATGGTCGCTACATTTTACAACTATTCCCTGTGGACATCATAGGCGCTGTATCAACTGCAAGGATACATATTATTACTATTACAAATATCGGGGTCTAATTTACAAAGTTTCTTGTACCTTATTACAAAATCGTATTAAAATTGCGGGGACCATGCTCTGAAGTAGATTGGCTTTGAAGCATAATTCCTATTAGTTGGCAATGGGTAATCTCCTTCCCCAGAAAAATTCCCCATCCGTGCCTCAATTCCTTCAGATTTCTTATGAAGGAATCCCATAAAAAATGCCACAAATCAGACCCCATTGTGTGGGTTCCTCTTTATTGAACCAATTGAATTTCACATCTGCAGCATTTCAATGAATCAGAAAGCTGATTCATAGCTGCTAAAACGCTATGGATATCTTCAAGAAGATAAAGTGACTACATTCTTTAAAAAAAGTGAATAATGTTGACAGTGAGTTTAAATTCAGTGCAATTCATTAAAATAGTGAAAATGAGAACAGAGTTAATAGCATACATTATTTATGTACACGGGAGGACTCGGGTAATAGTACTACTTACTGCACAAATGATATATGCTGTGTTCAGTAGTGCCAGGTCAATGATCTGAACATTTTGACTCTGCTTGTAACTTGCATCATACTTAAGTGTAAGAACATTTCAATTGTATTATATTTGTGCGTTGCACTTATAAATTAATGATTCCTTTGCTTTCTCAATAAAAGCAATAAGTAGAATGTCAGTTATTCGCAACAGTTAAAAAAAAGCACATAATCAAAAGGAAATGAGGAAGTACATGTATTAGTCTTGATAGAAATTAAATCACGTTCTATACTTAACTTGAGTTGTTCTTTCAACATGAAATGTCTTATCAAAATGTAAGTTAACCTTGGATGACACACCAATCAGGTGCTAGAGGTGCACTGCATTGTCATGGGTTTGGATGAGACGTTAAATCAAGGTCTCATCTGCCCGTTTAGGTGGACGTTAAAGATCCCGTGGCACTAGTCGAAAAAAGAAAGAAGTTTCTCCCGGTGTCCCGGTCAACAATCTCCTGAAATAAAATTGATCGCTCACCGCAGGGCTATTTGTGGGACATTGCTGTGTGCAAATTGTCTGTTGTATTTGGCTATAAATACACGGACACTAGTCTATAATTGGATCTAAATTGCTTACATTTGTAATGGGAGTTGACAACAATGACTCCTTTTGATAATTGGAAGTATGTGATTCTGACCCATGGGATTTCTACTCCGAAAGTAAATTGGGTTAGAATTACATCAGTGTGACATTATACTGGTTACCAATAGGAGACTCCATTTCTATTTGCTAAGGAATCAAATTCATGAATCATGAATCCCTATACGAGGATTGAAATGAAATGGGAACATTTACAACAATATGTATACTTATCTTATACTCATCTCACCAATCTTCTACAGCTTTCTTCTCCTGGATGCATCCTCCAGACCTTCAACTGTGGTCTACAGATCACTCCTTGCATTCTCCGATTCACTATTAGTCATTATTCACTTGCTGGCTGAAACTCTCTCCCAAAATTTCTTCTCTTCTTTTCTTCTCTTCCTACCTTCAAAACTTATGTATTTGACTATGCCTTAAAATAGTTAAAATGCTAAAACCTCCCTCTTTTCTCCCATTCTACTTAGTATTTTTATAAAACACTTTGAAATGTTATCCTTTGTGAAAGAATTATATACAGTATTATAAATTCAAGTTAGTGTTGCAATTTAAGATCATGACATTTGTCAAAGCTGGGGTTAGGAATGTGCTAAATAGTCTCCAAAAGTTTTGGAGAAACGTTGCAATGTGTTAAATATGCTAGTTAATTTGGGGATAGTCAATTTAGGGACTTTATGATATTTAACCCACAGACTCGTTTCTGGGTATCCTGGGGCAGACCCACTCCTCCTTCCCACCAACACCCTTCTCTCATCTTAGAAATGGTCACTGGATGTTTTACATACACAGAATTATATAGGAATGGAAACAAGCCACTCAGACCAGCTAGTCCGTGCCATGTTTATACTCTATATTTGTCTCATGTCACGGCATCCGACAACTTGTTAATGGAATTCTGGCTTTATTTCATTTTTTTAAAATTTGGTTTAAGCCATTTTTTTCTAGTTAGAAGCAATTACAAAATTATTCATAAGGCTTAGCTCCATTTCTGTGCAACATATTCTTCCAAATAAAACATTATAGGAAATTGGTTTCACGGTAACAAGAACATCCATAAAGGTCACTGCCATAAAGTTAATAAAAAATGTCAGGCCTGAAATATATCATGGTTAATATGTATATAAATTAATCTTATGCATGAAGGAATACTAGCTGATAGAGTATGACTGTAAAATTAACAATGTTCGGTTAGATTTTAAACCACATTGATTTCAGGTCTTTCTTTTGAGACATGGAGAGAGTATCATTCATCTTCTTTTAAAAAGGTTGAACTTGCAAAAGAGGAGAGATAAATCTTTCAGGAATTATACAGGCTGGTCCGTCTTAACCAATACTCTTTACTGCACTTTTACCTTAAAATTTAAAATTAAACGTCCGGGTAGAAACCAATGAAAACTTAAATTTTTCAGCATAGAAGACAGTCATTCAGCCCACCATGTCTGTGCTGGCTCATTTAAAGATCAATCCTTTCAGTCACTTTTATCTGATGTTTCCCCATACCACTATAATTTGCTCCTTTTCCGATATTTATCTAGTTTTTTTTTGAAAGCTATAATGGATTCTGCCTCAACCACCACTCCCTACAGGGCAATACACATCATAACATTGCTGCGCAAAAAAAAATACTAATCTTTTCGCTTGCTCATTTGCTGGTTATCTTAAATTGATGCCCCTAGTCACTAACTCACCAACCATTGAAAAAAGGAATATGAAAAGGAATTCAACTTAACATTAAAGATTATCAAAGAAATGTAGAATGTTGAAGCATAGAAAGAAGCTGATTTGGCCCATCATTTGGGATTGTTTTTTTTTCTCGACTGTGATTTACTATTCTGTTTACTCCGTATACCTGTGTATTGCTCCCTCTTCAATGATTCTATCTAATTTCTTGTTAAAAGATTTTATGAAATCTGGTTCAGTATGTTACGAAACCAATGAATAAAAATATTGCCTGCTCATACAAAGGTGCTGTTGGAATTTGCATTTCAAGTGCAAAAGAATGCTATTCACAGACCCACCAAGTAACTATATATATGTCCACCTATCTGCATTGGGCTCTATTCAGGACGTGGACTCTGGGCTATACCGGCATGTGTGTGAGGTTTCTAACACCATGATTTATTCACTCTGAGGCTTGGGGTAACATTTGCTGGAAGGCATTACCTTAAATCCAAATAACCAGAGCTTGAGATCCACCTTGATTGGTTGGCAGAAAGGTAAGCCCTGCACCTCCAACTGCACCATCGCTCAATGGGAAAAGATATGTGCTCAAGCCGTGGACAGGAAGATAGTGGCAATGCATTTCACCGGAAGTTCCAGGTACCTATCATTCACCTAGTCAGGACACAAACCAGAGCTTGTCAGATGTCAAATGACTAACTAGTGACTATCTTCTTGGGGCTAGCTAAGTGGTGTCTCCTTGGAGCAGAATTAACTCCAAGGTGACATGTCTGGCAACAGAATATCAGAATTGAGCCAAACCTCTGTGGTGGTCTCGACAGTCCAGTTCCTGAGCCAGGTGGGTCTGCAGTATTCCAGGATGCTGTTGATGACAGCTCAGCCAGCCTCGGCAGGATTTAGAAGGGCAGAACCAGTCACTGGGGCAGGGATTCTTCCCAATCAGTTTCTTTTAACCCTGCAAACCAAAGCCCTAACAGGGTGGTAGGTAGGGTGGTCCTCCATGGACAAGCAACCGGAAAGCTTGCCAGACACTAATTTCAGTGGCAAGCCTGGTTTTAGCTGATTAGATTCCAGCAGTACCCAATACTCTCCAGAATGAGGTAAGTAGGATGCATCCCTCCATGGAGAGTGCATATTCCATTATAAGAAACATCTGTGGAATTTCCATATGTAGGTGGGAAACATTGGACTCTGTTTGGTTTGGATTCTTTTAAGCATGGTGTTGAGTTTCTTCATTTGTCAGACACCAGCTGATCCCCAAAAAGTGATTATTACCCCAATATGAGGTTAAACGTGTGATGTTTAAGCATAACCTATTATTATTTACAGTTAGGCTATGTCCATTTGGAAATATTGGTAAGGTCTGTGGCCAACAATGTGACTTTTTTTAAATAAGGAGAAAAGAACGTTACCAGGTAACTTGAAGCATAATTGCAATCTCCCTACACAACGAAGAGGTGAACAAGTCAGAGGCAGGAAAGAATTATGATAAATGTCTCCACTTATGACAATTACCCAATAACTCATTGGGAAACAAGGCTTTTATATGGATATGTTTAAAACATAATTGCATTCATTTAAATTCATTTAATGGAGTATTTTAAGAGAATGACAAAGGCTTTTATATATTACGCAGAAGCCAAATTTCAATTTGTATACCTGTCTTATCACCTCAAAGTGATTCGAAGACCTTTACAAGTAATTACTGTAACTATTTTGTTTGGCAAATACTTATTTTTTAAGAATCTGTTTCAATGCCTCCTTGTGATAAATTGCAGTATTGAAAGGATGCAATATTGTTTTATTGTAAACAATCACAGACCCTTGACTTAAAGAAACCTCTCTCCTAGGGGTGTAGAAATGCAAGGAAAAGATAATGTAAGCAAATCATCTAGTGGTAAATGAAGTTACATGACAAATCCTGTGTACTTTACAACGGCACTGGAAACCAACTGGGCAGAGATTGAGAAAATTGCTTGCAATATATTGAAAGCCAAAAATAGGTTTGACAGGGAACGAAGAGGACAGAAAATGAGGTGGCAGAATGAAAATAAGAAAAATAATAATAATCCTTGCATTTGATATAGCGCTTTTCATGTCTTTTAGACGTCTCAAAGTGCTTCACAGAATATACTGTAAAGTGAATTGACTGTATATTTTGTGGTCCAAAATATCGTGATATTATACCAATAACCATAAAGTTCAAGGTGCTGCAAAGAAGCCTTTAATTAGTGTTATATTGTTATTCTCATGTTACCTGTGCTTATATGTTCATAGACATGATTAATAAATCGTCTCTGGTTGGATTTTCTGACTATGAATTATATTAATAATAATAGTCATTACATTCACCTTTAACATCAGGAAAATTTTCTAAGGAGGATTTAATGTAAAGTGTAGTTACATGTTTCAAAGCATGTTTAATCCAGAGTAGACAATCTTGACCAGTGGAATTTCAGAGAGAACCAAGATGTCAGAAATATCACCTAATGTTCTGAATCTATAAGACTCTATTGCCCTAAAATTGAAGTTGATATAAAATTGTGGAAGATGCTTACATTCAGTTTTAATTTAGACGCCCACTCTTTTAAGAACTCCAGAATCCTGGCTTCGAAATTGAGACTGAATTTAAGAACAATTCAAAATTTGTTACATATCATCTTAAATTTTAAGATAAAATCTTGCTCAGGAATACTCTCTTAATATTCTCCAGAATTAGGTAAGCAACATGCATCCCTCTAGTGCGCATTCTTCTCCAAACACAAGATTTCCATGTGTAGGTGGGATGCATGGAACTTTCATGTTCTGATCTGGTTTAGATACTTTTAAGCACGTTAGTGGGTTTCCGCATATGTGAGACATCCAGATTAGCAAATCCAAATGACAAAATGATCTTACAGGTTAAATCTTGATGGAACTTCAGGTCCCCTATTTTCATTTTCAAAGGGACATTTTTCCATCTTGTAGAAAGCAGGAAGAATATGATATTTTAACAATTCAACTCTCCCCATCTTACTGAGTCTATTTTCTTCTGCATCTTCAACGAAGGAAAGATGAAAAAAAACCCTATTGTTCTGTTCAATTATTTTTTGTGTAATGGCAATCCGTCAATTTGGCTTTAATTGCCCTAGTGGGCAGTTTCAGTCCTGAAACACTGACTGGTATTGATTTGTTTTTGGCTGCTCTATCTCGTTAATTATTGTGCTATTCCTATAGTATTTCAGATTTTACTAAGTCTGATATATTGAATAGTTTAGATACTGTTGAATATTTCCCAAACTAAATCCAATGTTATAATACGAGCTTTTTTTTCTGACTCAGTTCACGTTTTGCCGAAAATAGCTGTTTAGAAGAATAATAACTGAAGATTAATGGGAACGACTGAAACTCAGTGATAACATTCATCATTAATTGTGTTTGAAATGCACAACCAAGGGGGCCAGTTTTCAAAGTGATAGATGATTTTCAATGCTCACTTTGCTCTCATCCCTATCCTAATTCTCCCAAGCGCTGCTCGCTAGAAGCTTCAACCGAAGCAGCACACTGCAACCTATATTTTTCCTTCACAAAGCTCTGCACATCAACCCTGTCCTCTTAACGCTACAGTGGCTCCCAATACCACAGAGGATTTAAGATCCCTGCCCTGGTCATAAAATCCCACAATTGATTCACCCACCCTACTTACAGAAGTGTGTCTAGCCATACATTCCTCTGCTCTTCTCCCGTCATACCCATGTCACCATTGACGGCCGAACTTTCCAATTGTGCATCCATAAATTTAGGAACTACCTCCCTCAATCCATCCATTCTTACCCCCTCTCTCTGCCTTCGAGTCCTGTCTTAAGATCTACGTCTTTGACTGTGCCTATGGTCACCTCCTTTCTTTGTCTCCCCTTCCTGTTGCTCATGTCTGCCCTGCCCGACTCTCCTCTCACCTCAACCTTCACTGCTCTGTTCTTGACTGGTTCAGATCATACCTCTCACACCGCCTCCACTTCATCTCTGCAAATGGTTTCTTCTCTAGCCCTGCACCATCTCGTGCAGCGTTCCTCTGGGCTCTGTCCTTGGTCCCCTTCCCTTCAATATCTATATGCTCTCTCTTGGTGACATCATCCGCAAACATGGGGTTAACTTCCACATGTATGCAGATGACACCAACTCTATCTCTCTGCCTCCACCCTTAACTCCAGGAACGTTCCTGTCCAGACAAATGTCTGTCAGACATCAAGTCGTGGATGAGAGCCAACTTTCTACAGTTGAACATCAACAAGACCGAGGCTTTCCTGATCGCTCCTGTCAGCACCTCCACATCTCAGGTGCTGACAGGATCACCACCCATGGATGCCCACTCCACCTCACTAAGCCAATCCAGAACCTTGACAACCCTCAACTATCCTTTCTACCCCACATCTGTGCCATGATTCGCTCTGCATTCCCCCACCTCCACAACATCGCCCGGCTCCACCAATGTCTCACACTGCAGGCCCCCGAAACCCACATACATGCTTTCATTACATCGAAGCTTGACTATGCAAATGCCTTGCTTGTCAGCCTCCCCAACTCCTCCCTCCAAAGGCTTCAGATCATCCAGAACTTGCAGCCCATGTCCTCTCCCACACTAGGCTCCATGACCCTATCACCCCCATCCTTGCCCAACTCCACTGGCTTCCCATCACACAGAGGATACAGTTCAAGATCCTGGTCCTCACCTTCAAAGCCCTCCATGGTCTTACTCCCCCATACCTATGTAACCTCCTAACCCCCTACCATGCTGCCTGCTCCCTCCGCTCAACAGGCTCCAGCTTGCTTCACGTCCCCCGCCTCGCTCGTCCCACCATTGGCTCCCAACCTCTGGAACTCCATCCTGCAGTCCCTCCTCCTCGCCCCCTTCCTTGCCTCCTTCAAGACCCATCTCAAGACCCTCCTCCTCGACCGTGCTTTTGATCTCCCTCTTTCCCCCCTGCTCTCCACCCTCCCCAATCCTGATCCCTAGCTCGAGTCCGAAACTCTGACTGTCTAGTGCCTAGGGACGTCCTCCCGAAGTGAAAGGCGCTTTACAAATGTAATTTTGTGGTTGTTGTTGTATTGTAAAGTGCTCCAAAATATTATTCTACAACAAAGTGCAAGTTGTTGCTCTTCAGATCTATTGTTCACTCTTCACTCCCTCCATTTATCATCAGTGGCTTAGCCAGCATTCCTCTGTACTCTAGAACTCTCATTCCAAACCACTTTATCTTGGTACCTCTCTCCTGCATCCCAAAAATGTTCTAAAGCATATCTCTTCAACTATGTCTTTTTCAACATCTTTAAATCTCTCTATACCTTGCTTGGCATTTCTTTACATGAAATGTGCTGTATGCCTGAAAGACGTTGTAATTTAAGACCATTTGTTGCTCACAAAGTGATCGCAAAGCTTGCCACTCTCCACTGGCTCCCTATCACAGAACGTATTGACTTCAGGATCTTCTCACTCGTCTACAAATCCCTTCATGCCTTGGCACCTCCTTACCTTTCTGATCTGCTTACTCCCCATTCCACTACCCACAGCCGCTGCTCAGCTGGCTCGAGTCCTCCTGCTTGTTCTTCATTCCCTCCCCTCCACCATCAGCGGCTGTGCTTTCAACCACAACATCCCGAAACTTTGGAACTCTCTTCTTTAATCCTCTGCCTTGCCTCCTCCTTCCCCGTTTTCAGATCATGCTCGAAGACCTTACTCTTCAATTGTGCCTATAGTCACCTCCCCTTGGCTCGGTGTCAGGCTCTGCGACTGTTAACTGCTCTAAGATGTTACCCTGCATGAATGGAAGTTTTTGTTGGTGTACACAATTTTTATTTATGTAAAGGTTTCTCTGTAGTTATTTTCATGTTAGAATTTACCCTGTTTTAAAGACCACTTTTATAGCATTCCAATTGTGTTAAATATAACTTCAACTTTTGAGGTTTTGGACTCCAGCAGTACCCCAAATGCACTCTTTGAGGTTCCAAAGGCTTGGCTCTTGCCAACCTGCACCTAATATTCTCTGAAATTAGGTATACGGGGTTTGTCCCTCCTGGGAGTTTCATGCCAGACACAGTAATTTCTATGTATCGCTGCCATAAATGGAACTCTCAGTCTGGTTTGGATCATTTAAGCATGGTGATGGTTTCCACATGTGTCTTGCGGAAGACACCTGGCTGACCAAATAAAATTCAACTTTGGAGTACAATATTGCCATGTTCGTAATGTTTCACATGTCAACCATACTCATCTTTGGTGACTGGTATTAATGTATTAACTGATAACAAAGAGAATGGTTAGGATTCAATCAAGTTCTTGGTTAGAGAGTGGAATGACAAGAAAAATATCAGGGTTGCAATTTGGAATCTGAGATTGAAACATCAAACTGAGGTTTCCAAAGGCAATCTGCTGTTCATGGAAATGAAATACATTTAAATTGTGATTTATGCAGTGCAGGGAAGATATGATTTTAGTGGGGAAGAAATATTTATTCCAGCAAAACCAATGAAAAATGTATTACTCCAGAGTGTAAGATATTGAACCAGCCATCCTCCCCTTTCCGGGTCCAGAATATAGTTTAAAAATTAAAATGGTAAAATTTATTAAATCTATATTTGTTTTAAAATTTAAGATCACACTGAATTGTGAAAAATTCTTTATTCAGTCTTAATATGAAAGCTTTTTTTTCTGCAGTTCTTTAAAAGAAGTCACCTTCTTGGAAGCTAATTAGCGATGGTTCAATACTTGGTCTAAAAGGCTAAACTATTGCAAGACTGGGTAGACTAGGGTCATATTCCTTGGAGCAGAGGGGATTGAGGGAGATTTAATTGAGCATGGGGTTAGGGTTAGGACATGTTACAAAGTTGTGTGTTTTGGGATGACTTTAAATATTTCCAACCCTGCAACTGCTTACCTTTGGTGCCTTGGGAGGTCCTTCTGATGTGAAAGGCGCTATATCAATGTAATTTTGTTGTATTGTTGTTGTATTGTGGAAAGGGGATGTCAGTGACATGACATGCAACAACAACTACAAATTACACTTCACGTCGCAAAGACATCCCAGGACAGTCAGCAGCTATACTGTCAAATCCAACCTCATGGGAAGTGAGAGAGAATTAGGGAAGGGATGGCTGAGAGGCAAGCGGGGGTTTGGACTAAAAAATAATGTTAAAAATATGCTTTCCCAAAATGACAATGGGCACAGCGCTGGTCCTCAGATAGGGATAGGGCTACTGTTAAACATACATTAATTCCTGATAACAAGACCCTGGGATAACTTGTCACTACCACTTAAGCAGCCATGCTGTCATAATCCTGGCCGCTTCCCATGGAAAATGTTATTAAGGGACTCCGCTTGTCACGCCACTTAACACGTAACCATTGTATTCTAGAAATTCTCACAAGTAATTACTTTGGAAAACTCGTCCTATAAGATGGCATCTTGCATCGCAGAGGCATTCATCCCTTTCCTGCGACTGGTGTAGGCACTTAGCTGAAGTTGGTTGTACTGGCTCAGATGCCTCTGGTCTATTGTGGGGCCCACTTCCTGCCTTGTCCTGGCCCGGGGTAGCGTGAGAGGCTATGGCGCAACTCTTACTGGAGGAGACAAGGGCAACTTCCGAGTCCTTTACGGGAGGCATGATGGATGCCCCATGGCACTCTTCCTTCCGATCGATTTATTGAAGGACGTGCGATTCGTGAGGACTATGGGTGGGCCCCATTCTGTTGCAGAAGCCTCTGGTCTGTTGGAGGACTTAAAGCTGCGATTTTCTCTTTGTATTGAGTTTTTCCTACTCTATAATGGGCTGTTGTTGCTGTTGTCCAGATACAGTTGCTCTAAAGAAACATTTACTCAAGTAAAACTATGATAAAAAAAAATATAGGGAGAATACCTGGAGCTGGAACTTTAAATGGCTCAGAGATAGTTGATAGAAAAGCAATATTGTGTATTTATATTGCCTACAAAATACACAGTAACGTAGCTTCACATATCATGTGAAATGCTTTGAGATGTCTTCCTGAGGTGAAAGGTGCTATGTCAAAGGCAAGGATCATAATTATTAATATTAAGGAACTGTTGCTGTTACAATAAATGATCGCACTCCACTCCTGTTTTCTTTCTGGGTAGATTAATAATTTTAGAGGATTGAGGCTTGAAGGGGTATGGGGATAAGGCAGACCGGTGGGGTTGGATAATCGCCTTGCTCTGGGAGGCAGTGCAGATTCAATTGACTAAATGACCTCCTTCTGTGCTGCAAATTTCTATGATTCTATGTTTGATATTCTATGTTTCTGCTTCCCACCCGCCCTCCTTCTTCTTCCACCCCAACCCCCAGCTCAGGTCCGTAACTCTGTCTGTCCAGCACCTTGGGATGTCCTCCCGACGTGAAAGGCACTATACAAACGTAATTTTGTTGTAGTTGATGTTCCAGAACTATTTGAGATCAACTTACCCAAGGAAATCTCACCTTTTTTTTCAATAGATTGGTGGATGATTCAGATTAATAAATTCTGACCATAAAGCTTACCTCATTCATGAAGCACAGCAGGTTTAGCCTTCATTTGGAATACCTAATTTCAGAAAATATAGGTTTTTACTGAATCAACAGATTTCGATTATAGTCTATGCATCAGGCTTCAGTTTGTGATGGAGCCTTGAGTAAGAAGAGTTGGGTGGTTGCAAGTTGATATTAACTGGTGGGGGCACTTGCTGTGCTGAATTTCTTTCCCTCAGCAACTGTTGTGTTTACTTAGAAAACAAAAATTATTGAACCCAGCGTTGGAAGAATTTAATGATGCAAACGAAGGCTGAGGAGGTCAAAGGCTGGGTGAATTCGATCGTCAGGTCAGCACCCACATGGACCTTCACCCCTTGTTTATTAAACGTGGTATAAAAGATGAATTTTAAGCAACAAACAGGTCTATTAAAATTATAGAACTTTTGTTTGGGTCAGCAGGATGCCCATCACCATGTTTATGTATCCAATCCAGACCAAGAGTTCCATGTATCCCATCTACACATGGAAATTCTTGTGATTGGAATGTGCACTCTCTCCCTGGAGGGATGTACCCTGCTTACCTAATTGCGGAGAGTTTTAGGCTAGAAAGCGCCATATCAAGGGGATCCCTGAGCATGCATTGTGGTACTGCTATAGTCTAACCAGCTAAAACTGCATAGCTTGCCATTGAAAGTATCTTCTTGCTGTTTGTCCAGCAAGAACCATCCTACCCATTAGGGCTTTGGCTTTACAGAGATAATAGAGTTAACAGGTTAACAGGAATTCAAATTTCTGCACCCAGTGACTGATCTGCCCCTCCAACACCTACTGATGAGCCAGGCTGGCTAGGAGTGACCTGCAGTACTGCTCACCCGAGAGCTTCAGGAAGCAGACTACCCTAACCCTACCAGGCCAAGAGATCAGCAATGCCATGAGTATCTCTCTGTGAGGAATGGTGTTTTATCTGACACAGCTTATTGGAATCGTAGAAATTCGAAATAGTGCAGCACCGAAGCAAGCCATTTAGTCCATGAAGTCTGTGCTACTGTTTTTTCCAGATGAGTCTCCAAATATAATCCACCCTCCTGCTCACTCCACATACCCAGTGGCTGGTATCACACCACCAATTACATTGAATTATCATTAGCTATAAAAACTCACTGTATTTTTCTAAACCTTCAGCCATTATGTCCACACTCTCCAGAATTTTTTCACAACAATCATTTCACCTTATTCGTTCTCTGTTTTCAAAATGCTTTCACCATGCCTTTACTCAACATCCTTAAATTTTCATTCTATCTTCACTCCTTGTTGCTCCCTATTACCTCTGTAAAAACACTTCAAGATGTTTGTCATAAGTGAAGGATGCTAATATCAGTGAAAGCTGATTTCTATTTATGTATGAATGTGTTTATATAATTGTGTGTTGAGGTCACCAAAACTTGAATGGCTTGGAATAGCTGTTCAGCCTACCAATGTGAATTCTGCTTGGTTTGGTTTTAAACCTTTGATTTATATTAAAAGTCACATTTTGAAAAGCAGAATCACAAACGACAGCTGGGCAAAGATGAGCCCAATATGATTCAAGCAGTGTTTTCCAGCCAAGAAATCAGACAGCACACCTTTGAACATAAGGAACGCTTCTTTGAAGAGACCCGAGTTCAATTCCAGGCAGGGCGAAACCTTGGGCAAGTTTCCGTATTCCACACGCCTAATAATAATTCCAATATGGTGTCTGGATAGCCCTTATGGTTTTGCCTCTGAAGCTTTGTTTGATATTCTTTGATATTTTGCTTGCTCTTTGCTCTACTCTTAATTTAGGATTTGGGACATCCTCCCGATGTAAAAGGCGCTATATAAATTAAATTTGTCGTATTGTATCTATTAATTTCTCCTGATTCGATTTTCCTGCCTTATTTTGGAGTAATAGTTTGGGTTGACTTTATCTTTACATTTTACCATGTTATATACTTCAATAAAGTTAGCCCTAAATCACTTGCCAAACTAATGGAAAGTTTAATTAAGTTTCTCGGACCCGAACTAACCTTATCGCTTAGTTCAGTCTTGTTTCATTTTTCTTTAGCCTATCATAATGCATTCCAGTGCTTGAAGCAGACTGATAACCCAATATAAAGACCAATATGCTTTTTCTATGCATGGGTTTGTAGTTTTAGTTGTACCAATGTTGTACAAAATGTGTATGTTGCTAGCCCGATGCAACCATGTTGCTGGAAAGTTTTCGGTTTGGGGATTCTTTTGTGAAATAAAAAAAACAGTTAGCGAGCTCGATAGATTTCTGACATTATATGAAGGAAAGCTGATGCTGAAAAATAGTAACATTGGACAAAATAGAATATGGTAGTATAACAATGGGATTAAAGTGACTGAACTGAGCAATATATTGGAGTCAGTGACAAGGGGACATAGATTTAAGATAGCCACTAGAAGAGAGAGAGAGAGGAGAGCTTGGGAGCAATATTTTCACTCAAACAGTTGTTGGGATGTGGACTGTCCTGCCAAGTAAAGTGGCAGCGGTAGAGTGCATCGTGGGCTTCAAGAGGGAGCTAGACAGGTATATTGGTTTGAAGGGGTCTGACAATTGGGCAAAGTTGAATTGAAAGTGTAGCTTGCTCTGAGAACCAGTGCAAACTCGATGGGTTTGTTGGCCTGTTTCTATGATTTTATGATATTCAAACAAAACTCAGAGACAGATCAATTTGTGGCCTCAGTTCAAATATTATTCAATAGACTTGTCTGGCTGAGACTAATGTGGCTTTGGGAAAAAAAAGTAGTAGAAATTGCTGTGAGAACAGAGAGTGTTGATTTTTTTAAAAATTCAAACAGGGCCCAGCATGAGGAAACAAAATACATTCTAAACTTTTCTGATGCGGTCGAAATAAACCCAGAGAAAACTTTTGTTTTTACAAGAATTCGAAACACTGTCAATGAAAAGAAGTTGATTCGAGGTTGTAAATTGTGATATGTTGGTGTGTGTATTGGAGGTGTGTTCCCATCTCGCCCCACAACACACACACACACACATACACATTTTTCAATGATTGCGCCCAGAAGCTTTGCAATGTGCATTTGACTTCTGGTTATGGATTTTGGCATATATCTCACTGCCTCCAACCTCAATTCCAAGGCCATTGCCGTTCTGACCTATTGTCTGTTGGACATCAAATACTGGATGAGCTCTAACTTTCTCCAGTTAAACGTCGACAAGACAGAGGCCCTCCTGCTTGGTTCCCATCAGCACCTTCTCATCTCAGGCATTGACCGCATCAATCTATGTGGAAACACTCTCCACTTCAAGGAGTGTTTTTTGGCTCTCAGTTGTTCTTTAAATCCCAAATTAGTACTCGGACTTGTTCAGCATTTCTCCACCTCTGTAACATTGCCCAGATCCACGACTAACTCTTCCCTCAGGCCGCTGAGACTCTAATCCATGCATTTATCATGTCCAAGATAGATTATGCCAACTCTCTGCTCACTGAACTATCCCCCTTCACAAACTGCAGACTACGCAGAACTCTGCAGCTCATTCCTTTCCCAGACTGGGCTCTGCAAGCCTATCATCACCATCCTCACCCAGCTCCACTGGACCTCCAGCGTGATCGTCCTGACCTTTGAATCCCTCCAGGATCTCATCCCATCCTACTTACCTCTGTGACTTCCTCAAACATACTAACCCAACTGCTCCTGCCATACAGACTGCACCTATCTGCTTCGTGTCCTCCCCTCATCTGCCCCACCATTGGCGGTTGGACTTTCAGCAGTCCCAAAGCCCATCCTTACCTCCTTCAAAGTCCATCTCAAGACCTTCCTTTTCCACTGCATTTCAGCCACGTGATGCTGAAAAAGTGCATGCTGATAAGGTGCTGAGAGACAAGAAGCCATCCTCTGCTATTTGGGGATTGCAGAGAAATTGTAGGTGGCTCTTATTGTGTACCAGTGGAAGTAAACATAATGGTAAGAGTAAACGACTGCTGTCTACTGTGAAACCCAAAATTAATTGGGAAAGCATTATTCCTCAAAAAAGTTGTGGAAAATTCCCAGGAAAATGGAACTGGATACTTTTTTTTAACCTTTCCAAAGAAGTACTGAAATTAATCCAAAATAACAACAACAACAACAACTTGCACTTATATAGCACCCTCCACGCAGGGTAGCATCTCAGAGCCCCATGACAGGAAACCAAAATGTTATTAAGCATACCGTTGGGACAGATTAATGTGTCATTGCTAGGATGGATCTGGCATTCATGGCAAGACATTAGCCACACTCAGACTAAGCTAAATAAAAGCCTGGAAACTACAGTGGATGTGTTTATATTCAAGATTTCAGGCATCCCACTCTGAGCTCATGCCACCAAGGTCAGTAAATGTACTTACAATCAGAGAATCCACCCTCTTTTTGGAACGCATAAAGGGAAACACATCCACAGGTTCAGGAGTTCTCTTGACCTCTTCATGCCTGCCACACAGCTTGAGACAAAAGAAGACAGGGAATAGATTTGGGTTTCAAGTACTGAAATGTTGTAGATGCTGTGCGTATGATTTAGGTCAGCAGCTCAGAGACTTAACACATCCTTATATCATCATGCGCGGTTGTCCAGGTTCAGTTGGTTAAGAAAATTGGCAGTGAAGCCAAACTGCTGACCGCTTTGGATTAAACCAAACCACCCTCCTCCATACATTTCAGCGAAGAGGCATGGCCAAGCTCCCTGAAGCGCTGTGATAAGATGTCTTTTGGGATTGCTGGGAAAGCCTTTGTGCCACTCTTAAACTGAACTGTAGATTCCACAGTGTAGAGGATCTTTCCAGTGAACCTTCTCACAAAGTTTTGCCTCAAATAATTTTATATCAATAAGATCAGCAGGAAAGTACAGCAACTATTATGTTTCCTATCTTGCTATCTGAAGATGCAATATAAATGTACTAACTTTTCTCATTGAAGACTTGAAAAACTAATATTAATTTAGCATAACTTCTTAGATCAGTTACTTTCTCTTTGATGTTGGAAAACCAGTCACAATTTCCAAGTAAACAAATAATGAATCACTGATCATAGACAGCCCTGTCTCCTGCTCTTTTGGTTTCTGGAGAGTTCTGGCAACTTATGCGGCTCTTTTATCCCTTGGGCCCATGATTTCGTTGGTATCCACATGTAGAATGGTCTTTGCTTTGGCGTCAAGCTTACAACAGCTTTTAAAAGGGAATTGGATAAATACTTGAAGAAAAAGTAATATTAAAGGCTACGGAAAATAAGCAGGGAATGGGATTAAGCAGATATATCCAGTAAGGGAGTTAGCACTAGCACTAGCTTTTTTAGCCATTTTAGGATTGTAAGTATTTCAAGAAATCAAATTGTATGGAATGTGGTTTCCACTAGTTAGTGTTCCTTTGAATCAACTTGATAATATATCCTAAGACTTTCCAAAAGACCATAAATTGTGCATTGACCTTAAATTTCTTTATGATAGTATCATAGCTAATTTAACATTGAAATCATAGACTCATAGGCTATCAAGAGACGTTGAATGACAAATAATACAGTACTTGAAGGGTGTAAAATGATATATTCGCAAACTGGATGTGTCAATTGCTAAAGAAAGGCCCAAAATGACTGATAATAGGTCAGAAAACAAAATTCATACCATCTTCAGCCTTTGCTAACTTTTACGATTTTAATATGACCTTTTTTTGAATAATATTAAAATTACCATTATCACAGCAAATTCAAGATGTGAATGCTACAAAATAGACAGCAGCATCCTATTGCACATTGGAAAGTACAAACTGACAGTGTCTACAAAGCCTGAAGAGGGGTTGTGAGTACAGAATGACAACCAATGGGACAAAAACAGCAAATAAATCTCATTCTTGTTAAAACATTCAAAGGGGTTTCCATTCTAAAAGACCTTTTTCTGTATCTGAAAAATATCAACCAAGGCTGAGTCATTGTAGGAACATTATGAATAATATTGAACATCCACTATTAAACAGTATTTTTATGTACCTCAAAGACGCAAACTCCATCTAGTCCAATTGAATGAAAGTAATTTAATTGTTAAGGATTTGTTAACAATAATTTGACTAAAATGTTAGAATCATAATCGGTGGCTGATATATGTTTAATTCAAGAAATCTTGGTTCTTTGATACGTTCGGAGCTAATATTCCATGAACGTTGGATTTCCAAAGTCTTTAGGACCAGGCAGCCTGCATGAAGCTAATGGTTTGCTGGATGTCCGACAATGAGATGATGGAATCTATGTGGGTTTTATCAATCTCATTGCCTTAGAAAGTGGTAACATAGCTATAGCCTGCTCCTGGAGAGATAGCGGCTTGAAAGTTATAAGGAGACTCATAAAATGCCTTTATCTTTTGAGTTATTATCATGTGGGATGGCTGGTGTGTATTGTCGAGTAGGTGGACTGCCAGAGTGACCTTGACTGTTTTATCTACTGAGAATATGGTAACAGACAGACAGACTTATCCCTATGTTCATAATATCTGGCATGGCTTAAGTTATGCGTGGTATTGAGGGAGTTCAGCACCCTCCAAAAGATTCACTGTGGGAGCAATGGAACTTGCGGTTTCTCATCTGTGATGTTAATTGCAGTCACGTTTGATCCACATTGCAAAGTTGTGATGCAATCGTTTTTACATTTCTGTTCCAAAACATCTCCCAAGGAAAAGGACATTTTCTCGCTGTTCCTGAATCAACAGAGGGCCCAAAATTTCCTGTAGTCTTAATCTGTAAGAACATTTTGCCTTTAAATTTAAGATCAAACAGTATTTGCGTACAATTGTTAAAACTTTGTCTTAATTTGCCGGCCAGTTTTATTTAAGAACTTTGGAATATTTGCATCTAAATTATGATTGAAGAGATTTCTGTAGTTCTGTGCAGTCTTAAATTTTAAGGCCATACTATCGTACAGTCTAAAACTAGAATTTTGGGACGCTGACACAGAGCTCTATTCATATCCAACAAACAAATCTGAGTTTATTGAATTTGTCCGTGAGGGTCCCTCATTATATTACCTTAGCCCAGACCGTGGTACTATCCCATAGAATTGAAGTTTTAGGTGTTGATATCTAAAATAAATCAGTGTTGAGGTGACAGACAGACCTTCAGGGTGCCATCAATGTAACTGTGACAACAAATCTCAAAGAAGCAAATAGTGTCACCAGAGAGTGGTTTGACAAGCACTGATAGCAAAACCCGAGGCAGTAAAAATAATCAGTCCTCAAATTGGTCTCAAATGATTTTTTAGAAGGAGCTGAACTGTATGAATGTTGTATTAGCAGCGAGAATATGGACAGTTAATTTGCTCCCATTGTCAGATGTCTTACCATCGATATCAGTGTCTTACAACACCATGCCCTGCAGTAAGTAGGAACCGGTTGTTAGTCGATTGGCGGATCGCTTTTCCAGGGGTAATAATCCCTTAGAAAAATAATAATTTGGTCACTCAATCTATGATTGTTTGTGGGACACTGCTGTGAGCAATTGGCTGCAGCGTTTCGCCATCAAAATACGGAGTCAATTCAGTTTACACTATATCCTGTGAAGCGCTTTGAGACGTCTTGAAGATGTGATAAGGTGCTACATCAAATATAGGGATTATCAATATTTATTATTATACTACCTAACTAACCCATACAAACATAGGAATGAATGAGACCACAAAAAGATCACTGAGGGCCATTTGGCTGGACTCATCTTTCAAGATGTAATAACGATGAAATAATCTTACACTGTTCTATCTTTTACACGTATGAGCACACAATCCCTCCGTAACATCTCTTAGAGTTTGGTTTTATGTTGAACAATGCTTTGCTTCCTATCAGAGTCTGATGTGAACAGATTGAGAAGAGTACAAGAAACAGAGCAGCTTATTTGCTATTTTCTTTTGGACTGTTGTGTGTAGTTTCTGGATTTTGTTTTGTTTTTGGTCAGTCAGATGTCTTGACACATGGAGAAACCCATCACTATGTTTCAGAGTATCCAAACCAAAGTGAAAGTTTTTTTTTGTGTGTGTCGAACCTCCACATGGAAATGACCATGTGTGGAATAGAATCTGCACTTTCTCCCTGGAGGAGCACACCTTACTTTACTAATCCCAGAGAATATTAGTCACGTGTTGGTGAGAGCTGAGGTTTGGAACCCTGGAACTTGCTTTGGGGTTCTGCTCGAGTCTAACCAGCTAAAACCACACAGCTTGGTGACATTCAGAGCAATGTCTGGCAGGCTTCCTCCTGTGTTTCCAGCTAAGACCGATATACCTGTAAGTGCTTTGGTATGCAGCGTTAACAGGAGCCAAATGGTAAGATTCCCTGCCCACAGTGACTGATCTGCCCATTCTGGTCATGTTGATGAGCCAGGAGTGCTGGTCTGTCACAGGCAGTATCTGGGACTACTGTGGTCCCAATTAGCTCAGGAACTGGACTACCAAGACCATCACAGAGGGTTGATGTCTTGTAGCTCAGCAGTTAGAGCACTTGCCCCCAAGCATTAGTGCCTGGGTTCGTTTCTCGGCAAGGCAAAATGTTGGACAACTTTCCTTGCTCCACATGCCTCTGTTTACCTATCAGTAAGTAGGAACCCGGTTGTTAGTCGATTGGCAGATTGCTTTTCCGGGGGTAATAAGTCCTTCAAAAAAAAATTATAATAATTTGGTCACTTAATCCACGACTGTTTGTGGGACACTGCTGTGCGCAATTGGCTGCTCCATTTTTTCCACAAAACATACAGCCAATTCACTTTACAGTATATTCTGTGAAGCTCTTTGAGATGTCTAGAAGACGTGGAAAGGTGCTATAACAAATGCAAGGATTATTATTGTATGATTCTGACATTCCATTGCTAAGCATGTCACCCAAGAGGTAGATCAGCTTGAAGGAAACCCCACTTGCCCCCATTATCTTCTGAACCACCTCCTACAACTCACCCTGATATACCAGCCACCTGCACTCAATCAAGGGTCAGGTACGTGTGGCCAAACTCACCTGGCTCAAATCTGATTTAACAGTCCACCAGCAGATCTGGCTGGACCACATCAAAACGTGGATGTCTTATCATTGATATCAGTCCTCCACCCTTGGCTCTGCTAAATTGTCCTTCTATTCTAGGATAATCTTGGAGGCAAAGGACAACCCCAGGCTCTTCTTCTCCACCATTAACCGGCTACTCCATCCACCCTCTCCTCCAACTCCAACTGCGAGGAGATGCTGGATTTTCTCGAGACCAAAATCAAGGGGATCCGTTCAGCTGCCTTCGCCCACCCAACCGCAACCCCTTCCCCATGTCTCCCTCATACTCCGGCCCATCCCTCCTTCCACAACTTCGAACCTGTCTCCCCCTCCTCTCTCACCACCACTATAACCCGCCTGAAGCCCACCACTGCTCCCTCAATCCCATCCCAAATCCTCTCCTTACCTCCCAGCTCCACCTCCTCACCCCTTTACTCTCAGACCTCATCAACTTCTCCCTGTCAACTGTACTGTTCCCACCCCCTTAAAAAAAGCTGTCATCACACCTATCCTACAAAAACCTTCTCTGGACCCATTCCTGCTCACAAACTACCACCCCATCTCCAACCTCCATTTCCTTTCCAAGGACCTTGAAATAGTTGTTGCTGCCCACAGCACAGAAATAGCCCTGGTCAAGGTGACAAATGACATGCTGTCCATCTGTGACCAGGGCTCCCTCTGTCTCCTCATCCTCCTTGACCTCTCTGTTGCCTTCGACACTAAGGATCACTCTATCCTCCTCCACCGCCTTTCCTCTCACCTCAACCTTCAAGGTTCTGTCCTTGAATGGTTCAAATCCTATCTCTCACACCGGCTCCACTTTGTTTCCACAGTCTCGTGTGGTGTTCCTCAGGGCTTTGTCCTCGGTCATCTCCTCTGCAGTCTGTACATGCTCCCTCTTGGTGACATCATCCACAAACATGGGGTCAACTTCCACATGTACGCAGATGGCACGCAACTCTATCTCTCTGCCTCCATCCTCGACTCCAGGACCACTGCTGTCCTGACAGACTGTCTGTCAGACATCAAGTCCTGGATGAAAGCCAACTTTCCACAGTTGAACATCAGCAACAGCGAGGCTCCCCGATTAACTCGTTCCAGCGCCTCTTAACTCTTAAGGGGTTATGTAGAATGTGGCTTTGTTTTCCTGTTCATTGGACTCTTAAAGCAGCCTGAAGCTTCAGCCACTCTGCCTCCACACTCTGGAACTCCATCCCACATGTGTCTGTGGCAATACATTTTATTTTCTGCTGGTCCATGTGGGAAAATGGCACAGTAGCTGAGTCTGCAATAGATAAACATCTCACGCACAACAAGAGAAAGATCCATAGTGTGAGGAGTCCAGACACTCTGGGATCAATAGATTTAACTACACAGATCCAATTAAAGGCTTGAGCAAAATGGGAAAGTGTGATTTTTCTTATCAGACATTTGATGATTGTCACAGCTGTTAAAAAACATTACAATTTTCATTCTACTCTTCCTAAATTTGTAACATTGTTTTCTGACCCATGATACAACAACATCAAAATTACATTTATAGAGCGCCTTTCATGTCGGGAGGACGACCCAAAGCTTGAACAATCAGGTGTCGGGGCCTGAGCATGGGGGAGGGATGGTGTAGGGGTGAGGGTAGGCAGAGAGGTGGGAGGGGAGATCGAAAGCATGATCGAAAAGAAGGCAAGGGAGGAAGCGAGGCGAAGGGACCGTGGGATGGAGTTCCAGAGTGTGGGGGTAGAGAGGCTGAAAGCCCGGCCACCGATGGTAGGGCGGGTCGGGCGGGAGATATGGAGCAGACCGGAGCACACTGAATGGAGGGGGCAGGTTGGTAGGGAGTCAGCAAGTCAGAGAGATAGGAAGGGGCAAGGCCATGGATGGCCTTGAAAGTGAGGGCGAGGATCTTGAATTCGATCCTCTGGGGAATGGGGAGCCAGTGGAGTCGGGCGAGAGTGGGATTGATGGGATCAGGGAGCCTGGTGCGTGAGAATACACGAGCTGCAGAGTTTTGGATGATCTGCAGCTTGTGAAGGGAAGAGTTGGAAAGGCCAATGAGGAGGGAGATCCTGTAGCAGAGCCTTGATGTGATGAATGCGTGGGTGAGGGTTTCGTCAGCCTGAGGGGTGAGGCAGTGGATGTGTCTGGCAATGTTGCGGAGGTGGTGGTAGGTAGTGCCGGTCATGGCGCGGATGTGAGGGAGAAAGGACAGTTCAGGGTCGAACAAGATGTCCAGGTTCCTGACTGGCTTAGTGAGATTGAGTGTGCAGCCGTGGAGGCTGATGCTGCCAGCGCCAATCAGGAAGGCCTCGGTCTTGCTGACGTTGAGTTGGAGAAGGTTGGCCCTCGTCCCGGACTTGATGTTGGACAGGCAGTCGGTCAGGACGCCAGTAGTCCTGGAGTTCAGGGTGGAGGCAGAGAGGTAGAGTTGGGTGTCATCCGCACACATGTGGAAATTTACACCATGTCTGCGGATGATGTCACCAAGGGTGTAGAGGGTGAAGAGGAGGGGACCGAGGACAGAGCCCTGAGGAACACCACACGAGACGGTGCGGGGGCTGGAGGAGAAGCCATTTGCCACAATGAAATGGAGGCGATGTGAAAGGTAGGACCTGAACCAATCAAGAACAGAACCTTGAAGGTTGAGGTGGGAGGAGAGGCAGTGGAGGAGGATTGAATGGTCCACAGTGTCAAAGGCGGCGGAGAAGTTGAAGAGGTCGAGGAGGCAGAGGGAGCCCTGGTCATACATGGTCAGGATGTCGTTTGTGACCTTGACCAGAGCAGTTTCCGTACTGTGGGCAGCACGGTAACCCAATTGGAGGGATTCATGGAGGGAGTGAAAGGAGAGGAAAGAGCGAAGCTGGGAGGCAATAGCTCTCTCAAGGACCTTGGATAGAAAGGGGAGATTTGAGATGAGCCGGTAGCTAGATATTTGCGATGGATCAAGGGAAGGTTGCTTCAAGGTGGGTCTGATAGTGGCTTTTTTAAGGGGGAAAGGAACAGTGCCAGATGACAGGGAGAGGTTAATGATGTCGGTGAGTAGTGGGGCGAGGAGTTGGAGCTGGGATTTAGGAGAGGGGTGGGGATGGGGTCCAGGGAGCAGATGCTGTTTTTAGGAGGGAGGTTTGGACCTAATGGGTCAAGTGGCTAATTGCACCATAAATAAGATTTTGATATGAATTTAAGTTAACTTTATCTATTAGGCTGTATCTGCTACCAGTCAAGGGAAAATTGACAATCACAAACTTCAAATAAGTGCAGAAGATTACAACAGCCTGTATAACTGGTATTTTTCCATTTAATTTTGCTATAATTGTGCTTGGAAATTTTCGCACAAAGTAATTGGGCTGCGAAATAAAAATAATTTTAAATGTGCTATTGATATAATTAAACTGCGTTTATACTGCTAGGAGGGAAGTAATATTCCTCTTTGTGGTGGAGAGATGTGCAGCAGGAAGCCTGATTTATAATTCCTATTTTATTTCTCACCTGTTAAAACAGGCTGACTATTTTGAAATTCAGTACAACACTCTCAGATTGGTTGTTAATTTTTTTTAATGCTATTTATTCTCTGGTTGTGCAAGCAACTCTACAACACTAGTGAAGCGAAAGCTTCCAGTGATTGTTCAAGGCAGATGCAACACTTTCAATATTTTAAGCAGTGGAAAAACACAGCTTGTATATATGCCTTCAAACCATTTTGTGATTAATGGTGTAACAAACGCTGAGTACCATATATAAACCACTGGTGCACAGTTAGGCTTTTGTTTTCTCCGATAATCTACTGGCTTTTGGCATCTCTTAACCACTATTTATTGTATTCAATTTTTTATTTTTTCTCTATTGGTGGGAACCACTTTGTAGCCTTCACTTGGGTTTATGAATTTATAATAATAATAATCCTTACATTTCAAATCCCATCTTTCACGTCAGAAGGACGTTTCAAAGAGCTTCACAAGCTAAACTGCATGATCCAGTAACGGTGCATTTTGTGTGTGTGCAAATTTAAAAATAAATCTAAACAAAAGAAAGGAGCTGTTCTCATTAAGATTTTTCTATACACACCAGTGGAGTATCTATCCCACTCTCTGGAACTCTATCCAAGAGTCCCACAAACTCTTACCTCATTCAAGATCCATCTGAAGACCTACCTCTTTGACCATGCTTTTGTTCATCTTTCCCCTCCCCACCTCCCTTGGCTCCAACACCCAGGATGGGTGCTTAGGCAGGAATTTTTGAGTGCCTTGGGACATCCTCCTGTGAAAGGTGCTACATAAATATAAATGTTATTGCATTGCATATATGCAGAATAGAGAAGTTTTAAATAAAAAGAACAGGTTGCTATCCCCAATGAGAACCTGCTGTGAACTCCCAATATCTGGCAAACTGATAAAAATGTGTTTCTGCTCCCTACTTCTAATCCTATGCTCTGTCGGTATGACACTACATTAACAACACAAGATTCCATTTATAAAGTGCCTTTCACGTCAGGAGGACATCCAAGGCGCTGCACAGTTGGGTCATGACCCGAGCAGGGGGGAAATGGTCAGGGTGAGGGGAGGGAAGGGAGGGAGCGAGGAGGGGGAAGAGAGTCGAGAGGGGAGCTGAAGGCTCGGTCAAAGAGAAAGGTTTTGAGACCGGCCTTGAAGGAGGAAAGGGAGGAGGCGGCGAAGGCACTGGGGGATAGAGTTCCAAAGCCTAGGGGCTGAGAGGCTGAAGGCCCGACCACCGATGGTAGGGCGATTGGGGCGGGGGACGTGGAGCAGACCGGAGCCGGAGGAACGGAGGGTACGGGCAGGTAGGTAGGGGGATAGTAGGTTGGAGAGGTAGGAGGGAGCAAGGCCGTGAATGGCCTTGTAGGTGAGGATGAGGATCTTGAAATCGATCCTCTGGGGGATGGGGAGCCAGTGGAGGCGAGCGAGGGTGGGAGTGATGTGGTCCCGAAGCCTGGTGCGGGACAGTACACGAGCTGCAGAGTTCTGAATGACCTGCAGCTTGTGGAGGGAGGTGGCGGGAAGGCCGGCGAGGAGAGAGTTCCCATAGTCCAGCCTTGAGGTGACAAAGGTGTGGACCAGGGTTTCAGCAGCGTGAGGGGTGAGGTAGTGCCGTAGTCTGGCGATGTTCCGGAGGTGATGGAAGGCGGTGCCAGTTGTGGTGCGGATGTGAGGGAGAAAGGGCAGCTCAGGGTCAAACAAAACGCTGAGGTTCCTGACTGGCTTTGAGAGGTGGAGAGTGCAGCCTTGGATGCTGATGGTGTCGGCGCCTGATGTGCGGAGGCGCTGACGTGAGCCAATCAGGAGGGCCTCGGTTTTTCGCACGTTGAGCTGAAGAAAGTTGTCTCTCGTCCAGGACTCGATGTCGGACAGGCAGCTGTCAGGACATCGGTGGTCGTGGAGTTGAGAGTAGAGGAGGAAAGGTAGAGTTGGGTGTCATCCGCATACATGTGGAAGTTAACTCCATGTCTGCGGATGATATCACCAAGGGGGAGCATATAGAGGGTGAAGAGGAGGGGACCGAGGACAGAGCCCTGAGGGACAAAACATGAGACAGTGCGGGGGGTGGAGGAGAAGCCATTTGTCGAGACAAAGTGAAGACGGTGAGAAAGGTACGACCTAAACCACTCAAGGACAGTGCCTTGAAGGTTGAGGTGGGAGGACAAGCGGTGGAGTAGGATAGCGTGGTCGAGCGTATCGAATGCTGCCGATAGGTCGAGGAGGACGAGGAGGCAGAGGGAGCCCTGGTCACAGATGGTCAGGATATCATTGGTGACCTTGACCAGGGCAGTTTCTGTGCAATGGGCAGCACGGAAACCTGACATTAAGCTGCAAATAACTGGCTATTCAGCAGAGTGAAAAGACATTATTCACAAATGAAGAAGTATTATTTGGGAGATCTTTCTCCTAAGTGAAATAATCTCAATTTATCAATGACTATCTTTGCAATTCCTAGTGTATTATATGCCATTTAGGTACCCACACTTTGTCACTATGTAATTTCACACAGTTATGAAGATAGACTTGTGGAATTGAATTTAACCTCAGTAAAAAAACATGATAAGAGCATATCATCTAGTGCTTAAATTGAATGGATAATGATGATATTAGCAAGACAGAACTAGAGAAGATTAACTTGGTTCAAGCATGATTTGAGATTATAGGAACTTTCTTTTTCTTAGCGAATAATGGATAATGTGAAATAAACTCAGAGGTTCAGCAGTTAATGTTGAGGATATTAACTCTTGTGGGTCTCATTTTCTACTTCAGTTGTGAAAATTGTGAAAATAAATCACATTAATGACTCAGTCCTGTCAACCGATGAATCTTGACTGAACTTAGGACTATATATCTTGTGTGCGAAACGTGGCAGTGATGTCCCAAACAGCCAAGAAGTGAATAATCAATTTAATTTGGTGATTGTTGGCTAGGATACTGGGAAACTCCCTTCTAGTTTTGAAATGTGCCATAGGATCTTTAATGTCCACCTGGACATTAAAGATTTGGTGATCACCCGGGGCCTCAGTGTCTCGGATGTCACTATTACCGACAAGGCCATCTCTGACCACCACTTCATCTCCTTCACCACCTCCACCCCCCTCCCCACCTCCACCAGACCCACCACCATCTTCTACCGCCCTTGGAAGAAGTTACCCCCACAATCCCTAACCGATGCCTTGGAGTCCTCTGAACTCCTCTCCCTCTGGCCTTCAACCTTCACCGACCCCTCTTCTCCTCTCTCCCTCCTCCACAATACCCTCTCCTCCACACTCGATACTCTTGCCCCCATCACTTCCCGCACTGTCTCCTACTCCCGCTCCTCCCCCTGGTACACCACCCACCTCCGCTCACTGAAAAGCCAGGTGCGGGCTGCTGAACGCACCTGTGTCAAATCTGGCCTAACGGTCCACCGACAAATCTGGCTGGACCTCCTCAAAATTTACCGCTCCACTCTAGCCTCGGCCAAGTCGTCCTTCTACTCCAGGATAATCCTGGAGGCGAAGAACAACCCCAGGCTACTGTTTTCCACCACAACCCGACTCCTCCGTCCCCCCCGCCACCCCGCGCAGGTCATCTCCTCCAACCTTCACTGCGAGGAGATGCTGGATTTCCTTGAATCCAAGATCAAGGGAATTCGCTCCGCGGTCACTTCCCCTCCAACATCCACCAACCCCCCACACCCTCACTCCCACACTCCGACTCCTACCCATCCTCCCCTACTCACTTTTGTACCCGTTTCCCCACCCTCTGTCACCAAACTCATCCTATCCCTAAAACCAACCACCTGCTCCCTTGACCCCATCCCCACTCCACTCCTTATCTCCCAGCTCCACTTTCTTGCCCCACATATCACTGACATCATCAACCTGTCCCTCTCCTCTGGCTCTGTCCCCATTCCCTTAAAAACTGCCACCATCACGCCCACCCTGAAAAAACCCTCCCTTGATGCGTCGCAGCTATCAAGCTACCGGCCCATCTCCAACCTCCCCTTTCTCTCCAAGGTCCTGGAAAGAGTTGTCGCCTCCCAACTGCGCTCTTTCCTTTCCACCCATTCACTTTTCGAACCCCTTCAGTCAGGTTTCCGTGCTGCCCATAGCACAGAAACTGCCCTGGTCAAGGTCACCAATGATATCCTGACCATCTGTGACCAGGGCTCCCTCTGTCTCCTCGTCCTCCTCGACCTATCGGCAGCATTCGATACGGTCGACCACGCTATCCTACTCCACCGCTTGTCCTCCCACCTCAACCTTCAAGGCACTGTCCTTGAGTGGTTTAGGTCGTACCTTTCTCACCGTCTTCACTTTGTCTCCACGAATGGCTTCTCCTCCACCCCCGCACTGTCTCATGTGGTGTCCCTCAGGGCTCTGTCCTCGGTCCCCTCCTCTTCACCCTCTATATGCTCCCCCTCGGTGACATCATCCGCAGACATGGAGTTAACTTCCACATGTATGCGGATGACACCCAACTCTACCTTTCCTCCTCTACTCTCAACTCCACGACCACCGATGTCCTGACAGCTGCCTGTCCGACATCGAGTCCTGGACGAGAGACAACTTTCTTCAGCTCAACGTGCGAAAAACCGAGGCCCTCCTGATTGGCTCACGTCAGCGCCTCCGCACCTCAGGCGCTGACACCATCAGCATCCAAGGCTGCACTCTCCACCTCTCAAAGCCAGTCAGGAACCTCGGCGTTTTGTTCGACCCTGAGCTGTCCTTTCTCCCTCACATCCGCACCACAACTGGCACCGCCTTCCATCACCTCCGGAACATCGCCAGACTACGGCACTACCTCACCCCTCACGCTGCTGAAACCCTGGTCCACGCCTTTGTCACCTCAAGGCTGGACTATGGGAACTCTCTCCTCGCCGGCCTTCCCGCCACCTCCCTCCACAAGCTGCAGGTCATTCAGAACTCTGCAGCTCGTGTACTGTCCCGCACCAGGCTTCGGGACCACATCACTCCCACCCTCGCTCGCCTCCACTGGCTCCCCATCCCCCAGAGGATTGATTTCAAGATCCTCATCCTCACCTACAAGGCCATTCACGGCCTTGCTCCCTCCTACCTCTCTGACCTACTATCCCCCTACCTACCTGCCCGTACCCTCCGTTCCTCCGGCTCCGGTCTGCTCCACGTCCCCCGCCCCAACCGCCCTACCATCGGTGGTCGGGCCTTCAGCCTCTCAGCCCCCAGGCTCTGGAACTCCATCCCCCAGTGCCTTCGCCGCTTCCTCCCTTTCCTCCTTCAAGGCCGGTCTCAAAACCTTTCTCTTTGACCGTGCCTTCAGCTCCCCTCTCGACTCTCTTCCCCCTCCTCGCTCCCTCCCTTCCCTCCCCTCACCCTGACCATTTCCCCCCTCCTCGCTCCCTCCCTCCCTTCCCTCCCCTCACCCTGACCATTTCCCCCCCTGCTCGGGTCCTGACCCAACTGTGCATCGCCTTGGGATGTCCTCCTGACGTGAAAGGAGCTTTGTAAATGGAATCTTGTTGTTGTTTTTGTTGTGGACAGGCAGATGGGGCCTCGTATTATTGTCTCATCTGTAACACGGAACCGCTGACACTGTAGCCACTGCACCAGCAAATGGAATATTTCAAAATAGCCAAAGGTTGTAACGATTCAATCAAGGGCTGCTTTCTCAAAGAGTTTGCTGTAGGGTCCAATTCACAGAGGGCTGTGAGCTGTTGGTTCTTAGCATTGAAATATCTTGCCCACTATATTTGCCATGGAATCAGATGGGATCTAATTTGTGGCATTTCTTATTTGCATTACATTTGAGGATTCTCATCGACTTTTGAGCACTCTGCTCCCGGAATTAAATCATGCAGAGTTCTCACCGGTTGGTATGAAATACTTCTGGTGACTGAAAAGATTTCCAATATGAGTTGCTCAGATTCATTTTTAAGGCACCGCATTGGTGACAAAATAGACTCCATAGAAATTACAGCAATGAAGAAGGCCATTTGATCCAATTGTATCTCTCTTAATAATAATAATAATTCTTGCATTTGATATAGCGCTTTTCATGTTGGGAGGACGTCCCAAAGCGCTTCACAGAACACAGAACACACTGTAAAGTGAATTGACTGTATATTTGTGGGCGAACGCGGCAGCCAATTGCGCACAGCAATGTCCCACAAACAGTCGTAGATTGAAAATGACCAATTTATCATTGTTTTTGGTTTTGGAGGGATTATTATTAGGCTCTGTGTGGAGTAAGGAAACTTGCCCAAGGTTTCGCCCTCTGCCTGGAATTGAACTCAGGTCTCTCACTTGCAAAGCGAGTGCTCTAACCACTGAGCTACAGGACTCCTCTTGGTACTAGCTTTCCAGCCAGAGCTCTATATTCAAATTCTATTCCCTGTTGCTTCCCCATACCCATGACAAAGGAGATTGAGAAAGTAGTATTGGGGCATACCCTGATAGTTTAATGAAGTAAAAATAATTGATCACTCAATCTACGACTGTTTGTGGCACACCGCTGTGCGCAATTGGCTGCCATGTTTCGCCCACATATACACAGTCAATCCACTTTATAATATATTCTGTGAAGTGCTTTGAGACGTCTCAACAACGTGATAAAGTGAAACATCAAATGCAAGGATTCTTATTAGTAATATAACAGCGACCTGGGAATAAATTAAAAGTTGAGAAATAGTTGAGTTACATCTCTTGTGTCTCCCTTTCTGCAATATTTCAGCCAAGAAAGAATGTTGTGTTTGCTGCTCTCATCTGGTTTGGCTCTTGGTCAATGTACCACTGAAAAAAAATGGGTGACACTAATCAAATATGCTCATGGAGCTTCTGTAGCACAATACTTATTTGTTTTAAATTATCCTGTTTAATTGTGTACAGAGAGGATTCTGCTAAAGAAACCTGATTTATGTGTGTTGCCTTGATTGCTTTCGGTACTGGATAATAGATTCTTCTGTTACATGGCATGGAGCCTGAACTCAATTACGTAATAATCTGTTGTCTTTGTTTTTAAGTAAATTCCTGTGTTTAATCCAATTCTGCAGAACACTCCATTTGAATCCGGTAACAAAACGTTCGGGGTGGCATGACCTGTATTGCAGAGAGTTAAGGTTGACCCTGTGAGAATCATTCTAATAGTCACACAATGATCTTGATGAAAGGTAAGACATCCTTGGGACGTCCTCCCGATGTGAAAGGTGCTACACAAATGTAATTTTGTATTGTATTGAATTGACGATGCAGTTCAGAGGGGCTAATTACAATCCAATACAAATTACAATACAAATTTACATTTCTGTGGCTCCTTTCACATCGGGAAGACATCCCAAGGTACTTAAGAATACTGGCTTGCCACTAACTGATATCAAATAATTCTTTTATTTAGATTTCTAGGGAATTTAGCCTCCGTTTAGACTTTTAGATTTTTTCTTAGCATTTCAGAATGTACAAATTTTGGACAATTCATACATTGAGTCTTAATTTTTAAGTTTGGTTTTATTTCCATAGTTTTTTTTAAGAACTAGAGAAAAATGCTTCAAAGTTGAGATTCAATTCAAGAATTGTACATAATTTGCATGATCTGAAATGCTAACCTCATTTTTGGATTTTGAGTACTTCAACTCGGCTAACACTCCAAATGTAGTACTGCGGGGCGCACTACATTGTCAGAGGTACCATCCTTCAGATGAGATGTTAAAGCAATGTCCCATCTATTTGTTCAAGTGGACATTGAAGATCCCATGGCACTATTGGATAAGAGAAGGCAGTTTCTCTCAGTGTCCTGATGAACAATCCTTCTAAAATTAGTCATTCACTTTATGGACTGTATGCAAATTGGCTTTCTGTTTGGTGAACTGGGTGTCTGAAGCTCTCCGAGACTCTACCATGTGTGCAGGGTGCTACATAAATGCAAGTTGTTGTTGACACATGCAAAAAAAATCTCAGTGCTTCAGAGTATTCAAACCAAATGGAATTCCATGCAACCCACGTAACATGGAAAGTCCAGAGATGTTTGTTTCAATGGAATGCACACTTTTACCCTGGAAGAACACATCCTGCTTACGTGATTCCATAAAGTATGGTGAAGGAATGTACTGTGAACAACGGAATGTTTTTTGTATTGGGAGAAAAGAAAAAAATTGTAACAGAAGATGTTGTGTTTGTTTTGAATTTCTGTTGTACTAAATATTATATTATAAATAAATATATATTTTCAAAAAAAAATTAGGTGCAATTTGGCAAGAGCCAAGGCTTGGCGACCCCAGAATGTGTACTGTTGGAGTCTTAAGAGCTAAAACCACATAACTTACCATCGAGAGCACGGTCTGGCAAGCTTTCCTGGTCCTTGTCCAGCTAGGGCCAACCTACCCATTAGGGCTTTGGCTTCACGGGTAACGGAAGCTGAGTCGGAAGAGTCTCTGTCCTCAATGAGTGGTCTGTCCTTACAAGTCCTGCCAATGAGCCAGCCAGTCTGTGTTGTTATCAGCAGTGCCCAGGAGGACTGTGGACCTGTCCGGCTCAAGAACTGGATTACCTAGACCAGCACACGGGTGGGCTCGATTCTGACATTCCATTGCCAAACATGTCACCTTGCAGCCAGTTCAGCTTCAAGGAGACCACCGCTTATCTTCTCTGGTATCGAAATTGGCTGCTACATTCAGCTACAAATACACAATCATTATATATTGGAGTAACATCCTGTGAAGTGCTTTGATACATTTCAATAATATAACAAGGCGCTGAATAAAATGCAACGTTTATTATTATTTTATTCAGGAATAAACTGAAAATTTGGCTTATCAATTCTGTGCTGGTCCTTTTCTCCTCTTGAGCAACTTAATCTAATCTCCTTAATCTCCTGCTTGCTCCCAAAATCCTTTAATATTCTTCTTTTTCTTTTCTTTTTCTTTTTTCTAATTCCCTTTTAAAATAATTTATAGAGTCTGAATTGATTATCTCGATTTTATGTCCTCTCTCTGCTCACGCACCAACCAGTGATAATGATCTGTTACTATTTCCCTCATCATTATCCTTCATAATCTTGAAGACCTCCACCAGATAATCCTTAAACAACTTCTAGTGAAAAAAGCCCTAACTTCTCAAGTTTCTCGCCATACCAGAATCTGGTAACATTTGAATGGATCTACATTACACCTTTTACATTACTTTTATATCTTTTTACCGACTTAATATATTTTTGAAGTAGAATTCCTGCAAATGGACTTGTACCTTCAGTGACCTCGAAAGTCTCCTCTTGTTGTTTAGAAATAGCTAGAAATTGTATTTTAGACCTCATTGTTTATATCAAGTCAATTTTTACAAACATTCCTTGATATAAACTAGATTCTGCATCAATACGAACAGAAAATACAAATTTTCAGGAAACGTATTGCTAGTTCTGGTGACAAGCACCTTTCTGAGATTGGCATCTTCAATAATGTTGTAATGTTACAGAGCTTGAATTCCTAATAGAGTATACATGTGTTATCATGCTAGCTAGCTAAATATATTTGACCTTTATGGATACGTTTGAAATCAAATGATGGCTATAAATGGACTTTTATGAAGTGCATTCTGCTGTTTTCATTCCGCAGAGGTAAGATCAATTTTTACTTGAGAAACAAAATTATTCTAACAAACTTGACAGACTGCCTAGAAGCTTTCAAATTCATTACCCACTGTAACAATATTTCAATCCTATTGAAATACAATAACTCTTCAAATAATTTACAAGAATTGTTACTCCAAGGGTAAAAATGTCATGCTTTGTGTTAAACTCAGTTTAACAGTGATCTCAGCAGAGTTGAATGGCTTGTTTATTATACTGTAAATGTCGAAAAGAGTAGGACCAATACAGCGGCATGTATAATGAACTTCAACGGCCTAATTTGCATTATTTCTCATGGATTTTCTTATAAGAAATACAAATTGTGCATCTGGAGAATTATTTTCTTAAGCAAACGTACAAAACACTGATATAGCAGTCTATTTCAGGAGAAGTGTTTCTAGCTAAATTTCTTAATAAGGAATTTTTTACTTTCCATTAAGAAATAACATGAATTTGACCTAAATGTTCTGTTTGCAAAAAGTTCTCTGCAAATCTTAAGTTGGTTTCATACTGGGGGCGGGTGGGGGTAGAGAAGGATGATAGTATATCATTTCCTGCATCAGAGTGATATGGAGCACAAAGATAGATTCGTATCAACCTATTCCTGGTTCCTTTCATTGGTTAGATCGTAGTGTTCAGTATTGTGCTCAGCTTTGGTCACCTCACTTTTGGATAGATGTCAGTGTCAGTGTCAGAGGAGATTTACCAGGATGATACGAGGAATCAATATTTTCATCTTGTTTCTCTTGTCTTTCCACAAAGAATGACAAGAGGAACTGGGCTTATTTGCATTGGAAGGGAGAAGATTGATGGGAAATCTGATAGAAATCTTTAAAATTATGAAGGATTTAGATAGAGTAGATAGGGAAAAAATATTTCCACTGGTTGGTGAGTCAGTAACTGGAGAGCATCAGTTTAAGATAATTAGAAGAATGCAAAGAAGGAGATTAGGAGGAATTGTTTTACACAGAGAGTTTTAGGATGTGGAATATTCTGCTGGGTGGTCAAGATTCTATATTAGCTTTCAAGAGGGAATTAGATAGATATCTAAAAAGGAGCAATTTGCAGTGGTATGGGGAAACAACAGATAAATGGGACTGAATGGAAAGTTCTTTTAAAGAGCCAGTACAGACACGATGGGCTGATCGGCCTTCTCCTGTGCTGTACATTAAAATAAATCTAATTTGAAAAATTCAACGCTTTCTGCTTCCACTGTCTCCCTAAGGAGCTTGTTCTATACATTTATTACTCGCTCACTGAAATAGTATTTCCGCAGAATTGGCTTAAATTTACCCTCCTTCAATCGCCGGACATGTCCTCTAGTTCTACTGTTCTGGACAAGATTAAACAGTTTATGATGGTGTACATTATTTAGTCCCTTTAGAATTTTGAAAAACGGAATCAAATCGCCTCTTAACCTTCTCCAAAGTTTGCACAAATTCTTAAATTCAATCTTATTTTGTAACTTTTTTTCTTTCTGCAGTTCTTAAAAAGTACTGGGTTCCAAATTAAAACTGAATTGAAGAATTTTCCACAATTCTGTACAATCTTAAATTTTAAGAACAAATAATCTTACAGGCTATGATCAAGTGGAATTCTTGCTTTTATGTCCAATGATTAACACAAACCTTTATCAGCAATGAAAAGTGATTGAACTAACAGGAACAAATGATGATGTAAAGATCTCAAAACAGGAGGTAAGAGTTAATAATTATACTTGAGATTTTTTTTATTTTTAACTGGCTGAATTTTTGGTTCTTTAACAAGATCAAGATGTACTGAGTTGGACTCTATGACCTGTTCATAAAAAAAATTGATATGTTAGCTTGTTATTACTACTGAACTTTGACAGTGACTTATCTGTAGAATACTTAACAGTGCGTTTAATGATTCGATTTAAAAAGCAAAACAGAATTGTACTTCAACAGTCAGAGATGCTACATCTTATTAGCATTCCACCAATGAAGCAGCAAACAGTCTTATGGTACAAGCCTGTGAAAACTACAACCCTCTGAAACTAAGTGTGTAGTGAACTGCTGAGATGAATTATGATGAACTACAGGATGTAATGCCATGTACTTGGAATGTTTGTCAGTGTACAATTGTCCTTGGAAGCCTTTCTTCAGTGACCTAGGTTGTTCATCTAAGTTCTGGCTCACACAATACTAGCCATATATTTTGATTCCATCTGTTGTTGTTATTCCTTTTATCGCTATGCTGAATAAAATAATTTACAGCGGTTTACTTTGATATTCGAACTCAGCGTTACTTTGTAAGACCTGCTTTCCCTTTGCTTCTTTGGCACAGTGACAAACTGTAAAGTTGCAGCCTGACTCAGTTGGTAGTGCTCTTGCCTTTGAGTCAAAAGGTTGTGGGTTCAAGCACCAAGTCGAGACTGACATGGCCTAGGCTGACACTCCAATGTAAGGCTGGTTGTATTCTGCATTGTTGGAGGTGCTGTCCTTTGGATCGCAATGTTAAACTGCGATCCTGTCTGCTTGTTTGCATGGATATTAAAGATCCCATGGTACTAATTAAAAGAGAGAGGAGTTACCTGGCCAACAATTCCCCCGCTAAAATTTGTCATTTATTTATGGTTTGTTTGCACAAATTCACTGCTGTGTTTCCCTGCAAAATATACAGCCAACTACACTTTATAGTGGAGTGGTTATAGAGCACTCGAATCGCAAACGAGAGGACCTGGGTCCGATTTCCGGGCAGGGCGAAACGTTGGGCAAGTTTCCTTACTCAATACATGTGTTTACCTAGCAGTAAGTAGGAAAACAATTGTTATTAATAATAAGCCTTGTATTTATAATAATAAGTTTTGATAGTGTCTGGTATGAATTTCCCACAAAGAGTTCAGTTGTATGACAGGACAAAATTACAAGTTCTCTGGGATGCATTGTTGACTGAATGATCAGAATCCGCTGTCATATGTGGAGTCCTATAGCTCAATGGTTAGAGCACTGACTTTGCAAGTGAGAGACCTGAGTTCAATTCCAGGCAGAGGGCGAAACCTTGGGCAAGTTTCCTTACTCCACACAGAGCCTAATAATAATCCCTCCAAAAACCCCAAACAATAATAAATTGGTCATTTTCAATCTACGACTGTTTGTGGGACATTGCTGTGCGCAATTGGCTGCCGCGTTTGCCCACAAATATACAGTCAATTCACTTTACAGTGTGTTCTGTGAAGCGCTTTGGGACATCCTCCCGACGTGAAAAACACTATATCAAATGCAAGGATTATTATTATTATATCAGGCTTTGCACAAGTACTCAGTAAATTCATTCCAATACCACACGGTCATCACAAATACAAAGAGTTAATGCATTCACCACTTTACATGTGACGTGCCTCTATTACAGAAGTAGAATTGCATTGGTATCAAAAATCTTTATATTTCTATTTTATGATAGATCAAATCACTTGGAAACCTTTGGCCATTGCTACCCGGCATAAAAGCCAAGAACATCAATATAATGCTTGAAGTGGAAAACTGTACTGTATATTAATTTAAACATAGCCATTTTAAATACAGAAGGAGGCTATGCAGCCCATTGTTTCTGTATCACTGCCTCCCATTTTTTATTCATGTTATCCTCTTTTATAATCCCAGTTTCCAATTTAGCCCCACAAATCCTTTATTTTTTTTAACTGCTCAATTAGCCAATTCCATTTTGAATGATTCTACTGAACGAGATTTGTAATCACTTGATCTAATCTGTGCTGACCTTAAAACATAAAGACATTTGCATTCTATTCGCAGATCAAAATTGATTACAATGCGTAAAATTGAAATAATCACTTTCTGGTTTTCCCCATTGGCTACAAACCAGCAGATCTGCCGGAAAACCTGAGATGACTCACCTTTATATGGGATAATTCTGGTATGTCCTGCTTCTTCTTCTCTTCTGGAATTGCCATGTTCAGGATTTCATGTGTAGAAAATCACAGTCTCCAATCTGAGTTTGCTGACTGCAACACAGGTCATTGGCCAGAGTGTCTGAATAACCTGAGTTATAAAAGGCATGAAAAGCAAAAGGTTATGAAGATCAACATTTTGTAATGATTATGAAATGAAATGATCTTCCATCTTGTTCCTTCTTAGAGTGTAATTATGACAAATATTTAATCTTCCAACCGCAGACATCGAACAAAATCTGCAGGGAGCAGAGACCACTATTAATTGTTAAAGCCTTTGCATGCACATAACTTTTACTTAAATGTGCATTTTGATATTACAGATAAAGCTAGTGATTTGTCACAGTGTCTTATCCCTGGAGAAATATATGATTTTTATAACCTCTTGCGGAAAATCAAGCTACGTCTTGGCAAAATCAAGAGGAATGGGGAGCAGGGATGTTTAATGGATGGGTATAATTTCAACATGCAAATCCTCCTTGGAGATGGGGATTACAATTACTTTAACGCTCCTTGCCCCTCCCTCCCCTCCCATCCCCCCTACCCCCAGAAGAAACATGTAAAATGTCAACGATGCTTCCTAACTTTAAAAACAAGCAGAAAATTAAACTTGGTTTAAAATAATAATAATAATCCTTGCATGTGAAAAAACGCCTTATCGCATCCGAGTTGTTGCAAAGCGCTTCACAGAATACATAGACAGACAGGATTTAGGTTTAAAATCTCTTTTGAGGAAAGGCACTGACTGCATCCTAGATGATAATGTTAAAGTCCTAAGGCAAGAATTCTACTAACTGAGCCAGACTGACACATATTTAAAAAATGTTTACATACCTTGTTTTTATATATAATTGGGAGAAGGAGATATGTATTTCAGTGGATTAGGAGTAATTTAACAACAACAAATCTATCCAATGTCTGAGTAGCTTTATTAATGTCGTGTAAGTACTATTCCAGCTTCACAAACCTGAAAATGTACAGATTGGATTTTCCCACAGAGACAGGGATCTCCAATGGCTGCTTGGCACTAAAAGGGTTAAATGTAACAATTTCTGCATTAAGCATTCACGTAAGAACCACAAACACTGGAGAAAAAATATTAAAATAAAGCATTTTGCAAAATGCCATTGTGAGTAATGAGGCTGTTCACTCATTAAATATTTTCCATGTTCCATTCAGAAACATGTGCTTTCCTCCTCTTACTGCACCTCTTACTCTTACTTACTCTTCACCGGAAAAACACCCTGTCAAATGTGCGTACTGATTGATGTGCTTACAATTATTCTCAACTCCTCAGTCCTGTGGTGAATCAGTAATGCCTTCTATTCAATATTTCGCTACTGGAGTTTTTGACATTTTGCCTTGTAACAAGCTATTGACAAGCACATTAGTTGAAATCTAATCAACCTTAGGCATAAGTGTGTGTGAGAGACAGAGAGGTACAGCAGCAATGCCATTTAATAACAACTTGCATTTCTATAACACCTTTAATGATAATAATAGCAACGCTTGTACTTGATATTACTACTCTCAACTGCAGCCCATCTCCTGATTACTCTCACCTCCGCAAGATGACAGAGAAATCTGGAACTCGCTCCCCTAAAAGCCTGTGGATGCTGGATCCATTCACATTTTCAAGACGAAGGTAGATAGATATTTGTTAGGTCAGGGTATTAAGGGATATCTGTTGGAATAATTGGAATCTTGTTGATATGGGGCACGGGCAGGTAACTGGACTTGAGGTACAGATCAACCATGATCTTATAAAATGACGGAACAGGCTCGCGGGACTGAATGGCCTACACCTGTTCCTATGTTCCTGTATGTTCCTATGACTCTTCTCCCGTTCCCTCACTGTTTCTATGATGTTTTTTGGTTCCTCTCGCGTATTATTAATCTCATGAAATAATGCTTCTCAGTTTCAGTACTTTGTTTTATTTTCTGAAAAACTCTGAAGATCTATATTCCTGTGACTAAAAATAAAAATTATTAAGGCTTTTCTGTGGAGTAAGATGTTCTTGATCAGTTTTAAAGGAGTATGTAATATATTGAACATTCTGACAGAATAAACTGCCATCAACTACAGATACTGCATTCATTAATAAAACATTTCTTAAAACAGCATTTCATATGAGAATGTTGGTATACAGATTTCTGACAACATCGCACAGAGAAGAATCATCGGAAAATAGAATAGTTCTAAGCGTTATCTTTGTGTGAAGTGACATATGTGCACACTTTTTCTTTTTTGATATGGAGAGTCCATAGGAGTCCTTAGAGAGGTGAAAGACAAGTTTGTCCTTCTTTTTTTTGTTTTCTGGTCTGCATCCCAACTTTTTTTATTTGCTTTGTGAAGTGCCTTTTGTTGATAATGACTAAGCTTTGTGTGATGTGAAAGAAGCTCAGGGTAGAGCTTCAACCCACAACCTTGTGTACGAGAGACGAGATAGCTAACCAACTGAGCCAGACCAAGAGGTTTGGGTAGTTATGGAACATAAAAGAACATACATCAACTATCTGGTCAGAAGCGATGTTTTCAGTCTTTTCCTCTCTGTCATACAACTTAAGGTAATAGGAGACAAGGAACAGCATTTAGGATCCAGAGCATTAAAATTCTGTGGATGTTGTACTCAGCGATATTTCACTCTTTATTCACAATGCACAGTGAATTTAGTTCAGATAGTTAAGCAAGTTGGATCAATGATTTCGATATGTTGACTGCGAGGTGGTGTGAAGAGTTTACAATAAATTCACTTTATAGTATATTCTGTGAAGCGCTTTGAGACGTCTCGAAGACGTGATAAGGCAGTATATCAAATGCAAGGATTATTATATTATTCTAAGAGTTGGGCTTTCACAATGGATCAACTCTCGACTTATGCTGCATGTTTTGTGGTAAACGGTGGCCATTCAGTCTGAGTTTTGCAGTATTATCACAGCACATGTATGTCTACTGAAAAGTCACTTTAATTTATAGTATGTACAAAACGTTAGTTTTATTTTGTCACATCTGTGATTGGATTGTGTAAATGCAGTTATGAGACATTCAGCGGTTCATGTGCTGTGTGAAGTATTCATGATAATTGCAATATTTCACACTGAATAACTAATTCCGATGAAGTGAATATATTTATCCTTTTGAATTATTATTGCAGCCCCATCCATATTACACTACACCCCTTGAGTATAGTGCAAAATGAGGTTTAAAAAGAATTCAACTGCTTTAAGCTAAATTCTCAACATGGTAAATCAGAGGGCATAACAACTCCACAATGAAGATATAATGGCAGTCAACAATGGAGTAAGCCATTCTGGGAAGATTGGCAAATTTATGGACTTTGGCGAGAATATTTTATTCCCTGTGCATTAGTCCATAAATTTATAGTTTGACGGCATGAGGAGATGATGGTTTTTTTTCATTATAAACTCATATCACTGAGGTCCACAATTTATGGCCCGGTGTGAAATGAGAGATTTTAACTCCTCAAGTATCACTGCTTGGATATCTTCCATGACTTTTATGATGGATATTTTTACTGTTCTTTGACGCATTACATAAAAAAATTATAATAACCATGTGACATGTGCTTTTTTGTCAGCCTAGCAGAGGGGAGAGAGGGGAGTAAATAAAATAGGTGTATAAAATCATATTAATAATAATCCTTACAGTTGATATAGTGCTTTTCACGTCTCCTTGACGTCTCAAAGCGTTTCACAGAATATGCTGTGAAGTGAATTGACTGTATATTTGTGGGCGAAACATGGCAGCCAATTGCACATAGCAGTGTCCCACAAACAGTGGTGGATTGAAAATGACCAATTTATTGTTTTGTTTTTGGAGGGATTATTATCAGGCGTGTGGAGTAAGGAAACTTCCAAGGTTTTGTCCTGCCTGGAATTGAACCCAGGTGTCTCGCTTGCAAAGTGAGTGCTCTAACCACTGAGCTACAGGACTTGCTGGAAAGTGTCACCTGGCCCACGATCCCACTCGTAATATCACCACAAAAACTTGCATTTATAAAGCATCCTTCACACGGGCTAACGTCTTGGAGCACACATGATTATTGACCATTAATAATAACAATAATAATAACCAGATAGAGAGAAAATTCTCCTTTTGGTTGCTTCCAATAAAGGTCATAAACCTTGCAGTGGATACAGCTCCCTGAATGTTACGAGGACATCTTGAAGCGCTTCACAGAATTTGCTGTGATAGTGTAGTGACTGTGTATTTTTTAGGCGAACACTACAGTCAATTTAAACACAGCAAACACAGCCCTGAGATGAATGGCCTTTTTTTTACTGGGGGATCGATGGCTAGGATACCAGAAATAGTACCATGAGAACTTTAACATCCACTTGAATGGGTGAACAAGACTGTGGTTTAATGCCTCATCTGAGGGATGGAACTCCAAGAATGGAATACATTCCCAACACTGTTTTGGAGTATCAGCTTAGATTATGTGAGTTCAAAGTCCCAAAGTAGGTCTTGAACCTGCAAGCTTCTCATTCAGAGGTAAGAGCGCTACTAACTGAGTCAGGCTGACTATAAAGCATGTGATACATAGTTATGATAATTCCATCTACATTTCTCTTGTATTTTAAACATATTTCAATAGAAATTATCATGTGACATTCTAAACCTTCTTCGCGTTCACTGCATTTTGACAGTGTTAAGATAAAAGCTCACTGTGTTGTCTCCTGTTCCAATTCATTCTTTCTTAGAACCTCAAACGTATAGAGCTCCTTACCTCTTGTCTTCCCTTTTTCCTACTATCCACAGAGTTTTACAAACCTTGAGTTGAGATATTAAACTGAGATCCTGTCTACACTGGAGTGAACATGCTGACTTTTACCTGAATCTCAGGGTGTGCTATAAATGAATATCTTTGAAATATGCAAAAGTGCACAACACATAAAATGCGAATAAAGATTTAAAGTTGGTCTCTGCCTTACCTTAATTGGTACAAGATTCTCATATCTGAAAAGTACTGTTTAAAAGAGAAATTGAAAGATTAATGTCCATGGATTTAATTACTTGAAGTTACTTTACTGAATTTATTGAAGAAGGTAACCTGTTACAAATCAAGAACAGACAGGAGACGGGCACCAAAGTAAAATAACTTCTATTATTTTCTAATATTCAGAGAGATTGATACAGTATAATAAATTTGGGATAATATGGTACAAAACATTAAGTAAATGAACTCAACAGTGAGGTCAAATATGCACAATTTCTAACAATTTCAGAAGCACATAATGCCAACAGATTTCGGAACTCTGTTCTAACATAATCTAATTTTGGAGCAGACTTTCATGGGTTGGCGTGACTTCTTTTTAGTTATTGGGAGCCCTTCTAAAGAAGATTCCTTATAAAATAAAATCTCTCTAGAATCCTTTGCCACATGTTAGACTCCAACAGCAAATTGCATTTACTGTATATAGTTCCCTTCACACAGAATAAGGTGTGCTTTACAGTGGCGGAGCAGATCCCGAGCTGAGGGTGGGTGGGGGGTGATGTGGATTATTGGATGTCCAGAGATGGGTTAATATTATTTTCTTTTGGAATAAATGACATGTCTGTTTTGTTTACAAAAAAATTAATTTAAACAATAAATGTGGATAATTCCTGATAAACACTTGGAAGATATGATTCTGAGTGAAGCATTTGGGACAGGTTATGTTTGCAGTCAAATGATGATTTCCCCCCTGTGGCTTCTTCATACAAAATTACAAGATTGGTTTGGACGAAGAAGGCTCTTTAGCTCATCTGATCTTATCCCTTCAGAATACCCATCCTACTGTCCCTCCCAGGACCAATGCTTTTTAAATGAGTCAAGTGTCCTGGCCTCTACAACCTTTCCTTCCATCCTCTTCAAGTCATTGGTTATATAATAATAATAATAATCCTTGCATTTAATATAGCGCTTTTCACGTCGGGAGGACGTCCCAAAGCGCTTCACAGAACACACTGTAAAGTGAATTGACTGTATATTTGTGGGCGAACGCGGCAGGTTACCCTCTGTGTAAAGAAAAACCTCCTGGTATCTGCCCTGAAATTGCCCTTTACAACTCTAAACATCTTGTTCTACTGTCTTGTTGCTTGGAGTATTAACCTAGGTTTACTTTTTCAATCCCATTTAAAATTTTGTACACCACTATGAGATCCCCTCCAAGTTCTCTTCTCTCAAGAATGAGAGTACTGGCTTGTGTAATCATCACTTATAGCTCATTCCTCTAACACTGGGGATCATCCTTGTTGCTCTCTGCACAGTGACTAGAATTGTATCTATTATTGAGGGAAGCTGATCCCTCAGGATCACTTGAAAGTTATTTCTGGGCCGTGGACAGTGGGATTCCTCCCGTCTTCTTCAGATCAAGTCCAAAAAAAACCCCCAAAAACAGACACCACTGCAAAGAAATTAAAAAATTACATTACAAAAATTATTTTTTTAAAAATGGCTGTCAAAAAAGATAGAAAAAGGTGATTCCAGTGTCTGGAGAGGAGCGCTCCATTATTAAAGGTTAATTAACACAAGGATGGCTGCACAAACACCAGACATTGTATCTCGTAGTGTTATAACAATAAAACCTTAAGAAATGTTGAGTATCTGCAGGCTTGAAAATCTTTTAACACTTCTATTTTTTTGGAAGATTCAGATAGCTAATGAAGCATCAATACCAGTGATAGTGAGGCTACAGCTGCAGGAAACTTTGAGGCTCCAATAGCCCTGAATTAGGTGCAGCTGTCACATCTGGTTCAGTGCAGTATATTTCATCAATGGCTTCTCCAACAAGATAAGGTTTGCAATGAAAAAAGTGGGAGCTCACGCCTCTCCAAATTGATAGTGTATAGTGTTGTAGAGATTTGGAGGACGAAGTCGATAAGAATGAGTGCCAATGCCAGTTCTAGCTAAAGCAACTGAAGTGGCTTCCAAGAAAGCTGCCAGAAACCATTGCAAATTTTGCTCCAAGAGAATGCTAGTAGCTCGATGCAAAGTCCTTTGGCCAACGGAAATGTAGTTTGGTTCGTACATGGAACAGATGAATTGGAGAGTTGCTATGTTGTTGAAGGGACTGCATGAATTAGATGTACACTGACTACTGACCGCAGATTAGCATCTGGACACAGAATGGCTCAGGAAAAGCAGTTAGTTCAAGATAAAAGGCTGACAGGCAGGAAGTCACAGTATTAAAGTGCTGAGTAATAGGATGAGAAGAAACCACAAATCTTTTTTCTCTGACACGGTGTCAGTTGAGGTAGTAAAAAGTGGAATTATAGTGTAGGGGACTTTGCAATGTAATGAAGGGCGATTGTTAGACAATCAACAGAAGTTAGGAAAGAAAGTTTATATTTGTCTAGTGCTTCACAGCATTCACCCACAAGTCAATTCACTTTATACTATACTCTGTGAAGCACTTTGAGATGTCCGAAAACATGATAAGGTGCTATATCAAATGCAAGGATTATTATTTATTATTACTATTTTAAAAAATTACATTACAAAAAATATTTTTTTAAAAATGTCTGTCAAAGAAAATAGAAAAAGGTGATTCCAGTGTCTGGAGAGCAGATGAAAAAGAATGCTGTGAAGCATTAGACAAATATAAACTTTCTTTCCTACTGTCAATCCACGACTGTTTATGGGACACTGCTGTGCGCAATTGGCTGCTGTGTTTCGCCCACAAATATACAGTCAATTCACTATTCTATGAATCTCTTTGAGACATCTAGAAGACGTGAAAAGGCTATTCCAAATGCAAGGATTATTATTATTATTTACAGTATATTCCGTGAAGTGCTTTGAGATGTCTAGAAGACGTGAAAAGCGCTATATCAAATGCAAGGATTATTATTATTTTTTGTAGGCAGGTAAAATGTGTTGCCATTTTGTGCGCAGTAAAGTCCCACAAATAAAGCCATGACAAGAAAGATCAATTAAACTTAAAGATTGCTGGCCAGGACACTCAAAGACCCTCCCTTCTCCTCTCAGATACTGTAATCACTATAGAGTTGTGCCATGGGTTTGTCAACATTCGCATGATAGGTTAACATGGCATTGTTTTAACGTCGCATCTATTGGTGAGAGTCTGCAACAGTGTGGCTGTCCCCCAACACTGCACTAAAGTATTAGCCTATTCTTTTATCTCACATCTCCATTTGGGTTTGAACCCACAACTTTCTGAACTGGAGGCAAGACTGCGACCAACTGAACCCACTGAGAACTTTACAATGGACACAATTCAGTATTTCTACGAATCTCAGTAAAATGATAGCTTCAAAAAAATCAAGCGCAATTTAAATCTCATAGTTTTTAAACAAAGACGTCTTCTAAATTCACAAAACTGTACTACTAAAGCACCTTCACTGACATGCCGTATCTTATAAATCTGCAGATCAGTTTGAATGAGAACTTGGCCTTTAAATAAGAGGATATCTTCCATATTCTTACATTACCAAGTGAATACATTTTGGTCCTTAATCTACTAAGTGATACTTTGATCATGAACATAGCTAAATCTTGGGGGTGGGGGCAAGCCAGTCCATCCATATTTTGGCAGACATTCAAGGAACAGTTATTGTTGACCTTCCTTCCTAGGGACTATTAATAATGTATTGCCTGTAGATTAAAGAGCTGAAGGCACTTTAGGTTGGAGCAGATTTATAATTTTCCATGCAATTTAGAAGGCCCTTGCAAGAGAGATGTTCTTACAATTCAAGGGTCAGACCGTGATTTAAACCCATAACTTATTATTAACCATTAAAATGTAGTTGAATGAGTAAAACAATGCACAAGATCATAAGAATTTGCTAGACGAAAGAAGACCAAGGTCCATCTCGTTCGCCTTCTGCCGTCCTGGCGGTTGCTTGTTATGTCCTAAACTATATGCTGTATCCTGTATCCTGAGATATTATTTCTAACAGAAATCTATCTAATTTGTTCTTGAAACAAGTGACACTTTCTGCTTCCACTATCCTCCTATGGAGCCTGTTCCATAAGTTTACTACTTATGCAGGTTCATAGGAAAGCCCAAATTATACAAACTATACAAAAAACAATTATTAGCTCCAGTAATAGAAATTAAATGTTCGCTAAAGTTCAGAACGCTGGTGAAATCTCCTTCAGTGGCTTACTGGTTAAAGCAATGGCCACTGCAACATTCAGACATGTAAATCAGAAGGACATTGGTTCAAATTCAGCCTCTGGTGAGTTAGCTGATCTTGGCAAAGGCAACGTTGGCCTCAATGGCTTTGCTTTCTAGAGGAGAAAATCAGCTCAGTGTCATCTGTTAGAACAGGAGGCTTAACTTTGAGAGAGGGTCAAGATCAAGTTTGTCAAAAATACCTGCCAGTGTCAAAGCTCACACATTAATAATGGTCACTTGGGTAAAGTAATGAAGGGTAACTCAAGCCTGTGGTATTGTATATAGTAATAGTCTATGCGACTTTGGAAATTTTAAAATTTTTAGAACAATTCATCAAGAAAAATTAATGTTTAAGATCCTTTGGATTTATTGGATTTATAAGAAGAGGCTCATAAAGAGGATGACTTATTATTCAAAAACAAATCATATGTTAGTTTGAATGGACGAACAGTGGTTGGAATCAGAATATTTCGATATCTCAGGGTTCATATTCCTTTTCAGGAGCTCAAAACAATATTCATCCTCAAGTAATACCAACAATAATAATAAGAATCCCTACATTTTGTAAAGGACCCTTCATGTCAAAAGGATATCTCAAAGTACTTCACAGGATAGACTGTAAAGTGTAGTAAAGGTATATTTTTGTCAAACTCTTACTTGTAAGTCATGCCCACATTCTTCAACATACTCATAAATGTACTACTGTAAGTAAGTTATAAAATAACAACACAAATCTAAGATACCTTTTGATCATCTTCAGAAAGCACATTTTTTATATACAGAAGCTTAAAAATACCTTCAACTCTAGCTTGAGCATCTGCATATCTTCTGGAGGACAAAAAGTTTTTTTTTNACAAAACTCAAGAGCGGTTGAGAAATATCTCAGTAAGTAGAATAACTTTTTTTGTTTAAGATGGTTATTTCTATTTACCTTTGAACAATTTCAGTCTAGATTACATGGCTTTTAATTGATCCATGATGTACAAAGGCAGTACTTTGCTTGCTGAATCCATATCTTCTTGTTTAATAGTCTTGATTAACTTCCAATGATGTTTAGCAATGAGCTCCATTAGCAGAATCATGAATTTCCTATTCAGTGGTTAATGGATAAGCATCTTCCACAGTTTTAACATTGGGCTGTGCACAATCAACATAAAATCTAGCATTTCACTTTTTGGAACTAACTCAATCTGTGAAGGCCAGGATGACCTGAAGGGTTCTAAAACTTCCTCTTGAAGCATAACCTTCAGTTGGGTATGTACCATTTCTTCCTTTCGAGGACAAAGCATGCAAGGAACAAACTTATTCTGTTATGTGCTGCAGCCTCAATATCGTGCCTAATTGAAGAACACCTACCTGATGTATTAGAGTAATCTGAAGTGTACTGAAAACATTAACTTCTATTTGAACATCTAAAGTTGTATGAGTAACTTCTATGAGTTTTGTTTTGGTCAGTTGTGTCTCTGACACATGTAGAAACCCATCACAATACTTAAGATTAACCGAACCAAACTAAATATATATATATATATTGAATACACATAAAATAAAATAAATGACATATGTATTGAAACTTCCACGTTTCTGGTATGGAGTGTGCACTCTCTTCCCACAGGAGAGCACACTCCTTTTCTAACCCCAAAGAGATTAGGTGCAGATTGCCAAGAGCCAAGGTTTCAGGATCTCAGAGTATGTATTATTCTCAACTAGCTGAAACCATGCAAACACTGGTAAACGTTCCGCTGCTTGCCAAGTTAGGATCATCCTACCAGTTAGTGCCTTGGCTTGCATGGTTATTAAGAGGAAAGTGGGAAGAATTCCTGCCCCCAGTGATTGTTTTGTTCTTTGAATTCCTGCTAAAAAGCCAAACTGGCTGGTGTTGCAGATTTACCTGACTCAGCAACTGGAATACTGAGACAGTTACAGAAGATCGACTCGCTTTTAATATTCCATTGCTCTATTTTGGTACTGTATTTCGCCCACAAAATACACTCAATTCACTTTACAATACGCGCTATGAAATGCTTTGAGATGTCTCGACTGAGACGCGCTGTATTGAAGCCAAGCTAAATTTGATCCCAGAATACTTAATACTTACAATGGGTGGGTGAAAAAGTATGAAAATAGTCCAATCCTATAATAAGTACAAATATTCAGCTTCAATATAAAAAATTCAAAATGCACGACAAAATACACAGTTACTGCACTTGAGAGTAAATCCTATGTCAGCCTTTGAGACCTTCTCCTGACATGAAAGATACTATATCTAGTACAAGGATTATTATGATTAAAATATAATGTATAGGCATTGACTACCTAACCTACCAGAGGATAAAATACATAGACTACTACTGCTATAGAATACTAGGATGATTGTATACTATGTTTTTACAGTCCAACAGACTTATTAAGTCAGGTATCAAAGATCAATATTACTCAGAGACACATTGGAAATTGTTCTCTCAAGTCCTGCTCAGAACACACAACACCATCCGGACCCACCAGGCAAGCCACAAGATAATAAGTCATCAAGTATTAAAATATTAATATATTTCAATCAACTATGAAGTTCAATGAACTCCACATCCAACATCCAATAAACTTTGGCCTAATTCCCCCCTCCCAAATCTCTACAGACAGACCTTCTAGCTTAAGGTCTGTTATAAACAACAATTTTAAAAAGAAGAATATAATGAAGATACAAATTATTGTTAGAATTCAAAACTCCATTCAGCTCTTTATGTGGCCACTAGAAATTAGCTCCTCTCCCCGAATTCTGCAATGTTTTGGTTCCTTAAGCAATTTTTCTCCCAACAGTGAAACAAGTCCAGTTTGCTGCTTTCAGGACGTTAAATCAGTACCAGTCCTATGTGTGGCTGATAAGACCTGCCCAAGAAGTAAAAATCCTAAGAAAGGCACAGCATGAGAGAAGGCAAAGGGAATTAAATGGAAAAAATCCAATGTGAAAATCTAAAATATTTACAATTTGTAATATCTCTGAGGTTAATTGAATTTGAAGCAAGTCCTTCACCTTCTTATCGCTTCTGCTTGACTTGGAACCTTTGTTTGATGGTTTTATTCTGCATGAGTTGTTTAGACGTTCAAAACATTCTCTTGAATAGTGTGACTGATTACACATTGCTGCAACTTTGGGGACCGAGTCTTTTAAATGAAAACCACGTATTCCCATCAGTGTGATGGATGGCAACTGTTGGCAGCAAAGGGACTTGTTTCTCAATCTCTGAAAACATAAAGAAGGTGACTATCCCATCATTCATATGTTTAGCAATGTGACAGTGCATGCTTATACTGCGTGAATGTCAATGTAAACGTGCATCACCAAAGTCTTTATTCGTCACCAAAATTTAGCCTTTATGAGTGGAGAGTCAGACACACTTGCCCACTAAGGTTAATACGTGGAGTCCTGTGGCTCAGTGGTTAGAGCACTCGCTTTGCAAGTGAGAGACCTGAGTTCAATTCCAGGTAGAGGGCGAAACCTTGGACAAGTTTCCTTACTCCACACAGAGCCTAATAATAATCCCTCCAAAACTAAAAACAATAATAAATTGGTCATTTTCAATCTACGACTGTTTGTGGGACATTGCTGTGCGCAATTAGCTGCCGCGTTTGCCCACAAATATACAGTCAATTCACTTTTCAGTGTATTCTGTGAAGCGCTTTGGGACGTCCTCCCAACGTGAAAAGCGCTATATCAAATGCAAGGATTATTATTATTAGTAGTAGTAAATTTACTGATGCTTCAAAGATGGATTGTCAAACCGGAAGTGTGAAGATGCAGTAGAGTTTAGAAATGTACCGCATGCAGCACACTCTCAAACATTTGGGGGATTTATAATATTTATTTGCATTATTGATGATTGTTTATACTGTATCTACACTGGGAAAATATTTTACATTCTTTAAATATCCTGAATGGATTGGAGATCCTTAAGAGTATAAGTAAAATGAACCCTAATACTTTAATATTTTTAACAAGACTACAAACTCTGCAAGGGAGAAGAGGCTCAAACTCAGAAGAGGAAAGACTAACAAATAATTTTGATTAATTACTTTACACAGAGAGACGTAAATATGTAGAAAGAACTCATGAATTATCATGTGAGTTGCTAGATACAGAGTTGTGTCAGCAAAGAGGATTGACTTGGCTCAATCTGAGCCTGAACAGATTTGAACTCTCCAGTGCAGTAGGGCAGGAGTGAGCATTCTTAGAGCTGGTTCTCATTCAGATTTGATACTAAACCACGCGATTCCATTTGCCTATTCAGGTGGATTTTGAACATCCAATTGCACTTCTGTGGAGTTTCTCGCTGTATCCCAGCCAACAATCCTCCAGACTAATTTGCCGATCGCCTCATGACTCTTTGTGGGACATGGTTGGTGAAAATGTTTGGTGCATTTGCCTTCAGTAACTCCACTTGACACTAATTACTGTGCAGCGCCTTGAGATCGGAAGGGACTAAAAAGATCCTTTCTAATTGAAGATGGGCTTCTCCAGCTCAGTACATCCATATTTTCCTAGGAATATGCAAGAGATAATGGAATACTAGATATGAGTGTCTGGATCTTTTCAGATATTGCATCTGAGAACTCTAACATTTGGATTCTCTGAATCTCATCTGATAACAGAGTCTAGTCAGTTTTTTGGCTGAGCATGAATATAAAATATGCCTGTCACTTGTAGTAGCACCAAGTGATATGTGTACATGTTACCATTTAGCATCATGAAGTATGTGTACTGCTGTGTCGTTTTTTTAAAAAGAAACAATGCATCAAAATCAAAATGAATCTGAAATTCTGGAAATGTCCATACTGGTATCATTACATTACAATGTTCCACATGCAGCACACTGGCATAGGTGGGTGATAGAAATAGTTGATGTAAGGGTATGCGCTGTTATCTTCTAGTTGAGAGATGTGCTGATTTTCCTTTCAGTGCTGTAAATTAGACAACGGCAAACTTAAAAGAGCATTCTTACCATGTTTATACACAAAGGCAGACTCAATAATGTAACTATGAAATGCCGTTGTATTGCTGATCTTATCTGGAACTAACCATTTCATTTCTTCAATCTTCATTCTTATTAAAACTAAGATGAGGAAAGAAATGAAAACTGCACCGAAATATATATGCTATATCAGATCTAATTTTTCCTACGTTGTGAACTTGCTTTGACATCCCACAGTAGTTTTGCAAAAGTGGTCAAGTTTTCACAGTAACGTCACCTGCCCAGAGCTCTCAATTATGGCAAAAACTGATACCTTTGAACATGTATTATTTGCCAACAGAAACGGACAATAACAAGTCTAATTATAGTCACATCATTTTGTGTGTGTGTATGTGTGTGTGTGTTCTTCTAAGAATTTCAATATTAATTGAAGATACCGGTATACATATTTTTTGTGAAAAGCACAGTATCTGCCCTGGATTGCTATTATAAGACTTACAAAGGAATTGTGCAATATATTTGTGAGAGTTTGTTGTCAAGATAATACAAAATATATTCTTGATACCTTCTGTTAAAACAATAACATGCTTTACACCTTCCCCTTTTAAAACAATAACATACTTTACACCTAAATGTCTGGACCAATTAAGGTAATGAGTCAAGAGATGGCTGATGGATTTAATTTAGATAAATGTAAAGTAATTAGTATTGAAACACGAAACAGTGAAGTCGTCTGCACAATGAATTGGCCAGAGGTAGAGAAGAAAAAGAATTTGGGTGTGATTAAAAGTCATTCATTGGACATTTCAAGTTAATATGAAGAAAGTGCTTTTTAACAAACCTAATCAAATGCTACTGTTGTATTTTCAGGGTATTTGGAATATAATTTGATATTTTATTCTAATCTTGTATAGATCACTGGTGAGACCAAATTTGAAATATTGGGATATTTTAGTCTCCTGGTTTAAACTGTGGTTTCAATAGGCTTGACATTAGTGCAGTTTCAGGCATCTTTAAAATGAATCATTGGAGAGGATTGGGCAATAATTATGAGTCCAGAATTTAATTATGAGAAAGGGCTCACAGAACTGAGCTTGTTTACATTGAAAAAAAAGTTTGAGGGGACACCCAATCCAGATCTCAGTGTAGCCTTATCATTTTGTCGAAGCATCTCAAAGCGATACACAGGTTTCATTTGCAGTAAAGCGTAGTGACTGTGTATCTGTAAGTAAATGTTGATGAGACAATTACGTTTGCATTGCATGTTTTTTTCCTAATGATTCACTACAAGTGGTTGATGACACCAATGCAAGTGATCAAAGTCTTCTTGTATCTGCTATGATTCCATACTGGGGAATATGGGCTCAGTATAAGAAATCGGACATTAGCAGCATCTCCCTCTACCGGATAGATTTGGAATACCCTTCATCTCCCAGAACCATTCTCATACCAGAGCATAATAGGATGGCTTATCCAGCATCAGGTCATGATGATCCAAGCATGGTTCAAGACACAGACGTATTTGCAAATGAGCTAAGATCAAAATTACCCATACTGAAAAAAGAAAAGCACTTAAGAAAGGACATGTGGGCAATGTCAAGATTTTCTGACAGATAGGTCTACCCTCATAAGAGAAGCTTTTTAACCCCATGAATGAAGGCAAATATTTGGTTTGTAATGTCCAAATAATAGTACTGGCCTCAATTGCACTTGAGAATAAGAAATGTAAAGCTATGGAGGAAGGAATATTACAATTGCATTCAGCATTATGGTTTGGTGTTAGAGACTTAGTAAATCCCTGTTAGCCGTGTGCAACAGATGTGGAATATTACTAGAAACAGCTGTCTGGAGAAAGTGGAATGCAAGCTATCATGACCTGTAAACAAGGCAGTTATATATCATAAGAGACATACATACCAGGGGTAAAGAAATCTGTTATATGTCCCATGAGCCAAATACAAGCCAATAAGGTAGAAAGGTTGCTACAGATGGCAGAAATATAATCTCAAGAATGCTTTACAAAAAATATCAGAGATTTAAAAAAANGACAAGTGGCCGGTGTATAATATGGTCAATAATTTGGTGCAGGTAACAATTCTGTGGTTATTAGTAAGTTCAAATAACTGAGACCAAAGTTATAATCACTTGCTCACCTGATAATACGTTTTTCTTAGAAACTAGCATAATAGTGGGGTATAAAATAGTAACCTTTCATTAGAAACAGTAGCAACCAACTCACTGTTTTTAGTGATTGGTACTCATTGGATCCCAATATCTTATTCAAAACCTGATACTACATTCACAATCAAAAACTGCTCCAGGATATTTTCCATTGAAGCAGTGTTCCAAAACTCTGCAGCTCATGTACTTCTCATGCACCAGGCTCCGTGACCCCATCACTGCCACCCTCGTCCGACTCCACTGGCTCCTCATCCCCCAGAAGATCGAGTTCAAGTTTCTCGTCCTCACCTTTAAGGCCATCCGTGGCCTTGCTCCCTCCTATCTCTCTGACCTGCTGACTCCCTTCCCGCCCAAACCCTACCATCGGTGGCTGAGCTTTCAGCCTCTCTGCCCCCATGCTCTGGAACTCCATCCCAAGGTCCCTTCACCTCGCTTCCTCCCTTGCCTCCTTCAAGGCTGGTCTCAAGACCCCTCTCTTCAACCATGCCTTTGGTCTCCCTGATCACACACTCCACCCTCCATACTCCATTGTTCCTCATGGAATTAAATCTAATGTGCTTCATGTAAACTACAGGAAAAACTAGATACTCACACAGCCATAGATATCAGTTACTCTTTGTGTCCCGGGATATTAAACCTGGCATTTGGACATCCAAATCTTTTCCTTATTAATAATAATCCTTCCAATTGATAGGAGCCCTATCACATTGTTCAGGCATCTCAAAGTGCTTCACAGAATATATTGTAAAGTGGATTGATTTTGTATTTTGTGGGTAAAATGCGGCAGCCAATTGCGGACATCAATGTCCCACAAACAATCGTGGAATGAGAGACCAAATTTTTTTGTGGGATTATTACTGCCAATTGACTGATAACTGGGTTCCTACTTACTGCTAGGTACACAGAGGCATGTGGAGTAACAGAACTTGCCTAAGATTTCGCCCCGCCCGGGAATCAAACCTGGGTCCATTTGCTTGCTAGGTGAGCTAACTACTATGCTACAGGACTCCACTGGAGAAAGTGGCACAAAGCGTTCTGTAAGATTCCACCTCTGCTAGTTCAGATCAGTTTCTAGATCATATACATCTTAAAGCTTTTTGTTTGAGTGTGCATCAGTAGATTTTATATCATAAAATGACTCATCGTCCTGGTTAATTTAGAATAGCAGATGAGCCTAATGAAGACCCTAGTTGATCTCCACCAACCGTGTCTTCTCGATAGAGCTTTTTTCCATTCAATGGGACTATTTGCTCCCAATTGCCAAACTAGTTTAAGATCCAATTTAGCTTGTTTGCCATTAATTGTATGTGCTTTAATCTCCATTAAAAGGCTCACATCTGAAAATTGATTAAATGCCTCCTAAAACTCCAAGTAAATTAAATCCACACAAATTCCCTAATTTAGTTTAGCACTGCTTTCATCTAAGCGTCTTGGGGCTGTAATGCATCTTCAGTGGACCATCAAAGAAAGTGGGAGACAAAAGCAAACAACCCAAAAGCTAACAATCCGGCCTAATTATTGGTGCAGAGGACATGAATGAAATTAACACTCTATCTAGCCTTATCTGAAGCCAGCAGAGATTACATGCATGGGCCTTAATGATCATTCTGTTGCTTCTGAGACATGGCAGTGAATCAGATTTGTCAAGTATGACATTCTGCAATAATTTTTACATTCAAAGACTAGGGCATCCATTGGGTTCATCTGGTGTTCTACAGATTACATGAAGATGGCACAAATCTGGCCTCAAAATCTACTGCCATCTATGGCTCGAGCATTTCCGCACCTATCGTTTCTCCCCCTCACAGGCCAAAACTGCCTTTTACTCCCAAACTATTTTGGAGGCCAAAAACAACCCAAGGCACTGTTCCCCGCCATTCATCACCTCCTCCGCGCAACCCACAAGCTGCCTCCATCCTCACATCAATGCCAAGTGCAAAGAGGTTCTGGACATAGTCAGTTCACTTTACAGTATATTCCGTGAAGCACTTTGAAAAGTTTAGAAGACATCATAAAGCACTATATCAAAAAGGATTATTATATATTATTATATACTTATATTATACACTTCTGCATATCAAATATTGAAAATATCTGCTTGGCTGCATCCTCCTGCCCTTTGTCCCGTCTCCCCCCGACCATGTATACCATCCACTCCTTCTGTCATGGCCCCGACCACTCCCCCCTTTGCCCCAATTACTTCCCCCTCCCTGTCAACCACGATCTCCCAGATGAAGTTCATCACCTACTGCCTCGATCCTTTCCCACTCAGTTGCTGGTCCCCGCTGCTGGCTGACACAATCAACCAGTCGCTCTCCTCAGGTTCTGTTCCTTCCCCTTAAAACCGCTGTCATCACACCCTCCTCATAAAAAAACATCCTTGACCCCTCAAATCTTCCAAATTACCTGCCCTTCCTTGCCAAAGCTCGGGAACGGGGTATTCACTAACCAGTTTTGTTCTTACCTCTCCCTCCACTCCCTTCTCGAGCCATTCCAGTCTGGTTTCCACCCTGCGCATAGCACAGAGTCAGCACTTATCAAGATTACAAATGATGTCTCTGTGACGAGGACTCCTTCTGCCTTCTCGTCCTCCTGGACCTCTCAGCCATGTTCAACATAGTCGACCATGCAATCCTCCTCCACCGCCTCTCCTCCCTCATCCACCTCAGTGAGACTGCACTAGCCTGGTTCAAATCCTATCTAACAACTGCTTTCAATTTGTCTCTTCAAATGGCTTCTCCTTCTGCCCCCACCTGGTTACCTGTGGTGTACCCCAGGGCTCCATCCTTGGCCCCCTCCTCTTCCTTATCTATGTGCTCCCTCTTGGCGATGTCATCCACAGACATGGGGTAAACTTCCACGTATATACAGATGACACACAAATCTACTTATCCTCCTCCAGCTGTGACTCCAGTTCCGCCGATGTTCTGTCGGCTTGTCTGGCAGACATCAGGGCCTGGATGAGTGCAAACTTCTTGCAACTTGATTTCCATTGAAAGTGTAAATGGATTAGAAACTCCAGATATTCTGATGGCTGGCCTGCTGAGTCAAGCTGATTTCCCCCGTCCCTCCCCACCATTCACCCATTTCTGTTCCTGGACAAAAAAACATTATGATCATGAACCTAGCATTCTCGCTGTACCACTTGATGTCATGCCTGGAGGTGTAAACAACATAACTCTTGTGAAATTTTCTTTCAAAGCTTTGTACTGTTTATAAAAACTAACTGGGATCTGTACTTTTCTGGAGAAGGTCACTCACTTATGCCAAGCGTCAGATGTGTATGCTTCCCAGGGGAATGATGTTTTGAGCTTACTGGATTCAGAGCAAATTCTGCCCTTTTAAAGCAAAACGAGAGGAGAAATTGGGTAAGAAAATCTTAAGATGTTATTCCTTTGATATGATTTTTTACCATTTTCCTGTTTTTTTGCTTCTTTACCTAACTGTGACTGATCCTCAAGTTAAAATACATCAATAGACTTGTCATTTAAAGGTGCATGTCAAATCAGATTAATTCTCTTAACAATGGTTTGTTTTACTGAGGGAACTATTCACTAAAGTGTATTAAATAGACACAAAATTAGAATCGGCAAATACTTTATTGAAATATGCTTTGCAGCATTAAAACTCTTAATTTATTCAACTGCCAGTCAGCTTCCAGACATCCTCCTGATGTGAAAGGTGCTACATAAATGTAAATTATCATGTTGTTGGTCTTACAAAAATTTGAAGAGATCAAATAGACCCCAGAAGGTTCTGCAGACATCCAAAACACCTCAAGCCACCTAAGGATTTGAAGTGCAAAGGTTTCAAGTTCAGGTCATAGTTCAGGCTGCGATTCCAATGTGGTGCTGAGGGAATGCTGTACTGACACAGATGATATCAATTGAATGAAATGTTAAATTGAGGCCACGTCTACCTGTTCCGGTAGATGTTTAAAGCCACCTGAACAGATAAAGGAAACATTGGTTTAACATCTCAGCTCTCCAAGCAAAGCAAAACAACCCACCGACTCACAGGTCAGATTGCGACCAGCCGAGCAGGTTGACAGATGAAATACCATCATGATTGGCAGATAATTAATATTGTGAGGACAGAATCCATACTCCTCAGCTTTATTTCCCCTCCCTCTGTAAATTACTTTTTATATTACAGTAAACGTACAACGTAAGCTCCCTGAATAACATTAACATGCCATTAAACAAAGCAGCTTCACGGGTTTCCTATAGATCCCGCCACTCCTTAAAAATACATTTTGAAATGCTGCATTTCAGGAGTTCTACTCCTGACAACACTTCTGGTTTGATTATTGGTAACATGATATTTTTAGCAGTACAGAACAAGCAAGCTGTGGCCTACTTTACTACTCCTGACTGTTTTCCAAACTGATGAAAATCACAGTAAGTGAGAAGCTGTTGAATACCTGATCCACTTAAATCTATTGCACTGTTCTTTGTTTCATACTCTTCCTCTTTTGGACCAGAAATGAAACATTTCTTGTGTAACAGTTTAACATCTCATCCGAAGGATGGCGCCTCGGTCAATGCGACACCCCCTGGCATTGCATTGGAGTGTCATCTTAGACGATGTGAGTTCAAGTCCCAATGTGGGGCTTAAACCCATAATCTTCTGACTCAGAGGCAAGAGTGCTACCACTGAGCCAGGCTGACATGATTAACAATATTAACCAATAAAATTGTAAGAACTAGACTGTGAGGTGCAAAAATAGACTTTGAAATTGAAATTATGCTGAAGATACTATTGAAGTAGAAAACTTGACTCGTCATTTAGTCCCTTATACACACGTCATAGAAACAGTTGGACTGACTTTGCTACAAGCTGCTTGCAAACACTGGTCCATAAATCTTGTGGAGAGTCTGGGAAGCTGCTCAGAAAATGCTCAACAATGATTAATGGACATTTGTCTTCCCATCACAACATAAATGCAGGAAACCCTTTGGGAAATTTACTTCTCATTTTCCTTCGTGACCTGGTGGATGTCATCAAAAGTCTCTTTCTCGTGACACTATCTACAGCAGAATGGTTAACTCCCCATTTGAAAGATAAGGAGCAAACAAATCAGTGCAGACAGATAGAGGCAGAGTTTGACAGTGTGCACAAATGATGTAATATCCTTAATAATGAAAAGACAGGGTCAATAATCCTGCTGAGATAGACTGACCTACCTCATTCTAAAGAGCAGCAAGTTCCCTTCTGTTAGAAATATCCATAGTTTAGAAATCACATCCAAAGTCTGAAAAAGCTGCTGGTAGAATAGTAATCCTCAAGAAATCTCACACCTGAGATTCATAATGAGACATTTCTGTTTTCTGTTCAGTGATGACATACTATGACATACCATGTTTGTCAGGATATGGAGAAAATATTTCTTTGGCTCAAAAAAGGAATATTTACATTTAGATTTATGCTGTTTATTTCAAACTTGTCATTGTGTACTTTAAAGTAACTAATGAATTTTATATTCGTGAATTAATTTTATACTTAGAATTCATTTAAAACTTATCATTAGTTAATTCGAAACGCACTGTAATGAAGCAATTTGTCAAGCACACATCAATCAATTTATCAAAAGGAGCAGGATAATCTCACATATATGCTGTGAATTACAAATCTCTTTAATCCCTTTGAAGAAGGCTACCAGACTAGTTTGTTTTCTGTAGCTGTGAATGCAATCGGTTTTGCTGTAGTCTGATTAAATCAGAAAATGATTAAAGATCTTTATATTTTTCATGAGTACTTATCTGACAGAATCAGAATTTGTTTTTCCTGGAGGCAATTTAAACTGCAGATTTTTAGCAAGTGATCTGAGATCCACAACCTATAAACTCGTTAAATTCCAAAACGGGGTTAAGATTAGTAAAACTGACAACGGGGAAGTGGAGCTGTTACACCTTCATCAGAAAATCATGTGCGAACATCTGTAAAAATGTGATATGAGAACTGACTCAGTGATCTATGATCTTGTTTGACTTTTTTATCAGAGTCAATGCTTATCATCTGAAAGATATTGGACATAGAGTAGGAAATACTGCATTGTTTTTAACAAACCCACACAGAGCACCAGGAACGTCTCAAACATCATTATTCGGATCACTCAGAGTCTGGTACTGTCGATTTCTAATACCTGTTACAGATATCACAAAACCAAATGCTATTCCTCGAGGAAAATTATTTTCTGATGGAGATATTAAGTCACACCGAGAAGGGCCGAATCCCAGGGGGAAGCAAATTAAATAAAAAGGAATAAGGAGTAAAAAAAGGAAGACAAGCAGAACTTTATTTATGAAGTGAAATTGACTTGTAGAATGAGTTACCAGGGAAAGCCGTTGAAGTGGAGTGCATAATGGGATCCAAGAGATAATCCCAGAGAGAGGAAAGACTGTGAAATCTGGTGAGAAAGGCTGATAAGGCCGAAAATCATAAAAAGATGAGGTTTGGTGGTAAAAAGATACTTGAGATTGAGAAACAATTCCAAACATCAGACCGGCCACTAATAGCAGAATTTTTCTGGAGGGGAGACACGAAGCACATGGATATAAAGAGGAAGTGAATAGGTATAAAGAGAAAGCATATAGGTATAAAGAGGAAGGGTATGAATATCAAGAGCAGACAGGAGGAGAGAAATTGGAAAAGGCATTCTGAGTATCTTTGCTTCACTATGGTGTTGTGTCAATCCATCCATTATACCGAGTGCTGTTAGGGCTGTGGTTTCTAAATCCCTTATTTCATTACTTGTGCTGAAAGTTAATGAAAAATGAATTGGTTTAGTAATTGTGCATTGCTTTGATGATTCGGATGAGTTCTTTCCCCCACCCTACCACCACCCCCGCTCCCTCCCCCCGGGAAACAAATCTAAATCCTTCACATATTACATAACTTTGATCTTGTACAAATAAGATTCTAAACTGATTTTCAGCAGGATAAAGCAAGGAATTAGTTTAAATTATAATACTGGCCATCTAAGCTTCAAATTACCTCCATCGCAAGTGGGAGTAGAGTCACTAGCAATTTGAAACATGAGAATATTACAATTGTGGACTCACGCTGATTCTTGATTGAATACAGACTGGAGTACATTTGCTGTAAATGCATTGTGCCCCCTACAATATATATTTTGTGTTTGCTTCAAATCAGCAAACAAAGGCATTGAGTTAATCAATTAACCCTCATGAGTGGATGTAATCTACCAGAACATATCTTTAGGGAACCAAGTTTATTTTGGAAGCTGCAAGATAATACTGACAGGTTGAAAAGACTGTGCTTCAATGATTGTCACTCATTCATTGTCTGCTATTACATGAGGGACATTGTCAGCACCTGTGCATTTAGGACTGTTCTATAATTTGGGATGTTCACCGACAAAGTAAACAGTAGCTACACTTTACAGTATACCCTGCAAAATATTTGAGGTGTTCTCACAATGTGCTAAATCAAAAGGTGCCAATTCAGGTCAACCTGGATTTGGGATTAATTTCATGACACTATCTAAAATTACTGTACCTTCCTCCCTGATGTCAAATGCCAACTCCTGATACAAATACTTTTCCAGAGGGTAATCTTTACACCAGATAAGGAGTGATCAACTTTGTTCTTGCCCATAATTATTAGCAACCAAATTCCATTGACTTCAATAATCTGGCATGAAGACAGCAAACAGAGAAATCATAAGAGGGGAAAATAAACATTGAATTAAAAGTAAGCAATATAATGGGAAATTCAGATTTAATCATTTGGTTTTAGTTCTGATTATGATTATGTCACTACTCAGGATTAAAATAATCTATTAGGAAGAGACATCATGGTGCTTAATTTTTTCTAATGAATTAGATCTCTTCTGATTTATGCCTAGGCTAAATCCTTCTGACTTCAATTTTAATTTGTGCTGTATTATTATTTGTATGAAATTATATATGCATGAAAGTTCTCTCTGCTTATATGATTTTAACCCATTTAAAGATTCGATTCTGATACTTTTCAAAATGGTAAATATATCTTGAACATATTCTACTTGCCGTCTTTGACAGAATCATTGAACTTCTATGGGTCATATTCATGGTTTGTCTGACCTTACTAAGATTGTCAATCTTACACACCACATCCTTGTCATTTAACTCAAGGGGGGAGTGGCAACTCAAATTTATGCTACTGCCTCTGATGGTGGCTTTTCTTACTGTTCTGTGGAATTTGCAGTTTTACTCTTCTCAGTTCCATCCACTAGTTCCAGTACACCAGGCTACTTTCCCTCATGCTTCTTTGGCATTGCAGAGCGAGGCATGTCATACAATAATACAACAGAATGAATCAATTAGTAAATAGTTGGTTTTAATTATGCTATGTGTTTTGAAACAAGCAATGTGAAATACATCAACACGATGAAGGGATGGCCATTAATAAACATGGAAAAGCAACAATTATTCACAGAAAGACTTCTGCTGTTATCAACAGTGCTAAGCAAGTCTGTAGATGGATGTCAAAAATATTTGACTATGAGCTGAAATAAGTTACTCTATTGAATGAAAGTTGAAACAACTTATTGTAGCCAAGTATAAATGAGGTTAAATCGGGTTATTATGTGTTGTTTTGGCTATCTTTGGTGCCTTTAAGAAGGTGATGAGAAGAGCGACAAGACTGGTTTAAGCATTTCAGGCTTTTAGTTATATGGAGAAATTCATAGAGTAAAGATTGAGAAGACATGAGACATGGCCCAGTTTTATTTTGTTTACAATGAAAATACAGTACTCTAGTAATGTTTATAATATATTTTGATATTTGCAAAACACAGAGAATATTTTGAGTTACAGGTGACCTGGCCATGCAAATACTTAAACTCAAGATCTCACACTGTTGGTTAAAGGGATTGGGGATGCATTGAGTATTTGGTTAGATAGGTTGTGGTTGCTAAAGAAGTTTAAGACAGTGGGTGTTGGGAATTTGGTTTTAAAAAAACAATCAGTGAAATTGTATTAAGCAGTTTTACCATCAGTTCTCCTTTTAGAAGCAACATGCCCGTGAGAATTACACACAGAGTCCCTTTGATTTCTATTCATTTTTGTTTTAACAGTTTTATGTCTTAATCGATAATGTAGATAACATCTTAAATGGAATTAGCTGGTAGAATTACTGAACCTGACTAATATCAAGAGGCAACTTTTGTTTTCTTACTCTAACCATTTCTTAAGTTAAGAAAAGTAATGGTGTCCAACATATAGTGTATATAGTACAGTACTAACAACCAATGCCGCAAATTGTCTACAAAGATCAGCTGCAGTGAAACAGAAGTTTGCCTCTTTATTGAACACCTAAAGTGTACAGGAAGATGTGAAATGACTATCCACACTTCTCAATTGCTTTTACAAAAACTGTCGGGTATAATTTGCTTCAACTTAACATCTACTGAACAGCAATTGAGAGCGACACTCCATCCCGGTATCGTATCAGTATAATAATTACAGCCAGTCAGTTGTTTGATGATTTCAGACTCAATCATAACAATCTCACCATTCTGTCTGCAGAGTTCAGTGAATAGTTTGACAGCAATTCGTGGGGAGAAAATAAGAAGTTCCATTCCATTAACCTGAAGAACAGCATTGCCTCTCTTTATGTTCTTTTCATTATTTTCTGGAGGTGATGATAACCACGAAAGTTGAATTTGTGCTTTTTGAAAGCATCAACTGCCACAAAGACAATGGTGCTTATTCTCTGCTTGTCAGTAAATACTGCTGACCTCAGCACCATGCACATATAATAGAGAAAAATCCCATTATAAGCGCTTGCCACCAAGGTCAGTAAATTTACCAACAAGTAAAATGTTATAATTTTACAAGATTAGCACCATCAGGAATAATTCCAAATTTCCTCTATTTTGAGGCATTGTAATGAAAGTCTTTTTTTTACAAATATATGAAACACAAAAATCAGCAAAGTTGGAAATGTGTTTTTAAGGATATACCTAAACATTTCTGTTAAGGAATATACTGTATATATTGTCTTACAATAACATGACCTAAATTTTGCATTGAGACAAATGATTTACTGGTGCGAACTATTATTCCCAATACTCTAACGGATTAACATTGAAAATCATTATTCAGTATTGCTGTAAATTTGTGGCTTCCTTTAAATTCTTGAAACCAAATCTGAATTTACTCAAATCCTACTCTCTAAAACATGTTTTTGGTCAGGCAGGCTTCTGATAATATCATAATGTTGACAACAAATATTTATTTACAGTTTAAAAAGCAAAAATTTCAATGTAAAATATCTCAAGGCTAAAATTGCAATGCCAGGTTTCATCCTGATCAAATTACCTCATTTCAGTGCACATCTCCTCTATTCAACACTGGTCTTCCACCCTCCACATACAACCCTCTACCCAGGAACAGAGGAACCTTCAGGTGCCATGGCATACTTGATCACCTTAGCCTGTACCTGTGAAAGGTGAAGGTAGATTCACTCAATTTCCTTCCAACAATTCTCCAGAGAAGTTGGCCATTCACTTCAAGGTTGTTTGTGGGACTCTGCTGTACACAAATGGACAGCAACAAATATAATTAATAAATAATAAGCAATGTTTCTATTTTTTATAGTGCCTTTCACGTCTGAAGGACGTCACAAAGCGCTCCACAGGAATTTAACTGTAAAGCATAGTGCAATGTTTTGTGGGCGAATGTGTCAGCCAACTTGGCAGTTGATATAGATATCAATGTCCCACATATAGGTTCACTACAATTGACCTGTAAAGTGCTTTGAGGCACTTGAACGTTATAGGCCCTATATCAAATAGAAAGATTATCAATATTATCATTATAACCTTAATCCCATTCACAATTAATTCTAAAAGCAGTTGATTGTAAATCTTAATATTCTGTTGCACATATCAACTGCTCTGGACTGACAATATTTCTTCTGATCTCCAGTCTTTTCATTCTGCTCAGGAACTCTTCCCTACTGCATCAATATTCTCTGAGGCAAAGAAGGAAAGAAAAATGATGGAGAGGTTTTTAATGGCCAGGGCGTTGAAGTTTAGTCTACACACACGAACTCCAAGATTCAAAGGTATTTCTGCAGTGATTAGAATTGAGCTAAATATCATTAAATTACACTGGTCGGTTAGTTTTCCAGACAGCCATCAGCTTCAGCAAATTAGTTTCCAAATCCGATGTCCGTTTTGCAATCATTAAATGCAGCATGAAACTGCCTTCGCTCAGCATAACATCAAAGTAATTTCTCAAGACATTTCTTCCCGTAACTCAAATCACTAGGTTGTTGGTTTTGCCGTTTAATTTCCTGAAGATGCTTATTAAGATTAATTAGTGAAAGAGATGTTCTTAAAAGGGTAATTAGCATATTCGCATTAAATAGCTCAGCTTACATTGCTTAATGCCGTATGAAATTATTTTACATTATTAAATACATGACTTCTTTGCAAAAGGAAGGAAGTTTAGAAGTGAAGAAATACACGGGGAACTCATTTTATCCATGCATCTCTGGTTGTTGTATCTCACTGTGGTCCTAAACATAATTTACAACACGGCCCACAAACTATAACTATTAGGATATCTTACTATTTTGTTTCTAGTACTGTAATATAGATTCTAATACCCTTTAGGTGACACTAGTTGGAACACATGTCTGACACACCTTGCAATTCTGAGGGGGCACTGTCTTTCGCATGAAACATTAAACCAAGGTCCTGTCTATTCAGGTGGTGTTAAAGTGGTGTTCGAGATCTCGTGACACTATTCAGAAAGAGAAGGGAGTTTCTCTCGGTGTCTGTTCAACAATCACAGAGATGGAGCTGGTCATTTTCTTGTTTGTGGGACATTGGTTTTTGCTGTTGTGTTCACCTACAAAGTACTCAGGCATTGTATTTACAGTAACACACAAACACTTTACAGTAATTCCTGTAAAGCATTTTGAGATGTCTTCCTGACATGAAAGGAGTTACATTAGATGCAATGACCATTATATTGTTATATTATATTATTATATCAGGTGGACATTGAAAAGAGAAGCGAGAAGCCAATTTGTTGGCAACAATCCAAATAAAATTTGTCACTCACTTCATGGCTCTTAGTGGGCCATCATCGTGCACAAACTGGCTGCCGCATTCACCCACAAAATACACAGTCACACCATTGTACAATGTATCGTGTGAACCACTTTTGGACGTCTCAATGCAAGGATTATTATTATTATTATTTTTGTAATTCAAGCAGAAGGGACTATTTTCCCACGATGTAGACTCAGGGAGGGCATGGTCAAGGACACCGAGGTTAGGTACAAAATGTAAAGCTCCCTCTACGTTTCTCCAACAACTCGTTTAAACCTCAAACGGAAGCACTTCCTTTTGTGCATCAATGTTACATTTCAATTTCCATAATTAATGCCTTTCTGAGTGGCACTACCAATTTGACTCTACAGTAATTAATAATTTGCTCGAGACACTGCCATGCATGAAGGTGCTATATAACTGCAAGTTGTTGCTTGTTGCTGAATTCAGAGCAGATATGTATGATGATTACAAGGTTATTGAGAACATGACTCAGACTCCAGAAAGAAAATCCAAATAGATTCCTACAGCCTTCAAAAAGATTCTGCCTGTGGAGTCCATCACATGCTGATCAATAACACGAGTGATCTTTTCATTATGTGTTCAAAATTGAATTGCCATCAGGGGATCATGCAGTTATGTACAGGAACGTTATGTAAGGCTCATGAGGAGTAAAGCTGTTCAAAACAAGATTATCCAAGACTGCACTATGTCATTAACGAATGGGGCAAGAACTTTACAGCAGCTTGTATTTGTGTAGCATCATTCATATAAATCGTTGTCCCAAAGTGTTTGATAAATATTGAGGTGGACACTGAGCAGAAGGATAAGAAATGTAATGATTTGGGCAGACGACAAGGTCAGAGTTATGAATTTTTAGGAGATTTTGAAGGCAAGGAGGGAAGTAACAAGGCAAAGTGGTTTTGGAAAAGAGTTCCAGAGACTCATCCACTGATAGTTAATAATAATAATAATAATCCTTGCATTTGAAATGGTGCCTACAACTTCACAGTGAATTGTTGTAAAATGTAATGACTGTATTTGTAGGTGTATTTCGCATCCAATTTGCACCCAATAAGTTTCCACAAACAACAACAACATGCATTTATAACAACAACTTGCATTTACATAGTGCCCTTCACGCCGGACTATGTCTCAAAGCGCTTATATAGGGACCTTCACATAGGATAAGGTCTCGGAGCATGTCTCAGAGCACTGTACACTGGCGGTATTGGACTCCAAGGAAGGAAAACAGGGTGAGGGGGGAGGAGAAAGTGACCATAGATGTGGTTGAAGAGGTAGGGTGTCAGGTGGGGTTTAAAGCTAAGGAGGGAGCGAGCCAAAGTGGTTGAGGCAGGAAATCCCAGAGATTAGGGGAGTTGTGCCTAAAGGTTCTGCAGTGAGGTTGGGGAACACTCAGCAGGCCTATGTAAACTGAGCGAAAAGGACGGGCAGAGGAGTGCGAACAGAGAGATAGCGATGTGACAGGGTGTGAAGGGATTTGTATGTGAGGATGAGAACCTTGAAGTCGATCCATTTTGACAAACGTGTCTGTTCTTTTAAGATCAGAGCAATGCCTCAATTATTTTCTGGTTGGATTAGGAAGGCAAAAACTTACTTTGAATTTGTTTTCCTGAACTAACGTCCTATTCACCCTTTAATAAACATTTGAGCGCCAACAAAAGAGTGACTGCTTGGATTTACTTCAGCTCAACTTGCTCATGTATGGGCTTTCTGCTGAGCTCTTTTCTTCCTGATGTTAAACATTCTCTATCTGCTAGTCTTGCAAATTCAACAATGAAATAAATCTGCTTTGCTGCAACAAATAAAGATCAACTGCATTTAGAAAAATAAATTTTCCTTTCCGAGCCTTGGACCCTCCCAATGAAATGTTAGTTTCATATGATGTTTGGCCCACAAAATATACAGTCAATTCACGTTACAGACGTCTCAATGATGTGATAAGGCACTATACAAAATGCAAGGATTATTATAATAGATCCTGTGAGAAGTTTGTTTTTACATGTAAATAAAACCTATATGTTTATACCTGTTATAACATTTAAATAATTCTTTTGAAAGTGCAATCTCATAGAGCAACAAAGCAAAATAAATGATGGCGATGGCTTTTTTTTAGAGAGTATAACAAATCGATTCTTAACAGTTATAAATTCTTTTTAAAAATATTCATTTGGGAAGATAAGCACATTGGCTGGTGGATCAGCCTGTCAGCTCAGCTTGTCAGTTTATTTCAAACAACCCATACCAAGGCGAATTTGCATTGTGATATCTGGTTCCTTGAGATCAAATTTATATTTTTTTCATCAAATCAGCCCTACTAGACCTATACATTTGAAATGTTGATGAAATTACCATCAAGAATGAACTGTCACAAATGGCTGCGCTAAGACATAGAGTTATAAACGGAATCAAGTCACATCACTGGAAAGTTAATTCACATTTTCATTTTTTGTTTATTGGGAATGGCGTGGGTACTCTTCAGTATGATAATAGTTTTGTGCATAAAAAATTAGTCAGAGAAATTCCATTCCTGGACTGGATGAGACCTGATAAACAGAACCACAGTACTTCACTGGTTGCCCAGAGTCTGTTGGGAATAAATTCCATCTGGTCTAAATTTATCATTTTTAATAATAATAATAAAAAAAAAAAAATTCCACCTGGGTCCAGATTTATTGTGTTTTCTTAGCATTTCTGCACATGCAAAATTTGGCAAATTCTTCAATATAGTCTTAATATTAGTCTTAATAAAGACTGAATTCACCAATTTGTCAGATTCTGCATATGCTGAAAAGCTAAGAGAGTCAAGTAAATCTAGACCCAACAGTCTCCAGAAGCCTAATGAAATACTATTTGTCAGGGCTCATCCAGTCCAGGAATAGAATTTCAATTGGGAGCAGCAGAATGTTTGTTAGAATAACCAGTTATATTAAAGTAGATTTTGTTCTAATAAAGTCCAATTGTTACTGCACAATTATTACCAACATAGCAAAGAAAATTACAACACCTTGTATGGCATCCCAGAGCGCTAAACATTTCGCCCAACTAATATTTAAAAATTGCCTAAAAGCAAGGAAAATACTTCTTTAAAGTTGACAATGTATACAATAATTATACTCTAGTGACAAAATCGAACTCGACATAGTCTAGAAAACAATTCAGAAATAACACAATCTGCAAATGCTTTGTTTGTGCATTTTTTTGTTTATCTTTTCGGGAAGTTTTTGCTGATCCAAGTTAAGAATGTTGATGCTAGAAAAAGTAACACTTCCCCTGATGCCAATTCAGTGCTAAATTTAGATTAATTTTTTTGATGCGAGTCCACATGGGAACTGAATCAGAATTGCTTTAACTCGTTTCACATTGACCCTTTAAAGCTGACACACCAGGAGACTTTCCAGGTTCCAGAGGTGAATGACCACTGTGTTAACCACTGTCGATTTCAAGATCTTTACACTCATTTTCAAATCTCTTCATGCCCTGGTATCTCCCTACCTCTTCGACCTGCTTATCCCACAACCCGCTGCCTCTGATCGACTGGCTCCGGCCTTCAGCATATCCCTCATGCCCCCTGTTCCACCATTGGTGATCGCACTTTCAGCCACTATGCCCCAAAATAAAGTAGACATACTTTGTTAATTGTAAGAGACTATGTATGAAATGTCATGTTATCTTGTATTTTGTAAAGTACAATTGTTACTGCACAATTATTACCAACATAGCAAAGAAAATTACAACAACTTGTATGGCATCCCTCACGCAGGGTAGTGTCCCAGAGGGCTAAACATTTCGCCCAACTAATATTTAAAAATTGCCTAAAAGCAAGGATTTGCGGTATTTCCTAACAACAACAGCAGATTACATTTGTATAGCGCCTTTCATGTCGGGAGGACATCCCAAGGCGCTGGACAGAGTGCAGCATTTCAGACCCGACCTGGGGTTGGGGGGGGGGAGAAAGGGAGGGGAAGGAGGGTGGCTGATGGCATGGTTGAAGAGGAGGGTCTTGAGGTAGGACTTGAAGGAGGCTAAGGAGGGTCGAGGGGGAGTGACTGGGGGATGGAATTCCAGAGGTTGGGGGCAGAGTGGCTGAAGGCTCTCCCGCCAATGGTGGGGCGGGTGGGTCGGGGGATGTGGAGCAGGCTAGAGCCAGCTGAGCGGAGGGAGCGGGCGGGTTGGTAGGGGATTAGGAGGTCGCAGAGGTAGGGTGGGGTGAGGCCATGGAGGGCTTTGTAGGTGAAGACCAGGATCTTGAATTGGATCATCTGAAGGATAGGGAGCCAATGGAGTCGGGCGAGAATGGGGGAGATGGGGTCACGGAGTTTGGTGCGGGAGAGGACATGGGCTGCAGAGTTCTGGATTATCTGCAGCCTGTGGAGGAAGGAGTTGGGAAGGCCGACAAGCAGAGCATTTGCATAGTCAAGCCTGGATGTGGTGAAGGCATGAACAAGAGTTTCAGTGGCCTGAGGGGTGAGGTAGTGGCGGAGTCGGGCGATGTTACGGAGGTGAGGGAAGGCAGAGCGGGTCATGGCTTGAATGTGGGGGAGAAAAAATAGTTGAGGATTGAACAAGGCACCTAGGTTCCTGACTGGCTGGATACGTTATAGTGTGCAACCATGGAAGTTGATGCTGCCAGAGCCTAAGGTGCTGAGGCTCTGGCGTGAACCAATCAGGAGGGCCTCAGTCTTGTTCACATTTAACTGTAGGAAATTTGCCCTCATCCAGCACTTGATGTCCGACAGGCAGTCTGTCACGACAGCAGTGGTCCTGGAGTTGAGGGTGGAGCCAGAAAGATAGAGTTTCGTAATGAAATTCCTTCATGAAAGACTCCTTCCAGTTAATGAAAGTGCATTGTTCTCGCCACCCTGCACCTCATCACACAAGAACTCCGCTCCAATGTGATCTACTTCTGGAGTGGAGTTTGAAAAGTAATAATAATGATTATAATCCTTGCATTTGACATAGCACCTTATCACATCGTTGAGACTTCTCAAAGCGCTTCACAGGATAAACTGCAAAGTGGATTTTGACTGTGTATTTTGTGGGTAGAATGCAGCAGATAGATTGCACACAGCAGTGTCTCATATCTAGCTATATAGTGAATGACCAATTTTATTTGGGGAATTTGTTGGCCAGTATGCCAGGAGAAACTCCCTTCTCTTTTTGAATAGTGCCATGGGATCCTTAACCTCCACCTGAACAGGCACTATTCAAAACGGAACAGGACCTCAGTTTAACATCTCACCCAAAGGACAGCACCTGCGACAATGCAACTCCAACCCTCAGCACTGCATTGGACAGTCAACTTAGACTATACGATTTCAAATTCAGATGTAAGACTTGAACCCACAACCTTCTGACTCAGAGATGAGAGTGCTGACACAATAATGTAATGTAAATGTAATAGGAACATAGGAATTAGGAGTAAGCTATTTGGCCCCTTGAGCCTGCCCCGCCATTCAATAAGATCGTGGCTGATCTTCTAACCTAACTCCATCTGCCTGCCTTATCCCCATATCCCTTAATTCCTTTATCCTTTAGAAACCTATCAATCTCAGTCTTGAATATGCTCAAAGGCTGAGCATCTACAGCCTTCTGGGGCAGAGAATTCCATAAATTCACTACCCTCTGAATGAAGAAGTTTCTTCAACTCTGTTCGAAAGGGCTGTCCCTTAATCTTAAGACTGTGACCCCTAGTTCTCGATTCTCCTACCAGGGGAAATAGTCGCGCACTGTCTACTCTGTCCAGCCCCATAAGAATCTTATATGTTTCTATAAGATCACCCTTAATTTTTTTATATTCTAGAGAATATAGGCCTAGTTTACTGAGCCTATCCTCAAAGGTCAACCCCCTCATCCCAGGAACTAACCCAGTGAATCTACAATGCACCTCCTCTAAGGCGAATATGTCCTATCTTAAATAAGGAGACCAAAACTGCACACAATATTCTAGGTGCGGTCTCAGCAGTGAGCAACACAAGATTAGACTTTTTCATGAACTGCCTTTTGTTGATGACAGCTTAACATTGACTGAAAACTCAGTGAATGATCAATAATCACACACAAAGCCTTCCTTTTGCCAAGTCAACTCACAGGCAACTATTCACTGTTTCATGTTCATGCATTAGCTTCCATTTATTTATATGAAAATAACTCTGTCACTCTTTAATTATCTATTTAATTAGTTTACCCTATTATCCCCTGAATAAACTCATCAAGGTACTAAGAAAGGTCATTCTAACCGGGAATCTAAGATAGAGGCACTCAGTCCTTATTACTTAGGATTAGGCACATCATAATTCAGTGAATTTGTTTCTTGTCAAATGCTTTACCAGAAATGTGTTGTATATTTTGTCTGTTTCCCTTGTGCCCATTTCACCTCAGATTTTGTCTCAAAAAATTAGTTTACCATAGTTTCCCCTGAATAAACTCATCAAGGTACTAAGAAAGGTCATTCTAACCGGGCTGCCCCCACCTCTGCACCCCACTTCTCCCCACCATTAACAAGAGAGTTTTCAGGCACCTTATCCCTGCCTTCTGGAACACTTTCCCTAAATTATTCTGATTTTCACCTAAAAACCTAACTCTTTGACAGCATCCTTATCTCTTTATTTCCCACCATTTGTCTTAAAATTCAGTCTCGTAAATCATCTCTATACAGCACCAACAACTTGCATAGTGCCCTTTGTGCAGGGTAGGGTCTTGGGAGTGCTGAGCAATCGTGTAATTTGATGCTGAGCTGGGGAGACAGGGGAGGTGACATGGTCAATTTAAAGTAAAATTGCAAATATCGCTAACAACAACTTGTGCTTTTTTCGTCCTGTGAGATGAAAAACCATGCAAATTGAAACAATGTCAGAAAAAATAATTGCGATTTAAATTTTGTGCCGAAGCTCAAATCAGCAAATTTGTTTGAAAATAAATCTGAAAGCCTTCACTGGCTGGCATCCTGCAGTTTCATCTCCTCCTGTGGTGATTTCAATTCTGGGTATGTTACAGTATTAATAATGGGTTACAGCAGTTAATTAGAGGGATTGGACTGCGTCGGTTAGAATCTTTGCTTTCCTTTTCCTTTAATACTGTGCGGTTAGTTTCAAGTAATATACACCTTTGGAATAATGATGCAAAATGTGCTCTTTGAATTTTAAGGCTGAAAAAGGTTCCACTTTTATATCTATCAATTGAGTTTTAAAAAAAACACAACAAATTGAGATGTATATCTCTTTCATACCATTTTTTAAACCTCATAATTTTGAAACATGACATTGGCACAAAGCAGATGCAATATGTGGTGCAACCATTGGTAACACTGTATAATTGGTAATACGTTTATTGGTGCAACTGAGTTAGCAAAGTTTGACATATATCATACAATTTACATTTATATAGTGCCTTTTATGTCAGGAAGCTATCTCAAAGCACTTAGCATGACTGTTTGTGGAACACTGCTGTTCGCAATTGGCTGCCGTGTTTCACCTAGAAAACACAGTCAATCCGTTTTACAGTATATTCTGCGAAGCACTTTGAGCCGTCTCAAAGACATGGTGAGGCACTTTATCAAATGCAAATACTATTATTATTAAATTTTCTTTTGATGGTTGTTGCTATTTTAATTTTCTCCTTTTGACGTTTATGTTGTCATAGGGATAGATTTCTTCTTTTTGCTTACAGAATTTTCTATTACAAAAGAACGCCTGATCTGATGTTCTGTTAGGCCTCATTGACTCTCAAAGCCTTTGGGCTCCTGCGTTGCCAATTTCTCTTCTGTGATCATTTTTCATGAAGTTCGCGTTCTGACAGCCATCTATGGAGACTAATTTATGCTAAAAAGCAAACAATAATATAAGTCAGTGTACAAATATCTGTTTGAAAATAAAATTCAAGATGCAAGTGGAACATTTAAAACACAATATTGGAATCAATCATTAAAAATTAATAATTGAATTCACATTCATGGCAATAATTTCATATCACTCGTTGGGGGAGTTTTTGCTTCTCAAAGTTACACTCAAAACTCCCACACATGCTGGAAAACGTTACATTCTCCGAGTTGCTCTATACTGCCTGATGTCACAGAAAGCACGGAAATCCCTTAACTCTGTCAAATCTTTGCAAATTAATAGTTTTGAAGTGTATTTCTGACGTCCATCTTCTCCATCCAGGATTTAGGAAAAAATATGTTTTTGAATACATTGTTTACCTCTGGTTAAAAATAATTAAACAACAATAACAAATAATGTTTATATAACATCCTTCACATGGGGAAGCATCTTGCAGAGCTTAGCAGTGCGGAGCCTAACGCTGAGCCAAGGAGAGTGAGGAGCTGACCATAAACACTGGTCAAAGAGCAAGGTATTCAAGCATGATCTGAAAAGGGGGAAAGAGGGAGCAAGGCAGAAGGATTGAGGGAAAGAATTCCAAAGTTTCAGGTGTAGTGGCTGAAAGCACGGCCGCTGATGGTGGAGCAAAGGGGACGAGGAACAAACAAGAGGCCGGAGCCAGCCAAGCGGAGGCACTGGGTGGTGCTCATAAAAAACCTAATTCAATTTTACAGCAAATATCAGAGGCTGAGGATTCCTTTATTATCAGTGCAGATGCAGGCAGTGAGATTTCAGTGATTTCATATTGCTTCTTATGGATCTCGATACATCCACAAAATTATCAAATGAATAAGTTGATGCAGCAATAGGATTACACTATCTAACGCAAAGACCTACACAAGTATTACACTAATATAGCAACACATTTAGACAGGAATTTAGACACTATTGAACCATCCAGTTTACCAATCCAACTTCCTAAAAGATTCATTTAAGGTGTACTCCTTGTACATTTATGCTTGTTGAGTTCCTTTATAGTACCTCATTCCACTGGTAGTGTGTTTAATATAACTGTCTCCACTCTCTGGGGATAATAAATACTATATATTTGTTTTTAAATACATTTGCCTGAAAATGTCTATTATTTAAGTACATATACAACTTAAAATTGATATTGTACAGGATAGACAAATAATCTAAAATTCCTGGAGCAAACCATTGGAAGTGTTAATATCAGTTTATGATTGTTAATTGCAATGGTTCATCCATCATGGAGGCTGGGTGGTGGTGGAGTTAGGCAGGGTCAATGAAATTGAACTGGTTCGAAGGTGACACATCAACTAAATTGATTTGGCTTGCAGGGTAAACAGGAGCCGATTGAACTCTCCGAGACTCCGTCCAGTATGAACGGTGCTATTTACTTGCAAGTTGTTGTTGTTGATTGGGAAGAATCCCTGCTTCCTTGTTCCTTCAAGTCCTTGACAAGCTGTAAAATTCTCCTAAATTAGAAATGAGTTGCGAATTCTTTCAATGTCATATTTAATCCAGTCACAAAATTACACTTAAATTGGATTAATCACTTTAAATTTTGAGCAATAAGGTGCAAATTGCATCCGATTTGTATCCGTGGATAAGTGACACAGGTTACAGATTTGTGCAGCAATGCATTTTTAATCTTTGTTTTAGTGCACTTTCATTAATCCGTTCTGCACATCATGGCACTTTGCATTAACTCATCTGTGACTTTGTTCATTATGTGAATAAGATTTAAGTGGAAGTGTAAATTAGGTTTAAATTCATTATATTGTATCTAGTCACATGCAACTTTAAGGGGCACATCAGTCTCTGAGCCTATGGATTGTGATGCCAATACAAATAACACCAGAGAGAAGTAACTCCACACAATCACAAGAGAGGTTTGGATGAAGAACAATTCTGCGTTCTTTTAATATTTTCATTCCTGAAAGCACACCTTAGCTTCCATTACAGGATCAACAACACAACAACAACTAAACACAAAATACCGCAGATGCTGGAAAACTGAAAACAAAAACAGAAGTTGCTGGGAACACTCAGCAGGTCAGGCAGCATCTATGGAGAAAGGAAAGTGAGTCAATGTTTCGTGTCCACGACCCATTCTTTCCACCACATCAACCTCAACATCCAAAACATTATTCTCCGCCATTTCTGGCACTTCCAGCGTGACCCAACCACTAAACATCTTTCCCTCCCCTCTCAGCATTCCGAAGAGACCTTTCCGTCCATGACTCCCTGGTTCATTTCTCCATCACCACCAACAGTTGCTGTCCTCCCCCTGGCACCTTCCTATGCCAGCACAGGAGATGCAATACCTGCCCTTTCACCTCCTCCCATACCACTGTCCAGGGCCACAAACACAGTTTTCAAGTGAGACAGCAAATTACGTGTACTACCAGCAATGTAAATTACTCTGCAGCTCGTGTACTCTCGCGCACTAGGCTTCGTAACTCCATCACTCCCACCCTCGCTCGACTCCACTGGCTCCCCAGAGGATCGAGTTCAAGATCCTCATCCTCACCTTGAAGGCCAGCCTACCTCTCTGACTTGCTGACTCCCTACCAACCTGTCCGCTTCCTCCATTCAGCGGGCTCCGGTCTGCTCCATGTCTCCCGCCCGACCCGCCCTACCATCGGTGGCCGGGGTTTCAGCCACTCTGCCCCCACACTCTGGAACTCCATCCCACGGTCCCTTTGCCTCACTTTCTCCCTTGCCTTCTTCAAGGCCGGTCTCAAGACCCTCCTCTTTGACCGTGCCTTAACCCACCCTCCCCCATGTTCGGATCCTGACCTCTGATTGTCCAGTGCCTTGGGACATCCTCCCAACATGAAAGGCGCTCTATAAATATAATTTTGTTGTTGTTGTTGTACTGCATTCGCTGCTCATGATGTGATCTCCTCTACACTGAGGAGACCAAACGCAGATTGGGTGACCGATTTGCGAAACACCTCCATTCTGTCCGCAAGCGCAACCCTTAGCTTCCGGTCTCTTGCCATTTCAACTCTCCCTCCCACTCGCACTCTGACCTCTCCATCCATGGTCTCCTACATTGTTCCAATGAGCCACAGCGCAAGCTCGAAGAACAGCACCTCATTTATCTGCTGGGAACTTTACAGCCCTCTGGCCTCAATATTGATTTCAACAATTTCAGACCATTACAGCTCACCTTCCCCCTCCCACACTTTGGCCCAGACACACCTTTCCTCTCCCTGATCTGCCTGCTTTGTTGCAAGTTCTTTCCCCACCCTCCACCCCTTTTGTTCTGCAGTATTAATTAATAATTAAATTGGTCATTTTCAATCTACGACTGTTTGTGGGACATTGCTGTGCGCAATTGGCTGCCGCGTTCGCCCACAAATATACAGTCAATTCACTTTACAGTGTGTTCTGTGAAGCGCTTTGGGACGTCCTCCCGACGTGAAAAGCGCTATATCAAATGCAAGGATTATTATTATATTATTATTAGTATTAACACCTCTATTCCCCTGCTTTGTTGCAAACCCCTTTAGTTCTGCATCATTAACACCTCTTTAACCCGTTATCCCATCCTCTACCCCATTTTCTCCTTTGTCTTCCTTGCCCTGCCTCCTCCCTCTCTGTTAGCCCTTAAAAGCCTCTCCTTCCCAATATGCCCCAGTTCTGATGAAGGGTCATGGACCCGAAACGTTGACTCACTTTTCTTTCTCCATAGATGCTGCCTGACCTGCTGAGTGTTCCCAGCGACTTCTGTTTTTGTTTTCAGTTTTCCAGCATCTGCGGTATTTTGTGTTTAGTTGTTGTTGTGGGCAGTTACGATGACTGAAGGTGCGGTCAAAAAGGAAGGCCTTGAGGTGGACCTTGAAGAAAGTGAGGATAGGGGTGAACCATTAAGTCTCATTGAGTATTTACTCATCTGAGTCCGGATCTATACCTATAAGATCTAAATACTGCTCTTAAGTACATACTTACTTACTGCTTACTGCTAGGTAAACAGACGCATGTGGAGTAAGGAAACTTTCCCAACCTTTCGCACTGCTGGGAATCAAACCCAGTTTTTTTGCTTGCAAATCAAGTTTTCTGATCACTAATCATAGAATTATACAGCACAGAAAGAGGCCATTCGGCCCATCATGTCTGTGCCGGCTCTTTGAAAAGAGCTGTCCAATTCAATCCACTCTCCCCGCTCTCCCCATAGCCCTGCAAACTTATCCTCCCCAAATAATTATCTACTTCTCTCTTAAAAGTTGTTATTGAATCAGCTTCCACTACCCTTTCAGGCAATGCATTCCAGATCCGAACAACTCGCTGTGTAAAAGAATTTCTCCTCACCTCCCCTCTGTTTCTTTTAACAACTATTTGAAATCAGTGTCCTCGGGTTACCGACCCACCCGCCTATGGAAGTAAGTTTCTCACTAAGCTACAGGACTCCACAGTTAAATTAATTTAATAGGCCTCAGTAACCACCATTATAAATATATATTATGTATATAAACATTACTATATGGATTACAAAATTGGTCTGATTGAAGAAAACGTTTCAGTCCATCTGATCTCATGCCTCCAAAACACCCACTCTACCACCCCCGTATCACTGTGTCAAGCTGCTTTTTAAATGAGTTCAGTGTCCTGGCAACCTGTTTGAGTTGTTGATTAATCTACACGTAGCTTTTATTTTAATCTATACGTAGCTTTTATATTAATCTATACGTAGCTTTTATATTTTATATTTCCTGGCAACCTGTTTGAGTCGTTGATTAATCTATACATAGCTTTTATATTTATGAACACAATTTCCTATGAGTTTGTGTAGTTAATCCTTGGGTCATAAGGGCTAGGATGCTGGACTTATTTAAGAAACCATACGATGCTGTAATGGGAAGAGGGTAGAGTTGGCATTGACTTATACCTTCAATCTTTTGACTTAGCCACCGACTGAGTCAGGCCGACATCTGACAATGTGGCTTATGAAATCAATTTCTAACCATAAATAACAAAGTATGGGTTTACTACTGATATTTTGTTTTCAGTCTGCCTTAAGGAACTATGGAAGAAAGAAAGCTAATTGACCCACTCATGGGAAGATACCTTCAGAAGAGAAACAACTAGGGAGGAAAAATAGATGTCAAGTTATCTAAAATATCCAAAAATAGCAACATTGAATGTGAAGGAAATTTTTAAAACTGTGACAGGCTTGTTTTTATTAATTAAAGTAACACACTGAAAATTGCTGGCCTCATATTCTTTTCCTGCCTGATATCAAATCAGTTATACTGACTGAGTGTAATTGTGAAATACTGTATGTGCTCATATTTACGATTGTCTTTGATAGATATACAAATTGTATGTTTGAATTGAACGTATTTGTAGGGGAACATTTCACACAGATAAGTTGTATTCTGTGCATCTTCCTAATAAATGGAAACCACTTATGAGTTGCCTTTAATTGCACTTTCAAGTTGTCATATCGTTACTGTGAAATTGATGTTATTATGAATACTAGTTATTACTTCATATAGCACTTACCACATGGTCGAGGAATCTCAAAGCACAGCATAAGATTTTACTGTGAAGTATTTGAGTACACACAAACAGTCATGAAGTGAATGATCAATTTTATCTGGGGGAATTGTTGTTCAGGTCACCGGGAGAAACTACCCTTTCAAGTCGTGCCATGAGTTCTTTAAAAGATCACCAAAACTGGCAGACAAACCTTATTTTAACAAGAACAACAAGATTACATTTGTATAGCGCCTTTCATGTTGGGAGGACGTCTCAAGGCAGAGTACAGCATTTCAGACCCGAGCTGGGTTTGGTGGGGGGGAGGGGAAGGGGGTTGGCTGATGGCATGGTCGAAGGTCATGAGGGTCTTGAGGTGGGACTTGAAGGAGGCTAAGGAGGGGGTGAGGTTGAGTGACTGGGGGTTGAAATTCGAGAGGTTGGGGGCAGAGTAGCTGAAGGTTCTCCCACCAATGGTGGGGCGGGTGGGTCAGGGGCCATGGAGCAGGCCAGAGCCGGCTGAGCGGAGGGAACGGACGGGTTGGTAGGGGGTTAGGAGGTCGCAGAGGTAGAGTGGGGCGATGTCATGGAGGGGTTTGTATGTGAGGACCAGGATCTTGAACTGGATCCTCTGAAGGATAGGGAGCCAATGGAATCGGACGAGAGTGGGGGAGATGGGGTCACAGATTTTGGTGCGGGAGAGGACACGAGCTGCAGAGTTCTGGATTATCTGCAGCCTGTGGAGGGAGGCTGCAGATAATCCAGAACTTCTCATCTGAAAGACTGTAAATTCAAAGTACCAACATAGGGCTTAAACCCAGCACTTTCTGACTCAGATGTCAAAGTGCTACATTTTAAATGGTTAAAGAAAATAATTTCAAACGAATATCACCTATACAAGGTGGTAGGATAGGACATGTCAAAAATATAAATAATTTACAAAAAGAACGGCCGAAAGCCATGGTCATTGTCCCTTATTGAGCTTCTGCCCATAGTTCACTTATTCACATTTATTCATATTATTTGCAGGATTTTGAATGATTAATTTAATTTTGTTTCTAAGTGTTCAACTAAATAGAAGACAAAGGTGGAAGTAACATGTCACCCAAGGAGAATAAAAAAAAGTCAGGGAAAGATTATAATAATAATAATAATAATAATAATCCTTGCATTTGATATAGCGCTTTTCACGTCGGGAGGACGTCCCAAAGCGCTTCACAGAATAGACTGTAAAGTGAATTGACTGTATATTTGTGGGCGAACGCGGCAGCCAATTGCGCACAGCAATGTCCCACAAACAGTCGTAGATTGAAAATGACCAATTTATTATTGTTTTTGTTTTGGAGGGATTATTATTAGGCGTGTGGAGTAAGGAAACTTGCCCAAGGTTTCGCCCTGCCTGGAATTGAACTCAGGTCTCTCGCTTGCAAAGCGAGTGCTCTAACCACTGAGCTACAGGACTCCAAGATTGACTCCACATGGAAACAGCGTCTGTGACACAATAAGATGCAATTAAATTGACGTAATAAGATCGAACAGAAACTGATGAAAAAAATAGTTTGACATTAGTAGAGAGAAATGTCATCTGGCTCTAGATTTACTCTGCCTATGTTGTGTTTTAGAATGAGTGGATTTTGGCAGATTATTGATTTTAGTCTTATGTTGGTGGTTTGTTTTCTGTAGTTTCTTAAGAGAACGTATGTGGAAAGCACAGAGGAGTGGATTTGCCTCTTGGATGAGAGTTATAGAGGCGGAGGTTTTTCTGGATAACAAAATGCAGAAAGATAACATTATGATCTTTATAGTAGTAAATCTCAATGACAGATATGTCAGAAAACACATTAACTATGTTCAGCTTCCTGGAAGGGTGGAGGGCAATGAAACCAGCAAATTATTTGGAAAGAGCATGGAGAGAGATAGTTAAACAGGATCTCAAGAGCCAACTGATTAAAGAACCAAGGCAACATTGGTGCCCTGGCCAGCAGATCTGAACATTTTGACACTCATTGAGGTCATTTATGGTTTATAATGATCTTTAGTGGTTTGTGGAATTTTAACACGTTCCTTGACTTTTATAGCATCCTGCATCCTTCTGTGGTAGTAGAGTAGGCTTTGTACCAAATACAGCACATTCTTATGCTTTCATAATTGTTTGACAACTGTAGCTCAGTGGTTAGAGCACTCGCTTTGCAAGCGAGAGACCTGAGTCCAATTCCAGGCAGAGGGCGAAACCTTGGGCAAGTTTCCTTACTCCACACAGAGCCTAATAATAATCCCTCCAAAAACAAAAACAATAATAAAATTGTTCATTTTCAGTCAACGACTCAATTCACTTTACAGTGTGTTCTGTGAAGCGCTTTGGGACGTCCTCCCGACATGAAAAGCGCTATATCAAATGCAAGGATTATTATATTATTATTATTATTATAAACAATTCAGCTTCCGAAAAATATGGTTGTCTTTGCTTTGATCACTGTTTATCCTTCACTGCCAGCAACGTATAATATTTGATTGATTACTCCAGATCCAGTAATGTTAACTGAAGCAGGAAATTTGTTTTGCTTTTTAAAATTTTCTCCCATCCCCTGAAGGGACTGAAATATGCTAAACTATAGTTTCCAGGCTGAAAGTCGGTTGCCTTGTGGTATCTTGGCCAAGCGATGGTGATGTTGCCAGGTTATTTGACCACTTAGGACATCAAAAACTGAATCTCATTATTACCTGATTTTCACACATGGCAACTTTACACCCAGATGTTAACTGGATATTAAAGAGAAGTGTAAATCCGGGCATCCTAACCTAGCACAGGGATACTGAGGCCAATTGTATTATCCATAATGTTGTCTTAACAGCTGATAACAGCTGATATCTTTCTGGTCTGCATAGCTTATTGCTGCACCAAGTGAACAGTTTATCCACAGAACCCTTGGGGAGGTCACATTTGGAAAATTCTAGTATGTGATCAGCTGGAACAGAGAAGCTTGAGAGGGGGACCTGAAAGACATCTACAAAATGATGATGGTTTTGATAGGGTAAATAGGGATAAGTTATTTAAACTGATAGGGGAGTCAGTGACTACGGGATATAGTTACGATAGCCACAAAAACAGCAAAAGGAAAACATGGAAGGATATTTTTCACCCAGAGACTTGTTGGGATGTGGAATGCCCTCCAAGTAGGATGTTGGAGGAGGAATCTACTGGAGCTTTCAGGAGGAACGTAGACAGGCATGTGAAAGAGAGGAGCTTGAAGGGATCTGGGGATAAGACACGGCAGTGAGATTTAATTGATTTCCTTGCTCTGTGAGCTGGTGCGGACTCAGTGGGCCGAATGGCCTCCTTCTGTGCAATAGATTTCCATGTTTCTAACCCTTTGTATGTTGTGGATGAGATTAATAATCTGGGTCACTTTGAAGACCACCAATGATAATAATATTAATAATCCTTGCATTTCATATAGCACCAGATCACGTCTTCAATACTCAATCAATGACTGCATCTTCCTGTTTTGAATTGCGAAAGTGCATGAGGATTATACAGTTGCATTTATAATATGATTCTGATGAACATCACTGCAATAACTTTTCACTGGGTAAAGACTTGGGGACAGAGCTTAACTCTTTCATGGCTTCATGGCTGTTTGTGGGACATTGCTGTTCACAAATTGGCTGCTGAGTTCACCCACGAATCCCACAGTCACTCCACTTTGTAATATACCCTGTGAAGATTTTTGAGATGTTCTTCTGGCATAAAAGGCATTATACCAAATGCAAGCATTAATAATAATAATAAATATTTTTTAAAAATATTGTTACAATCTTTAAAATGGGTGTGTGGAAGCATGGAGGAGGCAGAAGAAAACAGTATATAAAACAGTTTTGAAACAAAGAGAAATAAGTTTGAACAAAATAAATTTCATTAGATTATCCAGATAATCTATGAGGTTAGATTAAGTAGAAAAACTTTCAAATAAAAGGATTCAAGTTTTGATTAGATGTAGAGATAAACATTTTAGTTATTCTCCTAATCCTTTTGAAACCGAGGGTGATTAACAACTGAAAAAAGTTTACGAGGGTGTTTCAGGCCAGCATGCTGAACTTATTTAATGTACAGCTGTTGTAGTAATGAGGAGACAGTAGAAAGGATATTTAGGGAGGATTATATCAAATGGCCGAAGGACATTCTTCATCCGAATCTCTCTTGTGCTCTTAATTTGTGTCAAGGATGTTTATGATCCGAATTTATGTACTGGCGAGGCCAGTATCACTCATTATTTTCTTATAACTTTACTTTCCTATTTCCTAAGGTGATGATTCCTATTTCACCAAAGTCTTAGACATAGTGTTCATACTCTAAAAACGTGTGGCCAATATCATCAGTATCCCAGCAAGCATCTGCAGTAACTTTCTGTCACTCTGTCACAAAACAGTTAATGCATTCTCACTTGATGTCTTTGAAAAAAATTTGAAATGTATTGAGAGTTACACAGATATATCGTGATAGAGACAATTGAACATTGTGTAAAACATGATGATTTCTGAGATCCTGCGACCATGGAAACATCATGCCAAAGTTGACAACTAATCAAGGATAAATAATGCAACAGGTCGATATAAAAGCTTTGGGGCATTAAATGGCTTGTGTCGTATCTGTAATGGAGCACAGTAGACATGGTTTCCAGAGGAAATATTGGTTGTTTTCCGATGTTCTTTAGAAAGCCAATGAGTAAAACGTACCAGAATACAACCTCATTGAACACTCATATTTAAGCACATTGTGAAACAGAGAAGGTGTTAAAGTAATGTATGTAACGTCATCACACTGAGTGCAGATTAATGGGCTGATAAATACATGCAAGTCGGGGCTGTATGAATGAGAAAGTTACCTGGGAGATATCCCCTTTGGGTGTCAATTCATCTCAAAGTTCAAGTTTTTTTTTAAAAAAAGAAAACATTTTCAATTTTTTTCCTACATTATCAACCATTGCACAAACACTGAGGAACGTGAGAGACAGTTTTGATCCCTCAGGATACAAAATACATTCTGTTGTCTTCAAGATATCTGTTTTGCCCAATACTTCAAGTCATGCCTCGTCACAATGGCCCCAGACCAAGTGAGCTATTCCATATGAAAACAAAGTCAGCCAGGGACTTGTTGATCAAAAGCAGACACTCTACAGATTAAAATGAGAATAACAACACTCATGATAGACATATTGAAAGATCACTGCTGATATCTACCTGACTGAGAAAATAGCTCATGCCTTGGGGAAACAGAGTAAAAGGTGCAATACTGATTGAAACAAACACAGAGTGAAAACAAGGTAGTGAAGTTTGAAAATGGATGATTACAAAATAAAAATATTGGCAAAACTCCTGATAGTAATTTAGTGCCAAAAGTTTACTTTGATTTGGAGATTTCTACAAGCAAAATGACAAGTATCAGTGGTTTTATTTCTGCCTCCCAATCTGATTGCCTGTGCCACCAAAATAGATGCAGCATCTATTTACTTTGGATAAATGCACGGTACAGACAACTGGTAGGTTTGCTCCCCTTGTGGCTGAAAATACAATGTTGTAAACAGATAGAAAGAAAAACGTTGAGCCATTTTGTTTTTCAGCTAGAAATATAAGCAATTCACCCACGATACTTCAATGCAGCACTATATTCTGTAATCGGGCTCCACCACTGTTAAGCACTCCAAGACGCTGCCCTGTGTGAAGGGCACTCTATAAATATAAATTATATTTATATTTAATGTAAGTAAATAATATATACCAATGCTATATAAATGCAAGTTATATCGTTGTTAAACCAGGAAGCATTATCGTAAATCCAATAGAAGCAAGACTGTGGAAACCACTGACTTCCTCACTGATTTTTGGAAGCATTATTATGTGTGCTGTTGACACCAAAAATACAGCCAAAACCATGTCATTCCTACAATAACTGTGCATGAAATATTATACATACATTACACTTGGAGACAAACTCACTTCCAAAAATTTGCAAAATTGTGCACTAAATCTGGCTAAAGTGACATCTTTTGGCTAATTATTTGACAAGTTGTTAGTCTCATGGGATATGAAGAAATTTCACATCTTTCCGGTTTTGGCTCCAGATATCATCCAAGCAAAAAAAACAGTATTGTAGAGCCTTATCACTTCTTCTCGATGTCTCAAAGGGCTTCACAGAATATACTGTAAGTGAATTGACAGTATATTTTGTGGACGGAACGCAGCAGTCAATTTTGCACAACAGTCGTGGATTGAGTGATTATTATTATTATTTTTGAGGGATTATTATCCTCAGAAAAGTGATCTGTCATTCAACCAACGACTGCGTGCCTACTTATTATTGTTGTGCATCGGAAGCACAATATATAAATAATGGTAACTTGGTGTTTTGAATGTTTAAGCAAAGCTCCTTAAATTCTCAGACCTGCAGAACACCACAGAATCTCCCAGAAAAGTGAATCTAGGACAAAGTGGAGGGCAAATCGAAAACAATCTTAAGCCTTTCAGAAATGTTTAGGGTGGCCAACAATCTTGTATATTCCTTACTGTTCTGGAGAAGAAATCACAGATTAAATCAATTCCAAGGCTCTCAAAGAAGATACTATGATAAATACTTTCTGTTTTTGACTCTCACAGTTTATGTTGATTTTTGAAGTGATCTTATCTAACTCTCGTCGTATTTATGTCTTTATAATGGAAACTCCGGAAAGCAAAATAGTGAAAAGGTAGCTATCAATCATAGTGGAATTGATATAAATAACTGTCTTAAAGAAGCAATATTCATACGAAAAAAATTGCCAAAGTTTTTTTGATAACAACAGTTTGTTAAGTAACAATAATAATAATCCTTGCATTTGATATAGTGCTTTATCACATCTTCGAGACATCTCAAAGCGCTTCAGAATATACTCTAAAGTGAATTGAATGTATATTTTGTGGTCGACACACGGCAGCCAATTGCGCACAGCAGTGTCCCATAAACAGTTGTGGATTGAAGTGATCAATTCATTATTATTTTTTTAAAGGAATTATTACCTCCGGAAAAGCAATCCACGAATCGACTAACAGCCGGGTTGCTACTTACTGCGAGGTAAACAAAGGCTTGTGGAGTAAGGAAACTTGCCCAACATTTTGCCCTGCCAGGAATGGAACCCAGGTCTCTCGCTTGCGAGGTGAGCACTCTAACCACTGAGCTACAGGAATCCAGGATGATGAAAATAATATCTGTCTGTGTCATATCTGTGAGATAATCAGACCATGTTTATTCTGTTATTCATCTGGTTCTGTTAACAAATTATTTTCCATTTCAATAACATGTTACATGTTGAGTTTTCCAGTTTATTTCACACGCAAAGTAATTAATTGCTATTCCACTTCCCTTACCTCATTGCATTTTCCTGTTTTTATCACATTCCAGTGGTTTTATGCATCACAGTCCAAGAAAAGGGCAATTGAAATGGCGACAACAAAAATTGTTCTAAAATATTTATTGGCACGTATAAAAATATTCTGTTGGAATAACTATCGGGTGCATACATGCCAAGAATCATCAAGTGCGCCATACTTACGTGTTTAATCAACCTTTTGCATTGAATGCTGACAATCACATCTGTGATGTAAGAATCACAGTGAGGATTAGAGTGAGGTTTATTTTGTGCTAATCTCTCAGCATACATGGGGGTGTTTCATAGGTCCCTAGAAATATAAGTTATTCAAATCATTGTACTTTTGTCTGTGTTTTCTCTTTCAATTCTGCCATCTCTCCAATTCCCTGCTCTGTCCCTATGCTTCTTACAAACTTCCTGCGCAGAAGCTTATCTGATTACTTTCTCAAAAACCTGACTCTACTCTAAAAGCTAGCTCTTGCAATTAATTGTAATTTCCGACAATCATCTAGGAGAATAAAATATTCCTAGCTTTCCCTTTCAAGCTTCTAGTTATATCCTTAAACTCATCCCCTCTTGTTTTGAATCACTTACCAGTTCCTCACCATTTACTCTCTTTAAACATTATCTTAAACATCTCGGTCATAACACCGCTCAAAGCTCTTTGTTCCAGTGGAAAGAGTCCTAAACCTTCTATCCTCTCATCTTTGACATCAACTTGTGAATCTATGCTGCTGCCTTTCAAAGGCTCTAAATTTGTTTCTATTGTGTGGTACCCAAAAGTGCACTTTATGTTAATGCCAGCATTTTGTAACTTTCTCCCTTTGATTTTAAGATTTTGTGTTCAAAAGATTCACTGGTAAATATTTTCCTATGAATTCTTCCTTTTAAACACCATATCTGTTTCGCTAACATTTTCTAGCTCTTCTTTACTATATAAAATCATTCTCTCTGATTGTCCTCCTATTTAGTACTGTACAATATATAATAGATTATTCCTTCCGTATGGAATTTCCATTGTTTAATTCGCTTTTAATGATTTATTCTTCCATTTGAAATCCAGTGCATTTCAGTGCACCGTTTCCCAACCCTTTGGTTCCTTTGTTTGTACAATTAGTCTGCCAATAAGAATCCATTCTCCCCCAACAAAAAAGAATGCATTAAATCACTGTCAGTTTTGCCTCAGTGGATTTCACCTTCTGTTGTGTAGGAAGATATTTTCACATCTTTGATAGACGCTGGAGTCGCTCTTTCTTTAGCAACATTATAATGGCCGGTTGTGAGGCACACTGAGGCTGCTCAGACCCTTCGCAAGAAGGGGAGGAAGTTGAAATATCAGCTGCAATATGGAAATAACTTGCTCAGGGAGCAACTGCGATGCATATGTGCAGTTGTTTCTAAATCCTGAGTCACAACTTTCATGTTATGGCTATATGCTTTGCCATAGTCTCTGGGCAAGGTCTATGCAGACCAGCAATAGACAAACATTGCTGACTTGTGGGGTTGGCCAGCAAAACCCAGCGCAGTGCATCGGGAGGGATTCCTTCTGCTGGTTTAGGTGCAGTTGCCTCAAGCTGGATGAACTACTTGGAAGCCATTGGTAACCCCCCACCCACCGACCATCCTGCCCTGGTATTGTACAGTCCTGCACAGAGGAAAACTGCAGCAACTGCCAGAATTAAACAATAGATAAACGATAAGGAAGGACCCACTGAATCAGCCTTTCTGCATAGACTTCCAGGTCAAGAGTTTGAGATAGAATTCCATTGTTAAACTCTTCCAGAAGAATAATATTAATAATTCTTACATTTGATATAGGGCCTTATCAAGTCTTCTAGATGTCTCAAAGCACTTCACAGAATATAATAATAATAATAATAATAATAATCCTTGCATTTGATATAGCGCTTTTCACGTCAGGAGGACGTCCCAAAGCGCTTCACAGAACACAATAATAATAATAATAATAATAATCCTTGCATTTGATATAGCGCTTTTCACGTCAGGAGGACGTCCCAAAGCGCTTCACAGAACACACTGTAAAGTGAATTGACTGTATATTTTGTGGGCGAAACACAGCAGCCAATTGCGCACAACAGTGTTCCACAAACAGTCATGGATTGAAAGTGACCAATTCATTATTATTATTTTTGAAGGAATTATTACCCCCAGAAAAGCAATCTGCAAACGACTAACAACCCGGTTCCTACTTACTGCTAGGTAAATAGAGGCGCGTGAAGTAAGGAAACTTCCCCAACATTTCGCCCTGCCAGGAATTGAACCTAGGCGTCTCGCTTGCGAGGCAAGTGCTCTGACCACTGAGCTACAGGACTCCACAATGAATGAAGAGTGAAATAAATGAAACCTGCACCTCCAATAGTTTGAAAAGTTTAATTTAAAATAACACAAATGTTCTTTTGTTTCTCCTGCTTGATGTCCCAGGTACAGCTTCCCACACCGAGACAATCTGATCCTTTTGGCTTCTCAGTGGTTATAGTCAAAGTAGCTCTCTGATGAGCTAACGGGAGGAAGTGCCTTTCTACTGATGACCCCCATGCTTCCAAGAAGGAATTCAACAATATGCAGTCTGATTTATCAGCTAACAATGGCTAGATGCTGGCAAGGAAGAGGAAAAGAGTCTATTGAAATGATTGAGGGTGGGATTTGTATTAGTTCAATCCTCTCCAGTAAAGAGTGAATCATTGGTTCGTTGCCAAAGTCTTTATTTGAATATATTGAACCTAAGTAGTTAAAGGTATGTCAGTTCCACAGTTTTATAGAACATTTCTGTTTATGGAAAGAAAGAAATCTTGAAAAAGATTATATGCTAAAAGTGAGCATGAAAGCCCAAATTAAGTAAAATCATACTACCTGTCAGCCATGGAACATTCTGTTGGTTGAGATTAAATGAAATAACAAAATCATTTTGCAGAACAAATTTCAGAAGAAATGCCAACTTTTCAGCACAACTGAATCCCTATTTATTCTTTCAAGATTGTAAACTGAATTACACTCATACAATTCTCTTCCTGGCCACATCTTGCAACATGAAGTGTTGCAATCACAGTAAATAGATATTTATTGCAGAAACTAATCCGTAGACCCTACTGATTTGGGAGATATTGAACTCGCCAGTCAATATTCCTCTGGTCTGTATTTTAAGTGCATAAGACATGTGTTCAAAATAACAAGAATGATTTGTATTCATTATGTAGGGCTTATCTCATCAGGAGATGTCTCAAAGTGCTTCATACAACTTTTTGTTACACCTTTTTAGTTTTGCTCTACCACAATTGCAGATGGTAATTCGATTGACATCTGAGAGCTTTGAAAACGACTGGCTCACCTCACTTGTTGCAACCTTAACCAACTTGTTCAAACTAACTAATGGGGAGTGGATATCTTCATGTTTCTTGGTCATGACACAAACTGCCATTAAACGCATGCATGGTTATGCATTTCATGGCTGTTTGTCAGACATTGCTGTTTGCAAATTGCCTACTAACATTCATCTGAAAATCCAGTCACTGCATTTTACAGCAATTCCCTGTGAAGTGCTTTGAACCATTTTGACAAATAGGTGCTATATCAAATGAAATATTACATTATTATAAAAATATGAAAATTAATGTGGCAAATAAACTCCAGTAAATATACTATATTGAAATTGATTTTTTAATGTTAAAACAATTTGCAAGCACCTAGCTCTAACATTGTAGAGTGTGGTGGATTACATTTATGTTTTTACAGCTTACAGCTCCAATCATGGAAAAATATCACAACTAAACCTTTCCTCAAGATAGTTCATGCATCAAGTACAAACATTACCATACATCACAATCTCTGTCTGCCTGGCACACATAGAAAGGCTAAATCATTTTTGAACAACGACAGATTCCCAAGAATCTTCTCGATCCCAGTTAAAAAAACTCTACAATATCCCTCTACTGGCCCTGTCTTTCCTCACAACTCAAGTCAACATGACCTGAACTGGAGATGATATCCCTTGGTTCATTCTCAGAGCGGCCCCAAAATTGTAGAGGGTGATGTGAAGTATACATTTCCCTGAAATGATACACGTAAAATAGGCAGAAAATTCTGACTGGCATCACACCAGCACAATGGGAGTTTTCTAATAACTGATCAAGAGAGAAGTGGAATATTTTACCTGGAGCACAAATACAGAACACTTTCTTGGGCAGCAGAGAAAGCAACAGTAGCATCAGTATGTTATGCTGGAGAATTATCTGTCAGCTTGGCCTGAATAATCATAGCAGCATTTTTTGTGCTGCCAATGGTGCCACCGTTAATATTGATTTTTTCATTAACATAGAGGGACGGTTAAACCACCTGAAACATTTTCTATTCTATAAACATGCAATAAATAATATAAAAAACTATTTTTTGCATTGGTATAGCACCTTATCACATTGTCAAACTGTTTCAAAGAACTTCGCAGAAATTTCACTGTGAAGCGTAGTGACTGTGTATTTGGAGGTTTAGAGACTACTGCATGAGAGGATCCATTTAATAATTGAAAGAGAGCAATCTGGCAGAAAGGCCTAATGGTGAAATGTGGACCAACAGAAGAAACATTAAATATATTATTTTTAAAAAAAAGATTTAAATTTTCTGGCCCCAGTTGGTGAATGCCTCATATTCCCCAGCTACAGGACTACACACTTATGTAGTACACTTATGTGTAGTCCTGTACTGTAGCTCAGTGGTTAGAGCACTCGCCTCGCAAGCGAGTAGACCTGGGTTTCATTCCCGGGTTGGGCAATTTTTCTTACTCCACACACCTCTGTTTACCCAGCAGTAAGTTTATTAGTTCGCCCATAAAACGCACAGTCACTAAACTTTACAGTAAAGCTTTACTGTGAAGCGCTTTGAAGATGTAATAAGGCGCTAGATCAAATACAAATGCAAGGATTATTGGTTTATTGACAATTGCAAAACTGTCCCTAAATACTAGAAAAACACATTTGCAAAGAGCAATCCTGACTTCAATCACAACACAGAAACATAGAAATGTTCTGCGCAGAAGGGAGCATTCGGCCATCATGTCTGTGCTACTGCTTCATATTTTTCTAAATCATCTGTCTTTTAAATCAATCCCAGTTCTCTCCCCATAAGTATCTTGTCACCTCTTTTCCAGTTCACTTTTTAATGATTCTGTTGATCCAATCTCAATAACCATATAAATTCCAAACCCTAAAAATCCTCTAAGTGGAAAAAATACCTTTTAATCTTTTCACTATTTTTTCTGCTAACAACCACAACAACAAAATTACATTTGTATAGCGCCTTTCACGTCAGAAGGACGTCCCAAGGCGCTGGACAATCAGTGTTTCGGACCCGAACTGGGGATCTGGATCGGGGAGGGTGGAGGGTAGGGGGGGAAGGAGGGTGATCAAAGGCACGGTTGAAGAGGAGGGTCTTGAGATGGGTCTTGAAGGAGGCAAAGGAGGGGGCGAGGTGGAGGGACCGCGGGATGGAGTTCCAGAGGGCGTGAGCAGAGTGGCTGAAGGCCGCCAATGGTGGGGCGGGCGAGGCGGGAAATGTGAAGCAGGCCGGAGCAAAAGGGAGACACCGGCACAAAATGGAGACAGCAGAATTGTGCTCTGTGGCCACATAAATTTCCCTGTTACCTCCAGAGCTTTTTGCTGCACCTTTAGACCATTATCTTATTATATTCCACTGTTTGATTTAGCATCTGTTTGAAGTTATTAATCCCTTTCCTTTCAGTGTGTGACATTTGTGGAATTCTGAAAGCTTTGTTAACTTCCTTAGATATAATAATCTAGGCATCTATTCACTCACTGTAGTTGGCAGCATCAATCTCATGTCAAAGAAATCGCCCATACAATTTAATAACTGTTTGATAAGAAGAAAGGGCGCTCAAAAGCAGGATTATTTTTTGAGTTTAGTTTTTTGCAGTCTTCACTGCCATCAGTATATGATGTCCTGTTCTTTAGCATTAATTAGAATATATTAGCATACATAAGGCATCTGTTTGTATATTGAAGTTGCATATTAAATGCTTCTATCTAGTGCCTGATCAGTCATAACTTTGTGCTGGTGCTAAATTAAGTTGTTGGGTATTGGAATTTGCTGTGTTCTTGCTTCAGCAAAAAAAGAATCCACTTTCTATTAATAACAATCCTATTTATTAAGCGAATGCAGCAAGTAATTTGCACACATCAGCATCCCAGAAACAGCCATGAAGGGAATGACCAATTCTATTTGGGGGACTGTTAGCCAAGTCAGATTAGACCTCGGTTTAACATTTTGTTCAAGGACAACATATCCGACAATGTAGCTAGACTCTGACGTTACAATCCCAACGTGAGTTTTAACGCACAAAGGTGAGAGTGCTACCAGCTGACCTAGGTTGATGGCTAATTATGTTGATGATTAACTGTTTAAATTGCCTAGACATTAGGTTTATGCCCTCAAATCGTTCCTCAATTATTTCATTTCAATAGTTATCATCAAGTGACAGAAGTATATTTTAGAGCTCTCTTTTGTGTAGACTGGACTTGGTAAAATACTCTGATGGTTTTGTATGTTTAATTACTGAAAGAATGATTATATAATATACAAAGTTTTCCTAATTGTAATTTTTTAATCTGAGTTTACAGTAATCCTGATCGAAGTATAACATTTCTTGGCAAAATAGTTGTGTTGAGTTTGTAAATCAGGATTCAACTGAATTCTAAAAATTAAGTGACAATTCAACAACATTGTAGAGTATTAGTTAAAGGCTTAAAAGCTGCAATGCACAGATCCAATTTAATAAACATTTAGCTGCTATTTTTTGAACTTTGTTGTCCTTATTTCTCCCTCTGCCAGGGAGATGCAAAGCTGGAACTGGCTGACCAAGGCCACTGTAAGAACAATTCTTCTAAAGCAGTACAGGTAGTGTGCAGAGACTGTTAATGTGCAGATCAAAAAGGGTTTGATCAGACCTCACTTTATCAGGAAATTCAGCCTTTCATTGTGAGGTGGGCATTTGCAGTGGGTTCCTTCTATGCCAGTGCCACCTCCTGGTTCAGTTGGGTCATTGCTTCAGTCACAACATAGAAAAGACGGCTATTGTGCCAAAAGGTTCCTGGCGCTTCTGTTGACACAGTGCAGAGCAAGACAGCAAGACTAAGATCTATTATCCGTCCCCGTGAAGGAAAAGAAGAATATTCTGAATACCTCATGCATAACAGATGTGCTGCTACTGGCAGAACCTTCATCGTGGTACTAAGTAATGTGGAAAGAACTTAAATCATTTTTGTTCACCCTCCCAATATCTTCTAAGGAAAAAAACAATCAGTGTATGAGTGGACTTTTGTTGAACAGCATTTAGATTATTGAACCAAAACAATAAATTATTTTAAATAGGGTAATTGTTGGAATTGACACTTTTTTGGTTTAATAAGCCTTGTTTGGTGGTATATTCTCTCTCTCTCTCTCTCTCTTCTCCTGATTTATTTGTCCTCCTTTCTCCGCCACGCACCATTCTTTTACTTAAAGGATCGACAAATGTTTTCAGGGCTCTGTTTTTGCCACTGGAATCACTAACACTACAGTGGATTCACTCTTTGAATTTGCATTCCATGCCTCCCTTGCTGTCATTAATCACTCTCTAAATAAGGAAAACCTTGTAGGCATTTCTCCTGAAATTACTCTTTGCAACTCTAAACTTACAGTATGTCCCCTTATTAATAATAAGAAGACTTGCATTTGATATAACGTTTTATCACATCTTCGAGACGCCTCAAAGCACTTCACAGACTATACCGTAAACTGAATTGACTGTATATTTTGTGGGCAAAAACATTACTTTGGTTGTAGCGGGGCAGAAGGCAATTGGTTGATGTTAGCCACCACAGATGTCTCTGCTACACTTTGTAGGAGTAATACAATACAATACACATTTATATAATACCTTTCACAGCAGGAGGGTGCCTCAAAGTGCTTTAAGGAAAGAGAAAGGAAAAGAAAGCTAGGAAAGTGAAAGAAATATGTTTTTTTCTGCTCTCCCATTTTGGACCTCTCAAACTTCTCAAGATCATGAAGTCACTTCACAGAGGTTTTCAGAAATGCACCAGGGCTTGTCCTCTCTGCCTGGCAGAGCACCAGTCCTGGAGCATATTCTGTCTCCAGGCCTCCAGCTCATAAAGCATTTGGGTCATGAGGTAATGACTGCGATCTCAAAAGGCTCTCTGTTCTCCCACAGGATAATTTTTCCAAAATCAATACTGAAACATTTAGGGCTGCTTCTAACCTCTTGTCAACATCATGCAGAGAGATGAAGGTGAGTGAGCAGTTTTGGTAAATGGTAGTTAATGTCAGGGTTCAGTAATCAAAGTGTGGGTTTTAATGCACAGTGAGGCCCGGTTTGAAAAGGAACCCAAACTAATAAGAATAAGTAACTTATAAAGTTTGGGATAATCCCGAGATAGATGTTGAAGTTGTCACAAATGACAAATTAACCTTTTTGGTCAGAGGTTAACAAAACAATCCATTCCACTGCAAGTTTCACTGTATAGATAAGGCACTGTTTTTTATTAAAAAGCCATACAAGTTTGTAACCACTATGTGGAACATATTGTAATAAATCTTTCCTTAATACAAGTTAACATATCGTAGCCAAGCTAGCAGTAGGGATAATGCAATTGGCTTCAGTACCCCACAGTTATGGGGGAATAATTGACCAGGGTTCTGGCTCCAGGTGGCTTCCTATTAACATCTGCTGGAGGTGAACATGTGTGGACATTAGGTAGAGATCAGACTGAACAGCAATATCCCATGGTTGAATAGCCTGACTACACTCAGTGGCAAGGCTGATGTTTGGCTAGGAGAGGGCACCCATTGAATCATATCCCAGTAGAAAGAAAAATAAGTCAAACATTTTCAGGAGATGAGAGGGAGAAAATGGCAACAGAAAAAGAAGCGTATAATTGTTTATAATAATGATGCAGCTCATAAGTGACATGACATGGTCTGAGTTGTTCAGATCTGGAATGCATTACCTGAAAGGGTGGTGGAAGCCGATTCGATAACAACTTTCAAAAGAGAAGTAGATAGATATTTAGGGAGGTCAAATTTGCAGGGCTATGGCGAGAGAGCGGGGGAGTGGGATTAATTTGGACAGTTCTTTCAAAGAGCCGGCCTGGACGGGCCGAATGGCCTCCTTTTGTGCTGTATAATTCTATGATTCTATGATGCTATGTTTTAACAAATCCTTCATCCTTGTATTCTTTAGCTGAATGAATACAAGGAGTTGCAGCTTATATTCTTTCACAAGAACACAATGGCCCTTTAAAATAGCTGATCAGTTTCAGAATCTGGAAAATTTTCTTTCCCCGTGCCCTGTTCCACAGAGCTTGGTATTTTATATATTTTATACCCAATGCTTCAGTGATTAGTCGGAGATTTTCGAGTCTGGAGGACAAAAACAATAACCTATTTATATTAATAAATTTTAAATACGCACTATTCAAAATAAATTAAAATATTTAATGGACACAAGTATGTAATTTGACAACATCCCAAAGCCTTAAATTAACTCAGAGTCGCAAAACACAAAATGTTGTCACTTACAGTTTGAGCAGGGGAGCAAGCTGACCCACTTCTTGTTGGAAACCCCTCCGATGTGCAACTTTCCTGCCTGCTCAAATACCTAGTGTTTTATCCCCTTGTCTCCTTGTTCTCTCACACAATACACATTTTTACAGACAATGATCTTTCATGAAAATCAGGCCCCCTTCAGACAACATCAACATCCTTTAACTAAGACAGTGTAGACCAGTTCACATTCCTACCGATTGAAACAGTGAGACAGTTCCTGCTACCTGTGGGGTGTAAATGATTGAAACCATACCATGCAACATTCTAACAAACATTGAGTCTCCATTCAAACGAATATTTAATCGAGTTTGCATCATTTTCATGATGTCACCACTGCTACACCTGGCCAACAATTCCCCAAATAAAATTGGTCATTAACCTCATGGCTGTTTGTGGGACATTGTTGCTACAAAATAAATTTACAGTTGATGCAATTTACAGTATTTTCTGTAATGTGCATTGAAATGTTCTCCCAACTTGAATGGTGCTGCATCAAATGAAAGGATTATTATTATTATGATGATAATCTCCATGAAGCAGAACGCAGTGAAGAGGCATCTGAGCAACATGGCATTGCTGTCAGACGTTGAACCACATATTGCTGACCTCAACGGTGCGAGAGGACAGTAGAAAACAAATGAACATCTCTTACTTATGAGTGCAGAACACTTGATACATCTCATTGATGTGATAAGGCATTATATCAAATGCAAGGATTATTACGCCAAGGATTATTATAAATATTAAAAGTATCAACATTAAACCTGTTCTTCTACTTGCTTCAATATATAAATAGTAGAGGAATTTCCAAGTGGATTTAATGGAGTGAGCCTGGAAAGTTTTTCATGGATCACTTTTTAAAGTGAATATTAGTGATATACATAGGCCATTGACAAATTTGGTATTTTGGTCTAGAAACAGATGTTATTCAGCCTGGACCTCCATTGGCAGAGGAGTAGGCCAGCTTTAGCATTAAGGTAAGGTCTTAAGGCCACTTGACCATCAATGTATAAATACTTACGCTGATATCTTTAAACTCAGCCACACTGGATTACAGTGATCGCCCGACCCGCTCCACCATCAGCATATCTGTCCCATTCTCTGGAACTGCATCCCAGAGAACCTTCGACTCGTCCATTCCCTCGTTTCCTTCAAGGTTTGCCTCAATACCGCCTTCTTTGACCTTCTGTCAATCTTCCCTCATTGACCTTCTGCCCCCACTGTCCAACCCACAGCCCCCATCCCCAGATGGTTCAGCGCCTGTCATGAAAGACGCTGCTAAATGTATATTTGAATTGTATTGTAATAGCACTACTCGAAAAGAGAAGGGATTTTCTCCCGGTGTCCTGGCCGACAATCACCCAATTAAAACCGATCATTCATTTCATGGTTGTTTGTGGCACATTGTTGCATTTACAAAACATAACAGTCACTAAACATTACAGCAAATCCTGAGAAGTGCTTTGAAACGTTCTCCCAACATGAAAGGTGCCAAAGCAAATACTAAGATTTTTATTATATTTGTGTCTACCTGTATGAAAACATCACACAGTTAGAGTAAATTTACTAACAAGAGAATTTATGTTCAAATACATATTCATAACAACAACTGTGGGTTTAAAAATAAATGCATTTATTTAGTACCCGAAAAAATAAACACAAAACTCTTAACACAACTACTGAAACAGCGGATTAACCATTTGTTCCAATTAAAACCAAATGTTGCCACTTGGTGGCACTCTAAGCCTAAATGTATCCGTCACATAATGTTTATTCAGCACCCATCAGTTTCACAGAAAATTGGATTAAGCCTTGCATTTCAATTACAAATGTCTACTTAGCAAAGAGGGATTCTTGGTGCTTCTCACCAAATGCACACTCATGGAATCACACTAGCATGCCTGAGGCATATTGCAGTAGCTTGCCAACCCACAGCAGAATTTTACTACATGGACGTACTGGACCTATCGTCTATGACTTTGTATCCATCTTGTGAATGTAAAGAAACTTGAAGATAGTAAAAGTCAATTGTGATTTGATAAGGTGGCTATTAATAGGCTGTTTCCACTTGCTGGTGAGTGCCAAACTAGAGGACATAAATGTAAGATCGGAAGTGGTGGATCTGATAAGGAATTCAGAAGGAACTTGATGAAGCAAAAGTCATCAGTATATTTAAGAGAAAACAGGGCAAACATGAAGGAGAGGAATGGAGGGGTATAGTGAGAAACAGGAGAAGTGGGAGGTTGTGTGAAGTCAAACACTGTCATGGGCTAGTTGGGCCAAATGGTGGGTTTCCTTACCATATCACTCCATATAACTCTATGAATGCATTCATTGATGTAAAAGGAGGGTGATATGCTGTAAGCTTTACCCCATTGCCTTCCCACTAAGTCTTCATTGAGGAGATGAAAAATGACATCTTCTTGAATAATAATAAAATAATCTTTACATTTGGTATATCACCTTTCAGGTTGAGAGGATATCAGAAGCACATCACAAGATATACTATAAAGTGCAGTGATTGTGGGTTCTGTCGAGAAACAAAATAAAAGTTACTTGCTTTATGGTGAACCTTGTGATGCTGTAAGGTAGTATTTCCACATTGTAATATGTTGGTTACCAATTGAAAGGAAGAATGATGAAAATTGGGATGTAGAGGCATTTATTGCTTGTATTGCCAGCTAACAAAAACAAATTGTCCTTGAAAGAGCAAATCACAATATACATTCCCTCTTAGAAACGTACACAAATGTATGGCTGAAAAGGAGAGATCAGTTATCAACTTTCTGTCGAATTAGCTGCCAGAAGGTTGATAACTGATCACTCTTGTCCAGGCATACTAAATAATTTGGAGCTTTTAAACCACTCAGAAATATCTGCTAATAAATGATTTGCGTGCCAGCTATTCTAATCCAAAATACTGTATTTTATTTGTTAAATCACTTCAATAAATGCTTTCAATTGAACACAGATGTCTACAATGTTGTTTTGCGATTGGAATTTAATCAAACTTGAAACAGTTTCGCTTGGTCCTGTCGGCAATGAATTTAAACATTGATCAGTGGTTTCGGTCAGGCAAAATGATTCGCAAGATTTACACAATTTAGCACAAAGTTATAACAGGGGGTGCTCAACCAACACCTGTTCAAATGGACGTGAACACTTTTTATGCGGTAAAAGATGATCAGAAGGTCCTCTAGGAGAGCTGGGGCCTTGGTGGTAGTGCAGTCAGGTATCATGTAGTTTGACTGCATGACCCAACTGTGCAGCGCCTTGGGACGTCCTCCTGACGTGAAAGGCGCTTTATAAATGGAATCTTGTTGTTGTTGTTGTATTGCATGGTACAGCCACACAGCATGGACCATGTTGCACAGTGTGCTGCAAAGTAGTGTCAGATAGTGGTTGAGTCTGCAGCTGTATTGCCTGATACAGTCAGACTATGTGGAATCTATGACTGTGTCACAGTCGGACTACTACGGAAACTAAGTAATAGACCCCACAGAAATCCAAAGGTATTTTTCTATGCTTTTTTTTAAAAAGTTTGATAAAAAGACAGATTGGGAGAAACAAAAACATCACACGACAACGTTTTCAATCTAACTTCTATTGTGTTATTTTTCTTTGTTTTTGTTCATATCATGCCTTCCAGCGATCAACCATAAACAGCTTTCTTCAACTGGGAAAAATTCTTCAGCCTTGGGCAGCTGCAGTTTTATTTTCAAATCGTATCCATATAAGGATTACAACAGCTTTATCTCTTCCCTTGAGTTTTAAGTGTGAGTTTAAATCTCCTCGATGGAGAGAAGCGGAGTGTGGGAACGAGAATAAAATACCAATGCAATTTTGTGTTTGATTTTGGCATTCAATCCTTGATCCACAAGATATGCTGTTTAGAATTAATACAACGCAGAAAAGCTATTACTGATTCCACTATAGTGGTAAATTTAGTCAATAGGTCTAACAAGGTTAAATCCAGGCAATCTTTTTGTAGACCAAAATTAAGGTGTTGAAAGAGTGGTATGCAATACAATCCCATTCAATGAGCTCAGATGACTGTCCTTGAGTACACATTCCAGATAATAATAATAATAATCCTTGCATTTGATATAGCGCTTTTCACGTCAACGAGACGTCTCAAAGTGCTTATGAAGGAGTTTAAAGATTAGTTTGCAATGATTTTGATTTAACTCGAGGACAACTGCAAATTTGCCCAAATCTGACAACAATATAGAAATATATAGGAAGCTTCCAAAAGTTTAGTTACAGAATCATATTTGCTCAGAAGGTATAATTTTTAAAAATCACTTTTCAAAGAAATAGAACCATCAAAACGATGGAAAATACAATAAATCACAAACTCATCAGTGGTTTAATTCATTCACTGAATAATGTTATAGATAGAGTTACTTTACCACAATCTGCATCAGCCCTGCACAGCTGTAATAGCTCTGGTCTTTGGACTATTCATGACACCAATGGAAATGACATAAAGCAACAACATTAATAGCAACAGAGCTTAAACAGTGTTTCACTTGTACTTGGATTCAACCACATGCCAAAGAATCTGCATCCTTCCTGTCTATAGGGTACAATGGCCTGTATGTGTACACACACTCTGTGTGTATTTGGGAGCGCCATGTAATCTTTTGAACCATGATTCATTCTGATATCTAAATTGTGTCAGTGATAAGACATTTTTTAAGACCTGCAACTGTGATTAAACTGTGAGCCTTTATGATATTAAATGCGCTTTGGGACCCATTCACCAGTAAAATAATAACAAGAGCTAAATGTGTTTAGGAGGAGGGAAGGAAATTGTAGGGGAATATTTCCAAAAGCCCCACCAAAGTCTGACAAATGGAACTTTCTTGTATTGGTGTTGGTGTTGGTAAGGCGTTCACTATTTAGTCAGAAGGACGTGGGTTCAAGCTGGGACTCTGATGTTACAGTCAAGGCTGACACCCCAATTCAGTGCTAGGGAGTGCTGCATTGTCAAACGTGCTATCCTTTGGATGAGATATTAAACTGAGAATCTGGTACCGTTGACATAAAAAAATCCAAGGCACTATTCAAAAAGAGAAGGGAGTTTTTCTTGCTGTCCTGGCCAACACCAGATAAGGCTGATGATTCATTTCATAGCTGTCTGTTGGACACTTCAAAGTTATAAAAAATAATTCACACAAGACGGATTACCAGAAAACAGTTAATTTCCAAAATATTAACCAATTAAAATTCTTCATGCAATCCCAGAGACGATAGGGTTTTTCGAAAATATTTTGAAAAATGCTATATAATTACCAGTATTGAGTATTTTTGCAGCAACAGAATGATCCCAAGGAAGAAGACTGACACAGCGCTGGGGGTAAATCCATTTGCCAGCTGGTTTCCGCTGTCAGTATTGCTCTCAGTGGGCTTCAGAAAACAGCTGCTGCTTTCTGGCCTCAAGCTGTCATCTCATTGTTGCTTTTCAGGCTTTGTTGGTACAACCTCGTTCCCTTGTTTGGCTCCATAACAATCAATCCATTTATTTCTAATTTATCGTATTTTAGAAAGGAATGTTTCTTTCAGGAATGTTTCTTTCATGTATAAATATAATTTGTTGTTGTTATTGATGTGAAAGACATTATATAACGGTAACTTTTTCTCTCTCTCAAGAACTGTGGATTCCTTGCTGGAATCCTGATTTGAACGTTTTACAATACAATATTACATTTGTATTGCGCCTTTCACGTCAGGAGGATGTTCCAAGGCGTTTTTCCAAACATCTGCAAAAAACACTGCAGTCTAATGGATAGCGATAGCACAATGGGCAGCATCGTCTTGTGCCCTGTAAGGGAATGTGAAGCATGCACACACTTTTCTAATTCTAGCAGTTTTTACTTTACTACAAATCATTACAAAGTATGGTCAAACACCTCAGTCACATTTCTGAAAGCTTCAGTGTAAGGCAACAATATTGTACTTTGTGGAAGGAAAAATGCCTTTCTTCAATTTCAAAAAGACTTCAGGATTTGAAAGCTGTTGTCGAGGGAAGTAAATCAATACAGTAATTTGGATGGGAAAATAATTAGCTCAAGGTTAGTTAGTTCCAAATTCGCTTTCTTTGAGCAGGAAACAAGCCCTATATCAATGCTCAAAGATCGATGAGAAGCTATCTGAGAAGATTATAAGTCTGAGAAAAGCTTAAAATGATCTGGCTGGAAAATTATTGCTCACACATGGGATAAACACACACAACATTGTTACATATTTATATATAAAAGAAACATTCCTGAAAGATTTGGGCCAGTGTTCTGTGGATCAGCAGAGAGTATACCAGCAGAATTACAATGGTCTGAAATGCTGTACACTGTCCAGCACCTTGGGATGTCTTCCCGACGTGAAAGGTGCTATACAAATGTAATCTTGCTGTTGTTGATGATGGTGGTAACATGGGCTGGACTTACTTGCAGGCCAAGTACTGCACACTCTGAAAAGCTTTTCTCTTACATTCAATTATATAATGTAAGATCAGGGGTATCAAGGGATATGGGGCAAGGGCGGGTAATTGGAGTTCAGATACAGATCAGCCATGATCTTATAGAATGGTGGAACAGGCTTGGGGGGCTGAATGGCCTACTCCTGTTTCTAAGTTTCTATTAAAGTATTCACTTTCTTCACAGTGACAAACTGCATTAAGTATTTAGATCAGCATTCCCTCCAAAAGGATAGCTAATCTAAACATAGCTAAAATGGCATTTGGTGGGGGGAACGAGGAGGAAAGGAAATGTTAATTTCAAACTGTTACTTTTATTAACTTGCGTACTGCATGCGGAGATTCAACTTTAATTATTAGCTCACACTGATTTGTAAGGCCAGTGCGAAAGTCTTGCAAAGTCAAGATTTACAGTGACTCCATGATGCTTAACAAAACAATGAAAACGAAGTTTTCTTAGATTTCTTGAGAACTGTGCTGCTGATGTTTAGAATCAAAATGGTAAGTGAAAATAAAGCTTAATATCAGTAATTCATGAAATTATTAATGATTCGGCAAGAATGATGCAGTAAGAAAGCTTGAAAATAAATCACAAAAGTAGGTAAAGACACCTGGAACTATTTGAGGCATTTCAGACTTGCATTTCAGACTTGCTTAAAGGTCAACTATTAAAGTAGAGGAAACAAAAGGTTTTCAGAAATTCATCCAAGTCATTCAAATAACTCATTTTAAATAATGTTCTCTGAGCTCGCCAGAAGGCTGGGATAATGCACTGTTGATTAATCCTATGGTTGAAGCACCAGGGTTCAAATCATGTTAAATACTAGTGTCACAGTTACAAGGAAATATCTTTCTTTTCGACTGGTTGGCTTGCAGTTCAAGTGACCTCAATCAGCTTAAAGTAACCTTTGATCTGGAAACAAGTTTCTTACTGTAAATTGTAAAACAATTTCAGTACATGGTAGTCTGAACAACTCTCTCCACTATTGTGAACCACAGTTACTGTCGCTTTGTTAAAGCTGCTGCGTTGTGCTGAAGGAGCATTGCCATTCGGGCTTTGGGGCTTTTGTAAGAAAACTGGACGATATTTGAAAAGTTTTCTTTTAAATGTGGAAGACATCGAGGGTATTGATTGGAAGATGCAAGGGACACGAGACCCAATTCTTGGCAGTTATCGGTATCTCGGGGTCATGGTGAACCCCGAGGTACCGCTACCTTGGGGTCTCGAGGTGGACACAAACTTTAGGATGGACACTGTCCTGAAGGACTGCGCTGAGAAGGGGTGAAGGGCACACTGGTCATGCTCTCCTCCCTTCACGTTCAGCGCGGTCCCAGTGCAGGTCCAGCCTGAGGCATGTAAGACCTGTGTGTGCAAACAGTCTTCTTGTATGGATCCGAGCTCCCGGGGACGCAGGGGACAGCCTTCCAGGGAACCATCTGCAAAGTCCGGGATCAGGCAGTGAGGTGGGTTAGCGCCTAACACGAGAAGCGACGCATCCAATACAGTCACAAGGTGAGCCCACCCTCCTGAGGGCTCGGCCCCCCTCCCACCCCCACCCCCCCCAGTCATTGCCCTCACACTGGGAGCCAGGACCGGGCTACCCCAGAGTGCACCACTGACCCCCGGGGGAATCAGCAGCACTTCACCCCCTGTTGGCCACAGTTGGATCTGCAGCCCCCAGTGAGGGGCTCTCATTCTCTATCACTCTATCACTCTCTGTATCTCTCTCTCTCTCTATCCACCTCTTATCCCCTTCCCTCTCTCCCTCCCTCTCTCCCTCCCTCTCTCTCTCTCTCTCTCGCTATGTCTTTCTATCCTCTCTCTCTGTTTCTTTCTCTCTCTCTCACTCACACTATATAGACAGTTTATATACAGTGTATCCTCTCACTCTCTCTCTCTAAAAATATATATCTCCTCTCACCCTCTCATACTCACTTACTCTGCACCTCTCTATCGCATTGGTGGTTCAGTGGTAGAATTCTCGCCTGCCACGCGGGAGGCCCGGGTTCGATTCCCGGCCAATGCAAACATTTTTAAAAAAATAATTTTAATTTTTTTTAAAAAAATGCACATATATATATTACACATTATATATATATAGTGTGTGTGTGTGTGTGTGTGTGTTTCTTGTTGTAAACAAGCTGACGATATTTCTTTCCGGTTGCAGGTGGCTTTATGCCTTTGGTCCACTCCAGCCTCGGCCAAACCGTCCTTCTACTCCAGGATAATCCTGGAGGCGAAGAACAACCCCAGGCTACTGTTCTCTACCACAACCCGACTCCTCCGTCCCCCCCGCCACCCCGCGCAGGTCATCTCCTCCAACCTTCACTGCGAGGAGATGCTGGATTTCCTTGAATCCAAGATCAAGGGAATCCGCTCCGCGGTCACTTCTCCTCCAACATCCACCCACCCCCCACCCCCTCACTCCTACACTCCGACTCCTACCCATCCTCCCCTACACACCTTCGTACCCGTTTCCCCACCCTCTGTCACTGAACTCATCCTATCCCTAAAACCAACCACCTGCTCCCTTGACCCCATCCCCACTCCACTCCTTATCTCCCAGCTCCACTTTCTTGCCCCACATATCACAGACATCGTCAACCTGTCCCTCTCCTCTGGCTCTGTCCCCATTCCCTTAAAAACTGCCACCATCACGCCCACCTTAAAAAAACCCTCCCTTGATGCGTCGCAGCTATCAAGCTACCGGCCCATCTCCAACCTCCCCTTCCTGTCCAAGGTCCTGGAACGAGTTGTCGCCTCCCAACTGCGCTCTTTCCTCTCCAACCATTCACTATTCGAACCCCTTCAGTCAGGTTTCCGTGCTGCCCATAGCACAGAAACTGCCCTGGTCAAGGTCACCAATGATATCCTGACCATCTGTGACCAGGGCTCCCTCTGCCTCCTCGTCCTCCTCGACCTATCGGCAGCATTCGATACGGTCGACCACGCTATCCTCCTCCACCGCTTGTCCTCCCACCTAAACCTTCAAGGCCCTGTCCTTGAGTGGTTTAGGTCGTACCTCTCCCACCGTCTTCACTTTGTCTCCACAAATGGTTTTTCCTCCACCCCCCGCACTGTCTCGTGTGGTGTCCCTCAGGGCTCTGTCCTCGGTCCCCTCCTCTTCACCCTCTATATGCTCCCCCTTGGTGACATCATCCGCAGACATGGGGTTAACTTCCACATGTATGCGGATGACACCCAACTCTACCTTTCCTCCTCTACCCTCAACTCCACGACCACCGATGTCCTGACAGCTGCCTGTCCGACATCGAGTCCTGGACGAGAGACAACTTTCTTCAGCTCAACGTGCGCAAAACTGAGGCCCTCCTGATTGGCTCACGTCAGCGCCTCCGCACCTCAGGCGCTGACACCATCAGCATCCAAGGCTGCACTCTCCACCTCTCAAAGCCAGTCAGGAACCTCGGGGTTTTGTTCGACCCTGAGCTGTCCTTTCTCCCCCATATCCGCGCCACAACTGGCACCGCCTTCCATCACCTCCGGAACATCGCCAGACTACGGCACTACCTCACCCCTCACGCTGCTGAAACCCTGGTCCACGCCTTTGTCACCTCAAGGCTGGACTATGGGAACTCTCTCCTCGCCGGCCTTCCCGCCACCTCCCTCCACAAGCTGCAGGTCATTCAGAACTCTGCAGCTCGTGTACTGTCCCGCACCAGGCTTCGGGACCACATCACTCCCACCCTCGCTCGCCTCCACTGGCTCCCCATCCCCCAGAGGATCGAATTCAAGATCCTCACCCTCACCTACAAGGCCATTCCCTCCTACCTCTCCAACCTACTATCCCCCTACTTACCTGCCCGTACCCTCCGTTCCTCTGGCTCCGGTCTGCTCCACATCCCCCGCCCCAACCGCCCTACTATTGGTGGCCGGGCCTTCAGCCTCTCAGCCCCTAGGCTCTGGAACACTATCCACCAGTGCCTTCGCCTTGCCTCCTCCCTTTCCTCCTTCAAGGCCGGTCTCAAGACCTTTCTCTTTGACCGTGCCTTCAGCTCCCCTCTCGACTCTCTACCCCCTCCTCGCTCCCTCCCTTCCCTCCCCTCACCCTGACCATTTCCCCCTGCTCGGGTCCTGACCCAACTGTACAGCGCCTTGGGACGTCCTCCCGACGTGAAAGGCGCTCAATAAATGGAATCTTGTTGTTGTTGTTGTTGTGGTCCAAGTCCAGATCGGCTGAGAAGTTCTCAAGAGCCCCGAGAGGAGCGAGAATCTCTTCGTTGAACATTTGCTGCAAAAGCACGTTAAGAGAAATGGGCTTCATGTAACGTGGCGTATTATCTCTGTATGTGGTGAGCGAGGTTAGCTCACCCCCTTTTAAAACGATCTAGAATTAAACATGTTCCTCAAGGGAGCGAAGGGTTTTCTTGTAATAATTTGATCACATCAACCCGCGATTGTTTGTGGGACACCGCTGTGTGCAATTCGCTGCCGAGGTTCACCCACAAAATATACAGTCGCTCGACTTTACAGTATATTCGGTGAAGCTCTTTGTGACGTCGAGAAGACCTGATAAGGCGCTATATCAAATGCAAGGATTATTATTATTATTGTCCTGGCAGACAACCCTCCCCCCCACCCCCAGACACACTCTCAATAGGTCCCAAATTGTCAAAGGACCACAAGGGTCTGATTCTTGTCTTCACGACGACCGGTTTTCCTCTTGGGCAGGGCAAACCCGGCCTGAGCCTGGTGACCAAGTGCTCAAGCTAGTTCTATATATTCTAGTACCTTTACTCCTCTTTGTGAGGACGGAGCAAACTCCTCAGATCAGAAGTACTGCAATATCGCAGCCAACAGTGGGTCAAAGGCGTAGCTACCTGCCAGGTGCTCATTCTCCCATATAGCATTATGGAGAGGTTTGGTCGTGGCTGTGTAATACACTTGCGAACCTCAAAAGCAGGTGGAATGAGCTGCATTCAATGACATCCCAGAATCGTTATCATTTCGCATGGCTATTAGGATGTTACAAATACTTCCTGATGTTAACAACATATAAAGAATCTCTCACAGGGGTTGACAGTTGTGAACTGCCTTGCTTAATTGTATGGCGAGGAGAAAGGATGTGTTGACCAAAAGCATAATCAAAGAGGTTAAATGAGGGCTTTGAACATAGGCAGAATAGTGGTGAGGGTTTAAAAGAGGGTTTAAATCAGGTTGACCATATTTTGTCAATCAATTCCAGGGGTACACAGTACCCGATGCTGTCAGTTACTGGAGAAGCTTGTTGGATTAATGGCTGTATTTCTCTGATGAGTGTATCTGGTTTAGAATTGTATTGTTTTTGGTCAGTTTGTTGCTGAACTCAAGATGGGGCAGATTTGACCCCAGGGACACAATAGCTTATCCTGGGTGTGTCCCCAGAAATCAGGGACGTATGGTCACACTTTTTCAGAGGAATAGAGGAGGAAGACCCTGAGCTCAATGTTTCAGCAGAGAAAGTGAAGAACGAGCAGCGAGTCCGACTTACAATAAATTGATGGGCAAGGTGGGAAAATAGACCGGGAGACATCGAGGCCGTGAACCAATTTTGAAGATCGAGACAAGAATCTTGTTCTTAAATATGTTCCAGGCCTGAACCACCTTCCTGGTACAGAACAAACAGTCACTACACTCCGCAGTGTATCCTGTGAAGGGCTCGGGGACGTCCTCCTGATGCGAATGCTGCTGTACCGAGTGCAAGGATTAAGGATTATTATTATGGGGAGGCCGGCAGGTGGGTGTCCAGGGGGGAGCAGGTCCACTGGGGCCGAGGAGCTGACTCCACCCCAACCTCGGGTGACTCTGCATTAATTATAATCAGATTAATCGTTGCATTTGATGAAGCGCTTTTCACATCGGGAGGACGGACACGACAAAAGCGCTTCTCACAGGATTTGCCGTGGACTGCGGGCGTATTATTATTATTATTACTAATCTTATTTTGCAGCGGAAGGCGGTAAAAGCAGCCAATGGCCGCGCGGCCACGTCCCGCAAAGCCGCCCGGGAGCGGAGAGGGGCTGAGGGCAAGGGGGAGACTGCTGTGACGTCACCCGCCCCCCCCCGGAGGGAGTGCAGTCTGTGACGTCACTCCCCCCCCCCCCGGGGAGGGAGTGCAGTCTGTGACGTCATCCCCCCCCCCCCCCGAAGGGAGTCCAGGCTGTGCCGGAGCTGCCGAGGAGCTGAGGCTGTTGGTGCTGACAGTAAGTGCTGTGTGTTCGGGCTGCTCGCCGTGGTCCTCGGTAGTATAGTGGTTAGTATCCCCGCCTGTCACGCGGGAGACCGGGGTTCAATTCCCCGCCGGGGAGACCTGACAACTTTTTTGGCCGATTTTCTCGCAATTACAATGTCTCCGCTTTATTTTCTTTCCCTTTTGGTTTTGCTCCAAATAGTAACTCTATTTTAAACAACAACAACAATAAATAAAAAGTACGTTTGTCGCCCCAGCGGCTCCGAGTGGTTTTGTTGCCACGAAGTACTCGGTTTGACAGTGAACTCCGCGCCTCTGTGTGTCAGAGCTTTGTTGTGTGAACTCCTGATCAGCTGTAACTGTGCTCTCCTTCCTGCAGGTGTCGCTCCAGTCGATGTGCAGACAGTCAAACCCACAGGAGACTTTGTTGCCAGTCACAGGAGGATGGCATTTTTTAAAAAAAATGCATAGATAGGCAAAGGGAGTGGGCAAATAGGTGGGAGATGAAGTCTAATGTGGGAAAGTGTGAGGTCGTCCACCGAGGCGGCAAAAACAGTTGAGCAGATTATTTTTTTAGAAGGGGAGAGACTCGATAGTGTTAGCGTTCAGAGGGACTCGGATGTCCTTGTACACCAGTCACAAAATGTTAGTTTGCAGGTACAGCAACCAATTAGGAAGGCTAACGGTATGTTGGCATTTGTTACAAAAGGATATAAGAGTAGGGAAGTCTTGCTGCAACTATACAGGGCCCTGGTTAGACCGCACCCAGAGTATTGTTTTTTGTAAGTTTGGTCTTATTTAAGAAAGGATGTACTCACCTTGGAGGGTGGTAGGTTGGTACCAGGGATGAGTTATGAGGATCGGTTGAGCAATTTAGGCCTATATTCCTTAGAATATAGAAGAATGAGAGGTGATCTTATAGAAACCTATAAGATTATTAAGGTTTAATAGATAGTGGGAGACTTTTTCCCCTGTTTGGAGAAACTATAACCAGGGATCACAGTCTTAAAATTAGGGGTAAGCCCTTTCGCACTGAGTTGAGGAAGAACTTCTGCACTCAGAGGGTAGTGAATTTATGGAATTCTCTACCCCAAAGGGCTCTAGATGCTCAGTCCTTGAACATATTCAAGACTGAGATTGATAGATTTCTTGTGGATAAAGGGATTAAGGGATATGGGGATAAGGTGGGTAGGTGGAGTTACAATAGATCAGCGATGATCTTATTGAATGGCGGGACAGGCTCGAGGGGCCGAATGGCCTACTCCTGCTCCTAATTCTTATGTTCTCATGTTCTTTGGTGTCTATTTGGTTGTTGATGGTTGTTGATGGTCTAAACTTCATTCACACTGCATACATAACTGGACCACACCAGAAATGTTCTTTCCATCAACAGCAACTTGCATTTATAGAGAGCATTGGGACGTCCTCCCGACGTGAAAGGCGCTGTATTCTTTCCATCATTTTAATAACTGACTGTCAGGAGACATTCAACAGCAGACCTGCCTGCTGATTTAATTATAATTTTAAACACTGCTTCCCTGCTTTAATGCCCTTTCTATCAAGAGTTGTCCCCATCAGTTCTCTGTAATGTGGCTTCAATTTATTACCACTAAGCAGGAGGGAATATTTCTGTTGTAAACGGTTATTTTCAACGAGCTACAAAATAATTCCTACCTTGAGCCATTGTCGGAAACAGCTGGAATAGTTATTGCCAGAATGGCTTAAACTATCCAGGACCTCCAGTGTTTAAACAATCTGCCAGGAACCATTCCTTTGTCACCAGAATTAATTGTGGAAAGAAGCTGAGCTGGAAGAAAATCCTGTCAGTTATTTATTTAACTGGTGACAAGTTCAATCACATTCCCATTGTGTTCATCTCACTTTGAGGAATGTGAGATGAGCTCCAATGGTACAGAATACAGGTCCACAGTATTCCAGGGCACTGCTGGTGACAGCACAGCCGGTCCGGCTCATCAGCAGAACCTGGAAGGGCCGACCAGTCACTGGGGGCAGGGAGTCATCCCATTCACTCCTGTTAACCCTGCAAGCCAAAGCCTTAACGGGTAGGGTGGTCCTAGCTGGACAAGCTTGCCAGACAGTGATGTCAATGATGTCTATGCGGTTTTAGCTGGTTAGGCTCCAGCAGTACCACATCTAAAAATACTGGTCCTGTACATTTTGACAAACATCTTGGAAATAGTTTGAATTGTTGCTGTATGAGCTGGATGGAGCCACTTGTTACGCAAATGGCAAATGATCGCGAGTTCGTTTTAAAATGATGACAATGCAGTTTGTATTTTTACATGCTTACGTGAATGAGGATGTTGCATAAAATGTTATTGCAACACCGAAAAGGACATCAAAATATTAGTTGAATTTCAAAACCTCTGATTATTTTAAGCTGAAGCAGTTCTCTTATAATAAGTGCTATGTTTATAAACTGCATCCCCATAAAACATCTCTTGTGGAGAAGAACATTTCCCTGTCTTGCTTGTAGACTAGGATGAAGATGAAAAGAAAAAGAAATGGAAGAAAGCAATATGCCTATTTGACACGCCAACTAACATCAAAGAGGTACAACATAGCACAACAAAATAAACCTGGCATACAACTGAACCTCACTTGGAGATTGCACTAATGGAGGCTGTTCTTACAGCAGCTGGGTAGAAAGAAGGGATCATGAGTCACCTAATGCTTTCACTCAGCAAAAGATATAAACACTAATTGTAGCACAGTACAACAACACAACAACAACAACTTGTACTTATATAGCACCCTCCATGCAGGGTAGTGTCTCAGAGCACTTAACAGTGCCGGAGCCTGACTCCAAGCCGGGGTGGGGAGCGGGGGTGACCATAAACATGGTTGAAAAGAAAGGTTTTTAGACGGGACTTGAAAAAGGGGAAGGGGGGAGGTAAAGCAGAGGGAGAGTGTTCCACAGTTTGGGGGCGTAGTAGCTGAAAGCATGGCTGAATGGTGGAGCGAGGGATAAGCAGGAAGCCGGTGCCAATCAAGCCTAGGCGCCGGGTGATGGATTGGGGATTGAGGAGGTCGGAGAATGAGGGAGGTGCCATGGAGTGAATGAATTTGAACATGAGAGTGAGGATCTTCAAGTTGATCCGTTTGGTGATGGGGAGCCAGTAGAGTCTGGCCAGAACTAGTGAGATGGGGGTACGAGTTTGGTCTGGGTCAGTATGTCAATATGTGGCAGAGTTCTGAATGAGCTGGATTTTTTGAGTAGTGGAATTGGGGAAACTAGTGAGGAGTGTGTTTGAATAATTCAGGCAGGAGGTGACAAACACATGCACGAGGGTTTCAGCTGCATTTGGGGTAAGGTGCAGTCAGAGGCTGGCAATGTGGTGGAGGTGGAAGAAGGTTGTCCTGGTCAGGGACCGGTCGTGGGAGAGGAAGGACACCTGGGGGTCGAACCAAATGCCTAGATTGCACCTAGTACTGAATGGTTGAACACTCTGTGTGATAGAGGACGACAAGAATACTTTGGAGTGATGTCTGCTCTGCCCAGTAATGTCACTGAACTTCATTTTCATGGTGCAGTAATTCCATCCGCACAGCATTGAAGGATGAGGTTTTTTTTAATGTAAACTTAATTATAAGATATTTTCATGTAGAAGTACAGCATTAAATGCCTTTGGAAAAACCACCGCATGGATGCAGGTGAACATTTTCATAAAATTATAAAGAAAACATGATGTTTTGAACCTTTTAAGTCACTGTAGCATTTCAATATGCTGATAAAACAAGATCACTGGTTCTTCCTTCCGCATCCCCTTGATCCCAATGGATCATCCAATATGAACCAATGAACTTTTGGGCATAAAGTTTGGTTTAGCACAAATTGCTTTGTTTGACTGACTGAGCTTATTGCTCAGAATACACAGTCGCTACAACATTACATATCTTGCGAAGCGCTTTGAGGGAAGTGGCTGGGTTTTGTCTGTGCATGAGCCAACCTCGGGAGAACAGTTTGAATTTCCCACATTAACCTTGAGAGGCCGGCAGGTTTTGTCTTAGATTTATGGAAAACTCAGAGTATCCGTGATATTTTTTCTGCTGTGACAAATCTGCAGCCCTAATCAGTACACAATTAATGCTTTCATTCCTCCTGATATTAATAGTACTATACCAAATGCACAGATTATTATTATTATTATGAAGGACGGAAGGGCGGGTATTTGGGTAGGGTAAGATCCATTGGGCTGGAGAAACTGCTTCATCCCAGGTGATTTTGCGATAATTCTCACAATAATAATCCTTGCATTTGATAAAACACCTTTCACACCGGGAGGATCAGCCCAAAAGTGCTTCACAGGATTTACTGTGAAGCGTAGTGATTTATTTGGGGTCAGCTGGGTATCTTGACACACGTGGAAACCCATCACCATGCTTCAGAGTATCCAAACCAAGCTGAGAAATCCCTTCATCCCACCCACACATGGAAATCCCAGATATAGATTGTTGGAATGGAAAGTGCGCTCTCTCCCGGGAGGGATGTGTCGTACTTACTTAATTCTGGAAAGTATGAGGCGCAGGTTGGGTAGAGCCAAGGCTCGGGGACCCCGGAGTGTGTGCCGGGGATACTGCTGGGATCTGACCAGCTAAAGCTGCACAGCTTACATTGACGTCACTGTCCGGCAAGCTTTCCCGCTGCTGGTCCAGCGAGGACCACCCTACCCGTTAGGGCTTTGGCTTGCGGGGATAACAGGAGCTGAGTGGGATGACTCGCTGCCCCAGTGACTGGTCGGCCCTTCCGGGTCCTGCGGATGAGGCTGTGCTGTCCCCAGCAGTGCCCTGGAGTACGGCGGCCTGGCCGGCCTGGCTCAGGGACCGGACGGCCGGGGCGGCCACAGAGGACCGGCTCCATTCCCACATTTTGCGAAGTGTGGTGACGGCGCAGACTTGGCAGGTGGAAGGCGGCGAAAGCACCCGACCGTCAACGTCGCCGCGGAAACGCCCCGCAAAGTAGCCAGACAGCGCTGAGAGGAGGGGCGGCCGAGACAGCGCTGAGAGGAGGGGCGGCCGAGACAGCGCTGAGAGGAGGGGCGGCCGAGACAGCGCTGAGAGGAGGGGCGACCGAGGCAGCGCTGAGAGGAGGGGCGGCCGAGACAGCGCTGAGAGGAGGGGCGACCGAGACAGCGCTGAGAGGAGGGGCGACCGAGGCAGCGCTGAGAGGAGGGGCGGCCGAGGCAGCGCTGAGAGGAGGGGCGACCGAGGCAGCGCTGAGAGGAGGGGCGACCGAGGCAGCGCTGAGAGGAGGGGCGACCGAGGCAGCGCTGAGAGGAGGGGCGACCGAGGCAGCGCTGAGAGGAGGGGCGACCGAGGCAGCGCTGAGAGGAGGGGCGACCGAGGCAGCGCTGAGAGGAGGGGCGACCGAGGCAGCGCTGAGAGGAGGGGCGGCCGAGCCAGCGCTGAGAGGAGGGGCGACCGAGGCAGCGCTGAGAGGAGGGGCGACCGAGGCGCGCGTCCGGGGAGCAAGGCGGCCAGCAATTAAAAATAGGTTGGTAGCCCAAAGTCCACCACACAATAGCCCAAATGTAGCCCAATATTAAGCGTTGCCCCTAAGGAGCAGCGGCGGCGGCTCCGGCAGCGGAGACGGTATCCGGGTCAGCGGGTTCTGAACTGTGTCAAGAGAGTGTCACTCGGGGAGCGCGGGGGGGGGGGGGGTCTGTGACGTCACCCCCCGGAGGGAGTGCAATCTGTGACGTCACCCCCCCCCCCCGGAGGGAGTGCACTGTGACGTCATGCCCCCCCCCCGGAGGGAGTGCAGTCTGTGACGTCATGCCCCCCCCCCCGGGGAGGGAGTCCAGGCTGTGCCGGAGCTGCCGAGGAGCTGAGGCTGTTGGTGCTGACAGTAAGTGCTGTGTGTTCGGGCTGCTCGCCGTGGTCCTCGGTAGTATAGTGGTTAGTATCCCCGCCTGTCACGCGGGAGACCGGGGTTCAATTCCCCGCCGGGGAGACCTGACAACTTTTTGGGGGATTTTTCTCTCAATTACAATTTCTCCGCTTTATTTTCTTTCCCTTTTGGTTTTGCTCCAAATAGTAACTCTATTTTAAACAACAACAGCAATAAATAAAAAGTACGTTTGTCGCCCCAGCGGCTCCGAGTGGTTTTGTTGCCACGAAGTACTCGGTTTGACAGTGAACTCCGCGCCTCTGTGTGTCAGAGCTTTGTTGTGTGAACTCCTGATCAGCTGTAACTGTGCTCTCCTTCCTGCAGGTGTCGCTCCAGTCGATGTGCAGACAGTCAAACCCACAGGAGACTTTGTTGCCAGTCACAGGGATGGTAATAATAATAATAAATAATAATAATAAAATAATAATAGTCTTTGCATTTGATATGACGCTTTATCAAGTCTTCGAGACGTCTCAAAGCGCTTCACAGAATACACTGTAAACCGAATTGACGGTGTATTTTGTGGGCGAAACCCGGCAGCCAATTGCGCACCGCAGTGTCCCACAAACAGTCGCGGATTAAGAGGTTAAAAATGTTTTTTGTTGAAGCCTTGCATTTCACCCCAAGGACTGTCTTGGGGATTGTTGGGACGTCCTCCTGACGTGAAAGGCGCTTTATAAATGGAATCTTGTTGTTGTTGTTGTTGTTGTTTCTTATGGCTCAGCTATTACCACCTTAACTCTGCGCACAACTGGACCACACCAGAAATGTTCTTTCCATCAACAACAACAGCACCTTGCCCATTTATATAATGCCCTTCATGGGAGTATCGCCTACGAGCGCTCAGATGCCCTCATCATACTGAGTCAGGGAGAGAGGAAAGGGCTCATAGACCTAGACGATGAGGAAGGTTTTCAGGTGGACTCTGAAGATGGACAAGGAGTGGGAGGGCAAGGCGGAGAGATTGAGATCAATGTAATCCTTCAACAATTCTCCCCATTCATGCGAAAAGTGACGGATGAAAATAATATGAATGTAGTTCAGGAATAGAGTGCGATAGAAAGATGAGAGGAGGTGGGAGAGGGAGGAAACTTTTTGCAGAAGATGGATTACTGCACCGCCGTCTGACATGAACAGGACTGATTGTATTCTGTCCATCATCTTATTAACTGACAGCGAACATTCAACACTGGCCCAGCTGCTTATTTCACTCTCACTTTAAACACCGTTACCATACTTTAATTCTCTCTCTATCCAGAATTGCCCCCATGGGTTCTCTGTAACGTGGTTTTGATTTATTGCCAAATAAGCAGGAGAGAATATTTCTGTTGTCAACAGTTATTTACAACGAGTGGCGGAATAATTCCTACATTGAGTCGATGCCAGAAACAGCTAGAATAGTTATTGTCAGACCGGCTTAAACTATCCAAGAACTCCAGTGATTAAACCATTTGCCAGTAACCATTCCTCTGTCACCAGCAGAACATATTGTGGAAAGAAGCTGAGCAGGAAGCAAATCCTGTCGGTTGTTTAACTGGTGACGTGTTGAACCACATTCCCGTTGCGTTTATCTCACGTTAAAGAATGAAAGACGAGATGTGTTGCAATGGGACAGAGGTGTACAGTCGGCCTCTTATTTGCAAGAGGACATGAAGGAGGAATCTCCGAGGGGGTTCAATTTTTTGGGTCGATCACAAGTGGAAACCCATCACCGTGGTTAACAGTAACCAAACCGAGCCGAGAATTCCCTGCATCCCACCTACACGTGGAAATCCCAGAGATGGATTGTCGGAATGGAAAGCGGGCTCTCCCTCTCCCTGAAGGGACGTCTCGCACTACCCCGGACCAGCCTGGCCCAGGACCGGACGGTGCTCCGGAGGGTAGGATCGAACCTGATGTTTCTTGAAGTGCGGTAACGGAAGCGTCTTTCTCCATCGAAGCGACAGAAGCGACGGAGCGGCGGTGCGGAAGGAGGTGACTCACGGGTCACCAATATATTATTATTATTATTATTATTTTGTAGGTGTTATTACCCCGATACCGATGAGTGAGTGAGTGCAGTCTGTGACGTCACCCCCCCCCCCCCGGGAGGGAGTGCAGTCTGTGACGTCATGCCCCCCCCCCCCCGGGAGGGAGTCCAGGCTGTGCCGGAGCTGCCGAGGAGCTGAGGCTGTTGGTGCTGACAGTAAGTGCTGTGTGTTCGGGCTGCTCGCCGTGGTCCTCGGTAGTATAGTGGTTAGTATCCCCGCCTGTCACGCGGGAGACCGGGGTTCAATTCCCCGCCGGGGAGACCTGACAACTTTTTTGGCCGATTTTCTCGCAATTACAATGTCTCCGCTTTATTTTCTTTCCCTTTTGGTTTTGCTCCAAATAGTAACTCTATTTTAAACAACAACAACAATAAATAAAAAGTACGTTTGTCGCCCCAGCGGCTCCGAGTGGTTTTGTTGCCACGAAGTACTCGGTTTGACAGTGAACTCCGCGCCTCTGTGTGTCAGAGCTTTGTTGTGTGAACTCCTGATCAGCTGTAACTGTGCTCTCCTTCCTGCAGGTGTCGCTCCAGTCGATGTGCAGACAGTCAAACCCACAGGAGACTTTGTTGCCAGTCACAGGGATTGTTTTGGTGTCTATTTAATAAGGAATTGGTTGTTGATGGTCCAGGTATCACCGCCTTCACACTGTATACATAACTGGACTACACCAGAAATGTACTTTCCATCAACAGCAACTTGCATTTATGGAGAGCACTGGGACGTGAAAGGCACTGTATTCTTTCCATCAACAAAACAAAAAAAAATAATAAATTGGTCATTGTCAATCCATAACTGTTTGTGGGACATTGCTGTGCGCAATTGGCTGTCGCGTTCGCCCACAAATATACAGTCAATTCACGCTTTGAGACGTCGAGAAAACGTAAAAAGCGCTATATCAAATGCAAGGATTATTATTATTATCTTAATAACTGATTGTCAGGAAACATTGAACAGCAGACCTGCCTGCTGCTTTCATTATAATTTTAAACACTGCTTCCCTGCTTTAATGCCCTTTCTATCAAGAATTGTCCCCATCGGTTCTATGTAATGTGGCTTCAATTTATTGCCACTAAGCAGGAGGAATATTTCTGTTGTAAACTTATATTTTCAACGAGCTACAAAATAATTCCTATCTTGAGCCATTGTCGGAAACAGCTGGAATAGTTATTGCCAGAATGGCTTAAACTATCCAGGAACAATCTGCCAGTAACCATTCCTCTGTCACCAGAATTAATCGTGGAAAGAAGCTGAGCTGGAAGAAAATCCTGTCAGTTGTTTAACTGGAGGCATGTTGAACCATATTCCCATTGTGTTTATCTCACATTAAACTGAAAGAAGAAATGTTCTGCAATGGTACAGATGTGTACAATTGGCCTCATTATTGCAAGATGAACTTAATGGGGAATTTCCAAGGGAATTCATTGTTTTTGGTCAGCCAGGTGTCTGTCACATTTGGAAACCCATCACCATCGTTAGTAGTATCCAAACCAAACAGAATTTCATACATCCCCCCTACATATGGAAATTCCTGAGATATTTATTGGAATAGAGAGTGTACTCTCCTGGAGGGATGCATCCTGTTACCTCATACGAAAGTATGAGGCGCAGGTTAGCAAGAGCAAAGGCTTTGGGACCCCAGAGGCTTGGGGTACTGCTGGAGTCTAACCAGCTAAAACCAAATAGCTTACCATTGATATCACTGTCAGGCAAGTTTTCCCAGCTAGGACCACACAACCCATTAGGGCTTTGGCTTGCAGGGCTAACAGGAGTTGAGTGGGATGACTCCCTGCCCCCAGTGACTGGTCGGCCCTTCAAGGTCCTGCTGATGTACCAGACTGTGCTGTCATCAGCTGTGCCCTGAATACAGGGTATTCACAAAGTCCTTTATTTTCTAACAATGAATTTTCATTTTGTGTTGCAGATGAGCCGAGTGAAACACTCTCTGATACCAGTAGCTTCCTTGTCACTCCATCCATGGAACATGGCGACGGATCAATATTTGCCATGAAAATGATGGCGGTCACAGCGATCCTCGCAACATCGAAATACAGTTAAACACTCGCACTGAATACTATGAATGCTTCCAAATACAATTATCATCATTCTCCCACGTGTTTCAGTTGTTGGTCAGTGCACTGCAGAAAAAACTATGGGTCTTTGTGAGCACATTGTACCGTGGCCCCTCGTGGGTCAGGAACCAGACTACTGAGCGCGCCACAGACGGGGGTGGGATGTGATGTGGGAAGTAACCCGACGTTCCGGGGTGTGTAGTGACATATCTTGCGGGAAAAGGCGGCAAAAGCTGCCAAATGTCGCGCGACAACTTCCCGCCTAGCAGTCGGGAAGCGCTGAGGAAAAAGAGGGGTGGCTGTTGGGACCACCGCCCACTGCCTCCGTTCGGAGGGCTCGGGCCTCCTGTTCATCCCTCGCCCCCACCCCTCCACCGAGTGGGGGTGGGGGGGGGTGGTCGTGCTTTCATCCACTACGCGTCCCGAAACTCTGGAACTCTCACCATCAATCCCTCCGCCTTAGCACCCAACCCCCACCTCCCCGCCCCACTCCCCGCCCCACTCCCCGCCCCACCACACGTTCAAGTCCCTGCCTAACGACCTTCCTTTTTGATGGTACTCAGGGTCACCTCCCCCATCACCTCCCATTCCGCACCCCCCACCTCAACCCCCCCCCCCACCCCCCACCCTCCCACCTTCCACCCCCCCGCCCCCCACCCCCCACCCTCCCACCTTCCACCCCCCCCACCACCCCCCACCCTCCCACCTTCCACCCCCCGCCCCCCCCTCCCCCTGGCTCGGGGGTCAGATCAGACTCCCCCAACTCCGCCAAGCGCTCCGGGACGCGGAGGCCGCGAGAGACATTTGTTGTTGTTGTTGTTGTTGACGTGCAGAGAGCAAGAGGGTGACTGCTGTGACGTCACTACCCCCCCGAGTGGAGTCTGTGACGTCACCCCCCCCCGGGAGGGAGTGCAGTCTGTGACGTCACCCCCCTCCCCGGGGAGGGAGTGCAGTCTGTGACGTCATTCCCCCCGGGGAGGGAGTGCAGTCTGTGACATCATCCCCCCCCCACCCCGGGAGGGAGTCCAGGCTGTGCCGGAGCTGCCGAGGAGCTGAGGCTGTTGGTGCTGACAGTAAGTGCTGTGTGTTCGGGCTGCTCGCCGTGGTCCTCGGTAGTATAGTGGTTAGTATCCCCGCCTGTCACGCGGGAGACCGGGGTTCAATTCCCCGCCGGGGAGACCTGACAACTTTTTTTTTGGATTTTTTTTTTCTCAATTACAATCTTATCTATTTTCGGTTGTTTTTTTGTTGCTCCTCCAAGCAATAAGTCCATACGTTTAAAAAAAATTACAAAAATTTACAATACACATATGTGTGTGTGTGCGTGTGTATTGCTGATGCACAAGAGCAACTCGAGCAGTTTTTTTTGATTGCAATAAAAATAAACACCACCACCACCACCACCAGCAGCAGCACTAATTGTTCTGCAATTAATCCATTTTTAAAAAAAATAGATGTTAATAATAATAATACACGCGTTTTGCTCGTACACAAGAGCAACTCCAGGCGTTTTTTGTTGTTGTCGATGCAATCAAATACCACCAACAGAACTAATTGTGCAAAGAAACCTGGGCTGTAAGGAAATTATTATTATTATTATTATTATTATTATTATTATTATTATTATTATTATCTTGTGTTTGACAGGTTGAACCACATTTCCATTGAATGTCTGTCTCGTCAGGTTGAAGATTGCGAGAAGAACAGCTGCAATTGTACAGATGTGCAAAGAGCAAAGAGATTACAAACAAAAACAACTCTCTTCTGTATATATTTTTTTGCAATGCAATGGGTCAGTGGCTAAAAATACTGCTCTGTGCCTGAGCATTTTGACGAGCGTGTTGGAAATAGTTTGAATTGTTGCTGTGTGAGCTGGGGGGGACCATTTGTTAAACACACACAAATATCAAATGATGGTGAGTTAGTTTTAAACTGATCACAATGTTTTTTAACACTCAGAGCTTACTTGAACGAAGAAAGTTGCATAAAATACGATTGCAACACTAAACATCCATCAAAAGATGATTGGAATTGGTTTTTTTTAAAAAAACCTCCGATTATTTTAAACCCAAAGCAGTTTTCTTATAACAAGTGCCAGATTTATAAACTGTGTCCCCCACAAAATTGTGAACCTTGGAGACTGTAAACTTAACCTTTGGAGTAAAGAGAGATCAGGCAACAGACTGTAACACACTGGACCGAAAGATAAACTACATTTTTATGTTACAATGAAGTCAATCTTTGAGAGTTTGGTGGCTGTTTGGGATCTGCTTCTCTTGTTTGAATTCACACACTATCTGTCTTTGCTTTTGGTTTCCAACTTGACTTTGTTGCAGAAGAGTCTTCACAATGTTCACATGCACCAATGTCACCTGTCAATGAGAAACTATCAATGAGAAACGTGGGGGAAAGACTGAGGTCCTTAATGCAGATCACAACCCCTGTCGAAAAGACAAATTAAGAAATATAATTCCTTGTTAAATCAAGTCGAACTTGGATGTTAAAGGCATAGAGATTGTGAATTGAAGATTGTGGGAAGCAGGAAGCTGCAGCATTTCTGGGAATGAATGAATGAATGAATGAGTTGAACCAGGAATGGGTGAGAGAAGTCTTGAATTCAAATAGGTCTGAGTCTCGCATCAACCTTTTGTAATGGGTAGAAACAAATTATTGTCATTATTATTACTTTGTCTTGTGTTTCATGGGCTTTGTTTTCCCCCCTAAATTTCGAATTAATAGTATAGAAATATTACATAGCATTGAACTATTGTATATCGACATTTGAAGAGCTTCTGAATAATTGATCTGTTGAAAATAGAATACAGTACCAACATTAAACACAAATATTGTTTGAATTCAAAGTCTCTTTCTGTTATTTAGGAATTGTTTTCCTCCGCTGAAATGTAATTCCATTCCTCAGAGGGTCAGGTGTTAAGTAGCCCGAATATAAAATCAACAAAGTATGTTGTCAGTGCACTCCAGGCAACGTGCTGTGTTTGCACAATTCTCCACTCCTCGTGAAGGTGAAATACTGTATTAATCGTTTGTTTGTTTTAGGTCAACATTTGTTCTATCCATCAGTGGGGGAAAACATACCCTTGGATTCACTGCACAGTTTGCATAACGATTTTATTCCAGTAATCTACTCCAGAAGTGCATTATATAACAAAACAGCAGCTTCATTCTGCTGGCTCTACACTTCACTCTGAAACGTATCCTTTGTCAGACTGGATATTAATTTCATGGCCTGTTAATAAGTGTTAATTTTGTACAATTAATCGTCTGATCCCAGTGAACAAAGCTCGCATTCAGCCACTGGGGAGTTGAGCTGTTCTGGAAATGCTGCGAGCAATGGTGTGGTTTTTTTTTGCTCAGTGAAGGTCGCCTCATGTTGTCCAAGGCTTGTTGGGTTATCAGTGAATGACATGCAGTGTGCGAGGCCAGAGACAGGTCGTTTCTGGAATGAAACTCGCGGGTGCATAAGCAACAGGAACACAAATAAATAAAAAAAGAAGTGAAACTCTTCATCCACCTTTACCCACTTGGCTCAAAAGCAGTTGTTTTAATGTAAATGTAACACGATTCAGAGAGACACCAGGAGAGGGCGGTTGGTGCCACTACACCTTTTGAATGGCTGGACCACAATAATACACATCGCCAGATGTTTATTCTTTCCAGAAAACAAGAGGCAACAACTGATCGATTTTCAATGCACTCTCCTTCCAATGCAAAATTGAAACCGATCTCTTTTTTAATGTAATTGTACAAATTGCCGACCGAGTCCACGGGAATGAATGAGTTGGGACCAGGAATGTGTGAGATGAAGTCTTGATGAATTCAGTAGCCCCAACTCTCACGCATTTGGGGGTAGGTTTCAACCTGGTTGCAACGGGTAGAAAAGCAAATTGATCAGAAGGAAAGAGATGGTTTAATTTCCGATCACCGTAATTGTGGATTGACTTCAGGACACAACAGAAAGAATAGTCTTTCCCCCAAGTTTTCCCTTAAAAGTGCATAAATATTATATAGCATTGAACTCCCATCACCGTGCAATTTAAAACAACCATTTTCTCTGATCGATTTCTTTCTGCCCTCTCTGTGCGTCTCCCTTTCTCTCTCTCTCTCTCTTTTTGCAATTTTATTTATTGCACTTTTTTTAAAAAAATCTCTCTCTCTCTGGGTTTCTCTCTCTCTCTCTCACACACTCTGTCACTACAACGAGAGAGAGAGAGCGAGTTGTTTGCACAGTCGTTTCATTCATTCCTTTCCGATCGCTCCCGAGTGTAGCTGATCAACCCCAAAAGGAGGCACATCCCAACCTCTGCACAGACAGAGAGGGAGGGAGAGGGGAGAGAGGAGAGAGGAGGAGACGGGAGAAGGGAGGGAGGGGGGAGAGAAGAGGGAGGGGGAGAGGGAGAGGGGGAGAGAGGGAGAGGGGGAGAGAGCGGAGAGAAGGGAGGGAAGGGGAGACGGGAGGGAGGAGGGAGGGGGGAGAGAAGAGGGAAGGGAGAGGGGAGAGGGGGGAGAGGGGAGAAGGGGGGAGAGGGGAGAAGGGAGGGAGAGGGGAGAGGGGAGGGAGGGGGAGACGGGAGAGAGGAGGGAGAGAAGAGGGAGGGGGAGAGAGGAGAGGGGGGGAGAGAGGAGAGGGGGGGGAGAGAGGAGAGAGAGGAGGGGGGGGAGAGAGGAGAGAGAGGAGAGGGGGGAGAGAGGAAGGAGGGGGGGAGAGGGGGAGGCAGAGAGAGGAGGGAGGGAGGGAGGGGGAGAGGAGAGAGGAGAGAAGAGGGAGGGGGAGAGGGGAGAGAGAGGAGAGGGGGGGGAGAGAGGAGGAGAGTTCACATCCACATCTGCTTGTGAAGCCCTCCGGGACCCCCTCTGACCGTTTGCAGGGCCGAGGGGATGGGCGCGGGGTATCGGGAGGAGGAGGCGGCGGCGGCACCCACCCCGGGACCAGGGCAGACCTGGCCCTCCCGGTCCGGCCCGGCCCGAGCTGCCGGGGGGGGCGGCTTCCCGGCCGGGATGGCTCTGCCGGGACTGGGCGCCCGCGGCTTCTCCCCGCGCAGGGGAGCGCCCTGCGGCCGCCCGGTGGCCGGCGGGAGGCGGCTGCGGGGTTGGCTGGTGGCCGCCGGGCTGCTGGCGTACCTGTGCTGCGTCCTGCTGCAGGGCCGGGCGCTGGGGTCCCGGGGGGCGGGGGCGAGCCCGGAGCCCGCGGGGGGGAGGCCGGCCCCGGGGGAGCAGGAGGGCCCCCCTCCCGGCCGCAGCCCCGCCCTCCAGCCCAACGTGGTGTACATCACCCTGAGGTCCCGGCGCGGACAACCCGCCCGCCTCAGGGCCACCGTCAGACCGAAGGTCAGGAAGAAACGCGCTCCGCCCGACGGCGGCGGCGACGACGACGACGACGCCGCCTTTCCGCACCGTCTGCAGCCGCGTGAGCCCTCCCGGCACCCGGCGGCGGCGGCGGGGCGGGGGGGGGCCGGCGGCGGGGGGCAGCCCGGGCGGGGCCGGGGCGGGGCGGCCCGGGAGCGGCGGAGCGGCCTCAGGATGTACAGCCGGAGCGCCCCGCCCTGGCTCAGCCCCGCAGACATCGCCCACATGCGCCTCCTGGCCGAGTCCGGCATCGCCCGCGTCCGCACCGGGTCCCGACCGCAGCACCGGCCCCTGGCGCTGTTTGAAGGCGGCCCGGGAGCGGCCCGGGGCCGGGGAGGGGGAGCGGCCCGGGGCCGGGGAGGGGGAGCGGCCCGGGGCCGGGGAGGGGGAGCGGCCCGGGGCCCGGGAGGGGGAGGCGGGACGGCGGACCCCCAGCGCTGCGGACTGATCAGGACACCCGCCGACATCAGCGAAGTGTTCGCCTTCCACCTGGACCGCATCCTGGGGCTGAACCGCACTCTGCCCACAGTGGCCAGAACCATCGCCTTCATCAGAGGTCAGAGCCACTCACTCACTCACACTGACACTCACTCACACACACACTCTCACTCACTCACTCACACACTCACACTGACACTCACTCACACACACACTCTCACTCACTCACACACACACTCACTCACACATACACTAACACTCACTCACACACACACACATTGCTCCCCACCCGCCATCCCCCACATACACACACACTCACTCACACACACTCTCACACACTCACTCACACACCCCCCCCCCCACACACACACACTAACACTCATTGCTCCCCCCTCCCACAAACACACACACTCACACACACACTACTCTGCCCCCCCCCACACACACACACACACACTCACACCCCCCTACACACACACATGCTGTGTTTAATCAAACAGGTGGTTACACAGCGAATGTGGGCACTACCATCAAATGGAAGGACCGTTATTATACTTCTTAACACTGCTTCCACGCGCAAATCTGGCTTGCAGTGCAAATGCACAGTCACTACACTTCACAGTAATACTGTACCGAAGCGCTCCGGGTTTATGCCACGCCGTTTGAATGGCGCGATATAAATGCAAGTTGTTGTTGTTGTACTGTATATTCTGTGATGCCCTTTGATATGTCTCCACCTGACAAGGCGCTATGTCAAATGCAAAGATTATTAGTATTATTATCGTATGATATTCTGCGCTATTTTATTTATTGCACTTTTCGAAAAGAAGGTTGGTTTGGGAAGGTTTTCAATGATGCGATGATAATAATTTTTTAAAACTTTTTTTTAACACGATACTGAAGACAGAAATTTAACATTTAATTGAGGAATAAAAGGTATCATTAGAAGTTACAGGTGGAGTCCTGCAGCTCAGTGGTTAGAGCACTCGCTTTGCAAGCGAGAGACCTGAGTTCAATTCCCGGCAGAGGGTGAAACCTTGGGCAAGTTTCCTTACTCCACACACCTAATAATAATCCCTCCAAAAACCAAAAACAATAATAAATTGGTCATTTTCAATCTACGACTGTTTGTGGGACATTGCTGTGCGCAATTGGCTGCCGCGTTCGCCCACAAATATACAGTCAATTCACTTTACAGTGTGTTCTGTGAAGCGCTTTGGGACGTCCTCCCGACGTGAAAAGCGCTATATCAAATGCAAGGATTATTATTATTATTATTAAGTTTGCATTAGTGAGTTAAGTGGAAAGCCCCAGGAAGCTGTGGCTGTGGGCTTGGATGTAGGAGGGAAGCAATGGGTGGACAGACTTACTTTGTAAAACCTGCACTCAGATAATTCATTGGAATAGATTGTCATTTGGTGCAGTTAAGGTAAGCTGTCTGGAAGCAATCAAAAAATAAAATGTACATTTTTCATCATTCAACAGAAGAGAGGGGTGTAGAGTTTGTACCAAGTTAGGATGGGGGTAAAATAGTTCTATGATTCTCAAATTTGAAACAAAATGTTGGGTCTGTGTAACTTACTGACTTGTTTCTCCTTTTCTGCCCATTTTTTAAATTATTATGTTAAATAGGACAGTAATAAGAATTTTTAAGCAAACTCGGAATGAAGTTTGTAAGTTCACAGAAGAGATCCGGCCATTTGATCTCATTCTTCCAGAATACCCACCCTACTTTCTTTCAATTGGGCCATCGGTTCGTAATGAGTTCAGTGTTCTAACCTCACTATCCCCCTGGTAAAACATTTCAGCTTTTTAATGTTTGATAGTTATTTTGTTTGCTGGCCAGTTTCAGTCAAAGCATTTAACTTAAATTCATCCATATCCCAATTCACAATGAAGTCCTCAGGAGAACGTTCCCCTGTTTTGTTTGATAAGTAGGATGAAGAGGAAAAGAAAAAGCATCTTGAGGGTCTTGAGGCGTGCCTTGAAGGAGGCAAGGGAGGGAGAGATATTACACCTTATCATGTCGTTGAGGCATCTCAAAGCGCTTCACAGAATGTACTGTAAAGTGTAGCGATGATATGTTTTATGGGTGAAAGGTGGCCGCGAATTGCGCACAGCAGGTTGCAATATGTTTATAAAAGAAGCTCATTAGTTCTTTCCCCTCTCCCTCCCTTTGATCCCACTGGGTCCTCCCAACAATAGACCAATTAACCTTTTGGGCAAATATTTTGGTTCAGCACCAATCGCTTTGTTTGCACGTCAACATTTCGAAGGGCTTTTTGTTGCAGAGCAAAACTAAACCTCTGTCCTGTAGACAGGAAAGTATTCCAAAATAAACATGAAGTTGTTGATGTTACAAAGATTGAACAACCGCATTTAATTTGATGCAAACAAGGCTTAGCTGTTGTGATTTAAATCAGATTGTCGTTAACATAAGAAAACAGGAACAGAAGGGGTGAATTCGTACTGTATCACGCTAGCACTGGCAGTTCGCTTTTGGAACTACTTCTCAAGGAACGTGCTGTGAAATTAGTTGTAATTGTGTGATAACTATAACAACTACACAACAAAGTAATTATCCACTGCAGCTTTATCCTGCAATGTCCGGACTCGAAAGTGAAATTCTAACATTTAGCAGAAACACACAACTGCTTTGCCACCAAAGATAATCTATATTGGTAACTCTATTTGAAATTAGTGATAAAAATACAAATTTTAAAATATAGATCTTAACACACTGGTACACAGTAGTGTGAGAACAGCCTACACAGTTAGGGGTTAGTGATTCAAAAACAATATACTACTCATCTTGCATGTTACGCCTGACATAAGATCACTTGCTTGTTTGACACATTCTTGTTTTAAATAGCCTAAATCACTTAGAGCTGAATTACTCATAAACCAGTGCCTTTCAAAGCACTTTGTGTAATGCATTCAGAACAACCTCAGAGTAAGTACCCGCAGATGAAAACTGGAGTCAATGAATCTGAAACAGAGTCTTGAGAGATAGATCAATACAATGTTAAGAAAATAGTCGAAGTCTAGACTTAGATGGAATTTCTCTCTGCTGATGGTTTCTTAAGACAGCTCTATTTTGAGAAAACATAGGGTCTAATTTACAGCATTCCCTGATGGGATTCCTTAATAAGCAAATCTGTTAGAATCCCATTGACCCATGGGATCCCCATGCCAGAAGCAGTTTGCATGGTTTGATATGTCATCCGTCAGGTCACCAGAAGGAGTACCACGTCTCAGTTTAATTATCAAGAAGTCCCATGAAGAAATACAGCACAATAGATCCAATGGTGTGCCGAACCTGTGCTTGGTTTTGTACTTTGTACAGTATCAGAGAAACCTGATAACATTTCTTCTCTTTCAAAGGTGGCCTCCCCCGTCCTGTCGTTCTCTGGGATGCCTCCTTGCCGATGACTGATAATGTCACCCATTCTACGGTTAGGTTGAATTGGAAGTCTTACCAGGAATCACTGAAACAGAAGTGCTGGGTCCATGGTAAAGTTCCCAAATCAGATTGGAGTTGTTCAGAGATTCATCACCATGAATGGTGCAAGCTCGCACTCTTTGACTTCCTCCTGCAGGTAAGAACTGGCTTGAAAGGTTTTATGCATTTTGAAATTCACCCAATGTCAGTTATCCAATTAGAAGAAATTCCTGCTTGATAAAGAAACAAAAAGAAAAAACTGAGTGCTGGAAATTTGAGGTAAGAATGAAAAATGCTGGATACACACAGGGTGTCAAGCAGGTTCTGAAAGAAACAGATGGGTTAACCATTACTGAAATATTTCTGTTTCTTTTGGGTTTTTGATGTAATTGCTTTCTGATCTTCTTTCTTTTGCAATGCAATCGTGAACATTTAGATTTATTTGGTGAGCTTTTGCGTTCATCAAACTGTGTCAGGTTGACTCAGTCATTTCAAACTTCACTCAGTGAAATACTCTTTGCTCTGGGGCAGAAGATTGTGGGTTGAAATACTGTATCAGGATGTTTGAGTTCGCAGTCGAGGCTGACAGTGCAATGAGATGCATTGTTGGAGATACTGTCTTTCTTCTGAGACATTAAACGGAGTGCTATCTGCTTGTTGAGTATCAAGTTCAAAATCTCTAGACAATGCCAACAATTTACATTTACGTTATAAATTATATTCATCATTACATTTCATGTAGTGGATTTCATGTAGGGAGGGCATTTCAAAATGTTTGAAAATGAAAAGATTATATTTGGGGGAAAAAAGGTCATATTTAATGGTCAAATAGTACCATTAACAATCTTAATGTCCATTAAGACAAATGGAACCTAAGTTTAGCGTTTCATCTGAAAGACAGTACTTCTGTCTTCTAGTCTGCAAACTAAATTCCAAACACAGGGCTAAATCCACAACTTTACAATTCAGGCAAAGGACATGCGACCACAGAATCAAGCTGGCGTCCAGCACAAAAAAGAAAACAGGATATACATTTTACCGTGCATCGCTTAAAACAATTAAATTCATACATAATTCCTAACTTGCTTACGATGCAACAATTCATATCATAACATGTGATGCAATATTGTAGTAAAGTGATCTATTGCAGTTGAGAAACAATGGATGTTGCCTGTTCAGGGACATTCAAAGTGGAAAATCTGTTTAAAAAGTTTTATTGATAAATGCTTCCTGCCCCGCAAACATCCTCTCTCTTTTCCTCACATCCACCGGACATAAATCAAAGCTGTCCTCTTCTGAAAAGGACAACAGTATTCTCCATCCTTTCCAAAAAGTAAATCTGTCAAAGTGTAGAAAGTAAAGTGAAATGAAAATACAACAACAAATTGCATTTATATAACGCCTTTCACGTTGAGATGTAAACGTACCAAAATGGTGACTTTGCTTGGGAGTTATATTATTTATTCAGTTAAGTGGAGCTAACCAGATAGGTAAAAGATTATTTGGTGAATGAACATAAATTTAATTTGGATTCATTTAAAATATTTTTTTGGCTAAGCGTTTTATGATGTGGAACACGATTTCTGCATGTTACTACTAAAGCTCAAGTTTATTACATCATTTAAAAAGAAATGAGGTAGTCATGTGAAGAAGAATTTTTAAAAGAGCTTTGGGGGAAGAGCACAGCATAGGACAGATAGCTCCAGTGGGGAGAGAGCACGGACATGGAGATGATGGGCTAAATGGCCTCCTTGTGTTCCATAAATATTCGCTGATTTTCACATTAATGAAACGTGAAACAAACCATAGAAAGTCTGAAAATGTAGATTAAAACTATGTATCTGGATTACCCTGTGATATCTATTTGACAATCATTCCTCGCTGGATCACGTCTTCTAAAACTGGTAAGCTTCCCGGCCTGTGTAATCTTCTCAACGGTCTATGGTATATTAAGATCATGGGGTCATACAGGGGTAACCCTAACTTTACTGTACAATAATCCAAAACAAAATAAACCTCAAAGATACTTTACTGTACAATAATCCAAAACAAATATTTGAGGTTTCCAGTTGATTTGATGGTGGATTCAATTATAAGGGGACAGCTGGGACAGTGAAGAATTTATTAAATATATATCTGTAATGGCCAGTTATGATAATCCTTGCATTTGATACAGCCCCTTATCACAAATTTGAGATGTCTTAAACCGCTTCATAGTAAAGTGGATTGACTAAAGAGCATACCGCTACTGTAAAGTGGATTGACTAAAGAGAATACTATCACATCATGCTAATTGAGTTTAAAATCTTTAAACAGTTTGCCTTTTATTTTTGTGAATTCAGTACGAAGTTACACACTTGCATATATTCTAACATCAAGAGGAAAAATACAACATGTGATGTTCTAATTACCATCTGTGATAATTAGCACAAAACATTACCTATTTCCTCCTTCCCAATGTGTTAATATTCATCTATTATAGAAGTGTATGTTTTTTTTAGAAAGCTTGGGGTATCTGATTGCAGTTAGATGATCCACTGGTTGTCCTGTAAATCTCAAATCCCACCTCAGAACTGGTGAGATTCTTGCTCTGTTGAGCTTCTAAAGACCTTGTTACCAATGGCTAAGAGTTTTATTTTATTAAATTGCACAGTACCTGTCAGCATTAACTTTGAGTTGACATTCAAAGGTGAAGAGGCATCTCCTTACATAAATTTTATTTGAGCAGTAAGAGTGCCATAAAAGCTTGGCATGTCAGGATGATTTTTAGGAAAAAGTAGACTGGTAATAATTATGTTTAATATCTAGGTATTTGTGAGTCCAATGTAGATTATTGACATCTTCCTTATTGAGAATTATTTGACCAATGCCATATTGGCACATTTAAAATGAACACACCTATGTACCCATAGACCTGTAATACAGTTTTTGATTTTATCATCTCACTGTGATATATGTATAGTTTACATTAAAAACGTAAATTTGAGAAAAAANCAAGTATTTTTGCAATAGATAGCTAAAGTTAAAGGAAGTTTTTCTCTTGCCTTTTCAGATCTATAATCGCCTGGACAGAAACTGCTGTGGGTTCCGACCCCGCAAGGAAGATTTTTGCGTGCAAACTGGCTTGAAATTGAAATGTGACAATCAGGATAGCATTGACTTGGCTCATATTATTCAAAGAGCACAAGATCGAAGGCACTTAGTCTTCATAGACAATAAAGCCTACTTTGACAGAAGTGAAGACAATCTTAATTTTAAAGTATTAGAAGGAATAACTGAGTGAGTATAGAATTTGAAATGTAAAGTTAAAATGAAGGTGTCAGTTTGTAGCACTCTTATTTCTGAGTCACAAGGTTGTGGGCTCAAGCCCTGTGTCAGGACTTTGAGCTCAGAGTCCAGTGCAGTATTGGGAAATCGCTCCATTGTCAGAGGCGCTATCCTTCAGGATGTTAAACTGAGGTCCAATCTGCCTGTTCAGGTGGACGTTAAAGATCCCATGGCACAATTTGGAAGAGAAGCGTCCGGGCCAAGAATCCTCCAGATAAAATAGTTGTGGCTATGCTCATGGTGATGTTCAAATTGGCTTATGTGATTGGCTACAAATTCAAGGCCAATATATTCAACATTCAGTTTCCACCCGCAGCTCTGTTGACCAGGCAGAATCGTCAAGTGCTTTGGGATGTCCTCTGATGTGATGTGAACACATGTAAATCGTATTGGAAGCTTCAATGAGATAATAAGATGCTATATCACTAGTTTGTTCATTTCCACATTTGCCCTACTTTGCCTATTATTTTCAGATGGTTCAGAAGCCTATAGGACCGGGGGCACCCCCCTCACTCCCCCACTCCGAGTTAGAATTCAGATTGAAATGAGGACGAAAATAACAACAAGAAGTTGCGTTTATATAGCACCTTTCACATTGGGAGCACATCCCACAGCACTGGACAGTTGAGGGTTTGCATCCGAGCCGTGTGCAGTTGGATTTTGGCGGTGTGGGGGCCAAGGGGGATGTGGGAGGGGAAAGATGACTGAAGACATGGTCAAAGAGGAAGGTCTTGAGATGGATCTTGATGGAGGTAAAGGAAGGGGAGAGGTGAAGGGACTCCAGGATGGACTTTCAGGGAGTGGGTGCAGAAAAACTGAAGGCCCGAATGCCAATGTTGGGGGGGGCATAATGGGGACATGAAGCATGCTGCTGTCTGCCAAGCGGAGGGAACGGGTGGGTTGGTAGGGTTTAAGAACTTCACAGAAGTAGGGCAGGGCAAAACTGTGGAGGGCTTTGAGGATGAGGATCTTGAATTCAATGAGAAATAGAATGACGCTGTAATCAGAGGACGATGGCAGAATGAGATTTCAGGCAGAAAGAGATCAAATGGGTTCATCCTGACCCTCCCTTTTGAATTTTTAACCCTATTAATTACAATTGAATTTAAAACAAACTTTTAATCATAAATCTTTTGAGATTATCATATTCCTGGAGAGTTTTAATGTTATTTTGAGCCAACAAGACTGCCTATTCTTTACTAATGTTAAAAATTAACATTATGTCTGGTGGCTTCAGACAGATTTCAAGAATTCTGTCCATTGGGCCCTGGTGAGTGTTTCCATTTCAAGCAGCATTTTATGATTTATAAACCACATGTGACATTGGGAAATTAGGCTCAGCAGCTGAACAATCAAACTTATTACACTTCTGGAAACAGACAAGGCTCCATTGAACATACTGATAGGTTTAATGTTGGAATATGGTACAGAGGATCAATGGAAGCATGTAAGTGTTTTAATGAGCTTCATTCAACCATATTGCTTGCTGGAATGTTTATTGTGGCCATAATTATATTATATAAGGGAAACATTTTTTGATATTTGAAGCTTCTGTCATTTGAAGCTTACAAAACTTGAATTTCTTACTGAATTGCACTTTTTGATATACATTTGTGAATGTAACCAGATGGGATTGTATTGGAATAAGGAATGTTTTATACATCGCCTAAAAGGCAAGCATAGCTATAATCTATGTAGGTTTCCATGTGGAAAGAAGTTTGGAAAGCTGCTGAAAGAAAAAATAGAGAAGGAAGTTATTGAGAGCAATCATAGGTTCATGGAGGGGTGGGGTAGGGGGGGATTGGGGACAATGAGAGAGGGTGAAGAAGGGGGAATGTTCATTCACTCTTGGATCTGAATTAAAATTGTATTTATTACAATAATACTGTTTATGGATAAAAAAAGTCAGTCTGTGCCAAGAAATCTGTCCTTGTGGACCAGAAATGCTACATTTTGGAATGTGTTAGTCTGGATGTTAAAAATAAAATATCCCACAGAGTACCGCGAAATCAGCAGATTAGCAGATGAGCTACAAGTAACATACAACTCACAAGAAATGTGGATGGAGCTGACATTTATAGATTGTCCACAAAAGTTAAGATAAGCTCCAGCTACCAATAACCTTAATGGAACATGAAACTTGCTCAAAGCGTTGCTTTGGGAAAAGGGTGGAAACAGCAATGCAATGGCCAATGCAACTTGAAGCAGTATTTGAGCCCTGCTGGATGTGAGATACAGGAACCAGGGTTAACAATTGATCCAGGAACATAGTCCCTACAGATGCAGTTGCAGAAACCTTTTAGTAAATTGGATGTTATTTTTGCATAAACCATTTATTATCAGTGTTAAGAAAAGTATTAACCAATTTATGGACTTTGCTGGCACAAATTACTTTCACATTGTGACATATAAATAATAAATAAATAATCCTTGCATTTGATATCGTGTCTTACCAGGTTATTGAGACATCTCAAAACTTTTCACAAGATATATTATAGAGTGTAGTGACTGTGTATTTTGTGGGTGAAATGCAGCAGCCAGTGTCCCACAAACACATGGAGTGAGTGACAAATTTCATTTGGGGGTTTGCCAGGACATTGGGAGAAACTCTCTTCTCTTTTTGAATAGCGTCATCGGATTGTTAATATCCACTGAACAGGCAGACGGGATCTTCATTTAACATCTCATCTGAAGGACAGCACCTCCAACAATGCATGACATCCCCAGCATTGCATTGGAGTGTCACCTTAACTGTGTGATTCCAAGTCCCCATGTGGGGCTTGAACAACTTTCTGACTCAGAGGCGAGAGCGCTACCACATAACTACCACTGCACTAAACTGACACACATATTGAGTGTAGTGAGTAATTCCAGTATAGTTCTTCAAAAAGTTTGTAAAAGATAATATAATGGATTTTATCTTTGTTAATCTTATAGATTCCCAGAATCTGCAATATCGGTCCTGAAGAATGGACATCTCCGCGAGAGACTTCTTCAGTCTTTGTTTCTTGACGAGCTGTTTTGGGAAAGTCAGGGAGGCCGGAAAGGAATCGAAAAGCTGATTGACGTGATCGAAAGAAGAGCAACAATTTTTCTTACCTATATAAACGCACGTGGATTCAAGGTGCTACGTATGAACGAATGACTGTTTGCACTATTGATCAATATCCTTCTAAAGGACCAGTGGTTGACAAAATAAGCAAAATTGCTCAGATGCAAGATTAAACCACATGACTGATAGTTTTTAAAAAAATATTATCTTTATTACATAGGGAGGTGGAATTATTCTCTGCTGTCAGCAATTTTTTTTACTGATTCCAACTACACACAATCTCCTGATGTGAGAAGAATTCCTCCCAAAACTTATACAATCATATTTATTTTCATCAAAGCATATTTGCTCTTAATGTAGATGACTTGGGACAAGTAAAGAACAATAAGAAATGTAGGTTTATACAATGCCTTTTACGTTGGGAGGATGTCTCAAAATGCTGGACAGTCCAGTGTTTGCACCCGAGCTGGTTTTTGGAGCTCAAGCTGTAGGTGGGGGCTGAGGAGGCTGGTGGTGGGGGTAGGGGGGAAGGTGGCCAACAATGACATTGATGATCAGATGATATTTTTATTTCCTAGTAATTAAGTCGTTCTGCTGGCTTGGTCAGTCTTAACATGTCTCAGGTAAAAGATAATAGATCAACAAGTATAGCAGTATAGTGTTATGCTATTCTCCCAAATACCATCATGATACCTCACCTTTGTTCTGATGTGAGTTTACTAGTTCTTGACTGTGTGATAGCAGAGAAATACCACATTGCAAAGTGGCAGGTGGTCATGTCAGGGTCGTTTCCCAGTCACTCTTCCTGCCTTACTTCCCAACAGTGAACTAGAGCAGGAGCAACAATAAAAATAGTAACAGTACAACATCGTGCAACTTCATCTGACAATTACCTCCCTCCAAGCAAAAAGAGGAAGCAGAGGGTTATAAAACAACATGGGGGAGGAGAAGGAAACTTGTAAACTGTGATCTAATATGTTCCAATAACAGTGCGTGGGCATGATGAAAGCTACAAACTGTATCCAAGGATTTATATTCTGGATTCTCAGGGCACAACGGTTTTATCATTTTGTGCTTTCATATCTGGCCCTCCAGCAGCAGACAAACTTTCAGCTATTCTAACCCTGTTCTCTGGAACTCTATTCTGGAGACCCTCCAACTCACTCCTCCCTCCCCTGTTTTAAGACGCATCTCGAAACGTATTCCTTTGACTGCAGTTTCGGTTGGTCTTTCCCCTCATGACCTTCAGCTCCCCCCTGAAATGGGTGCCCATCCAGCAATGTGAATGCACTTTGGGATGTCCTCCTGACGTGAAAGACGCTATATAAATGTAAATTGTATTGTCTTCTATACCTGTTAATATACACCACTGTGCACTTCCACTAATAGCAAATACATAAATCATTGTGCAGCATTTCCCTCATCAAGTTTTGCGTCAGTCTGCTCCAAGTCAAAAGAATTTTTCAACATGATAAATATGAAAGCCGATTTCCCGCACATTGTTTTCCTTCCCAACTCGCTTGAAAATCAGGAAAAAGCTGTTATCTTAACTGAAGTCACCACTTGAGTGAAACTTGCTGGGAGTGGACTGAGCGGAAGGCTATGTCAAAGCCACTCACTCCCTGTTGCAGAAATGTAGAATGTGTGAACCGCATTCTTTCAGAGAAAAGCTCATAGTGTCTGGCTGTCGATGTGCAACATAATTATGTAATGATCAAAAGTTACACTTGAAGCAAGTTCAGTGTTTTTCAACCTGGTTTTCTGATCCACATTCTATTTTCCCTGGCTAAAAACATAGTAGTAATATGATTAATATGAGGTAGAGTGAGGGCGAGGATCAATATTACACCTGTTGTTAATATTAAGAACAAGTTATAAGATCACATTTTAACCAGATTTTCTGCCCTCCTGGTGATGATTATCACAGCATATATCACAGCCCCTCTCCTAGAAATTACAATGTGATTCAATGAACCAATGTTCATGCTTTCTCTTCCGCTAGAGTTGTCTACTCTAAGCCCCTTTCTCTGTGCTTTCGCTGTGCTGTTTTACATTTGTACTCTTCAAATGTTTTAGTTATGTGCCGTTCTTGCATCATGCAATAAACTCAAGGCTGATTGCACTTCCTTATACGTTAACTCATTCTTTATCAGGACCTCAAGACTGCAGAAGTGGACTTGTTTGACCCTCAATTATTCTTTCTACAGCACATCTGTACCATGACCCACTCTGCCTTCTCCCACCTCTGCAACATCGTCTCACATCGCAGGCCGCCAAAACCCTCATACATGCATTCATAACATCGAGGCTTGGCAATGCAAAGTCCTTATTGTCGGCCTCCCCAACTCTTCCCTCCAAAGGCTGCAAATCATCCAAAACTCTGCCGAGCGTGTCCTCTCCCACACCAGGCTCCGTGATTCTATCACCCCCATCCTCGCCCGACTCCCCTGGCTTCCCATCACACAGAGGATACAGTTCAAGATCCTGGTCCTCACCTTCAAAGCCATCCATGGCTTTGCTCCTCCCACTACCTTTGTGACCTTCTAACCCCCTACCATCCTGCCCACTCCCTCCGCTCAGCGGGCTCTGGCCTGCTTCAAGTCCCCTGCCTCGCTCACTCCACTATTGGCGATTCTGCCAATATTCTGCCACTCTGCCTCCAGGCTCTTGAATTCCATCCTGCAGTCCCTCCATCTCGCCCCCTCCCTTGCCTCCTTTAAGACCCATCTCAAGTCCCTCCTCTTCGACCGTGCTTTCGATCACCCTGCCCCCCCCCCGCCCTCCACCCTCCCCAAATCCCGACCCCCAGCTCGGGTCCGAAACGCTGACTGTCCAGGGTCTTGGGACGTTCTCCCGGTGTGAAAGGTGCTACACAAATGTAATTTTGTTGTGTTTGTTGTAGTTCCTCCTAAATTCTCTTATAGATCAGTCACTATCTTATACTTGTGTCCCCTGGTTGTGGATTTCCCAACAAGTGGGGACAGACTATTTATACTCACATTTTCAAACTCTTTCATAATTTTCCTCTAACACCTTTGTTAGATTTCCTCTTAAATATCTCCTCCCAAGGGAAAAAGGCCTAACCTACCAATTTATCCTACAGCAGTATACTTACAGCCCTGATATCATCCTAGTAAACTCTGCTGTTCTTTTTCCACTGCTGCTATATCCTTCTTGTACTCTGGCAATCAGAATTTGACACAGTATTCCAAGTTGTTGAATTATAATAATAGTAATAATATCCTTACACTTGATGCAGTGCCTTCAGTGCTAGAGCGAATTAAGACTTAACTTCGAAGCTGATTTTCTGTACTTATTAAAATAACTTATAGGAAACTGGCTTCAACATTCAGCCTACATTTAAACATTTGCCAAATTCGGTATCCTCTGAAATGCTAAGTAAATAATGGAAATCTAGACTTGGGTGGAATTTCTATACTCAATTGGTACAGTGGAATTTCTGGCTCTATGACAATGACGTTAGTAGTAGATTACAAAGATCAGCCAACAAACTTCATGTCTGTCTTAATGCTCCAACATATTTCAAAATAAGCTTCCTCTAACCTTCAAAATGCCCACTGTGAGTCAAGAAGCAGAAGAAGCAAGGCAGATTGAAGATTATAAGATACATTTTTGGAGAAAAATAGTTTAGAAAAAGATTGGATAGGATAAATTAGGTAGTCAAAAAGACAAAGGAAACAAAAAATATATAAATGATGTGAAGTAGAGGCAAATAGGCTTAGTTACTTGTAAAAAAAATGGCTTAGCTTCATGTTTGGCACCTGTCGGTCAGCAGATTGTGGATTGAAGCCCCACCAAAGATCTTTGAACCTGTGGTCCAGACTGACATTCCAATGCACTTTTGGAGCTTTGGCTTACAGGGTCAGCAGCAAGGATTCTTTCCACTCTTTCTACTTAATCCTTCAAGGCAACAATCCCTCAAATAAAATTGGTCACTCACTTCATAGCTGTTTGTGGGATATTGCTGCGCCCAAATTGACTGCTGCATTCGCATACAAAATGCAAGGTCATTAGACATTCACAGTAAAATCCTGTGAAGCACTTCGAGACATCTTGATGACAAGATCTCATAAAACTTTTTGAAAAGAGAAGGCAGTTTCTTGTGGTGGTCTGGCCAATAATCCTGCACATAATTGTCATTCATTTCATGGGTGTTTGTGGGCACAATTGACTGCTAGGTGTGTCTTCAAATGCACTTGACAGCAATTAACTGTGAAGTGCTCAGTGACGATTCAATGTATAGGTGTTTTATCAAACGCAATGATTATTATTGACTTGTTTACAGCCTTCAGGGTTACACACCACTCTTATTTTGAGCATGTTCGACATCACTGGACACCAGCGTTTTGTTCTGAGGGAAAGTTTAAAGCTAGCTATTTACTTAATTTACTAGCTATTTACTTAAATTGGTTGACATTAGAGCAGACGGATGGAGTACAGACACAAACACATAATCTGGCTCACATGGAGTCCATTTTGGCATGGCTGTAAATACCAGCTTCATGTGTGCTTTTTGGAAGGACGATTTTTGTTTAGGGAAATCATACAACTCACAATGCAAAACCAAGCTGATTTCTCACATGCAAAGGACAGTGAGAAACCTTCATCTCAATATAATATTTTTGTGACTTATATTTCAATTGAGCATTTCACCCAGCTTTTTATTCTCAGGACTTACAAAACTCTTATAAGGCCTTGAGAGATATGTGCCATGAAGGAGAATGATGTCAGTACAGAGAATATTGGCATGCCCAGTGCTTGTTTTTCATTATTGCCAAGATTTCAGTTTGAGATGCAGGGAGCAATAGAACAACCTACACCAACCTACACTTTGTGCTTCTTACCATTAAAACCCAATGTCTAGACAGTTTCTTAGTAACAGAAATTTATATAAAATATACATATAAAGATTTGTATAAATGTTTCCACTTTTGAGTGAGTCCAAAAAGAGAGGCACAAACATAAGAGTGACAGAGGCAGATCTGAAAGGCAGTTTGGGAGGAGCATCTTTCTGCATAGGGTGAGGAGAATGTGGAGCTGAGACAGTTCGGTCATCCTTATATATACACCCACGATCTGGCTAGCTCTCCTTCGCAGAGTGTACTGGGTGGCCTCTGTGTTCAATCCTCACTAATGAATGCAAGTCCCTATAACTAGGTGTAACTTGACCAATGAGTTCTTCCATGACGACAGGTACTTCCAATCGCTATTTAAATTAAAGCAAATTGGGAAGCTTCAGTCAATCAAAGGTTTATTTTACACCTCTGTGACCTAGCCTGAACCAGTTTGTGCATTCCCTTCTTCTTTGATTTATGCAGAAAGCTCGAGTTAAAACACGGGTAAGTTAGCTCAACAGAATTTTAATGTAGCTTCAATGAAATCCACAACCCTCGGCATTAAATCTTAAACAAAATGATAAATATCACAACTATGAGATAACAAACAAACACTTAAACTACACACGCAACAACAACAACAAGATTCCATTTATAAAGCGCCTTTCACGTCAGGAGGACGTCCCAAGGCGCTGCACAGTTGGGTCATGACCCGAGCAGGGCGGAAATGATCAGGGGAGGGGAAGGAGCGAGGAGGGGGGAAATGGTCAGGGTGAGGGGAGGGAAGGGAGGGAGCGAGGAGGGGGAAGAGAGTCGAGAGGGGAGCTGAAGGCACGGTCAAAGAGAAAGGTTTTGAGACTGGCCTTGAAGGAGGGAAGGGAGGAAGCAAGGCGAAGGCACTGGGGGATAGAGTTCCAGAGCCTGGGGGCTGAGAGGCTGAAGGCCCGACCACCGATGGTAGGGCGGTTGGGGCGGGGGACGTGGAGCAGACCAGAGCCAGAGGAACGGAGGGTACGGGCAGGTAGGTAGGGGGATAGTAGGTTGGAGAGGTAGGAGGGAGCGAGGCCGTGAATGGCCTTGTAGGTGAGCAAGCAGCTACTTGTAATCAAGTTAATGTAAAAGTGCACGAAGAACTAATCTCTGACTACTACTCATTAATAATGAGAGCACATACCTTTGTTGTCATCAAGTAGAACATATGGCGACCATGAGCACATGGCGCTCATTCTTTTATGGGCATTGAGTCCCTCCCCGAATTAAGGTACTCAATGATAATTTTATTGCACCAATTACTTTATGTCCTCCCGACGTGAAAGACGCTCTATAAATGGAATCTTGTTGTTGTTGTTGTTATGTAACTGTTGCCTATTTTATGGTCCAATCAGATCCTCCCCTCAGTTGCCCAACAGGGGCAAGTACACTTCCAATCCTTCATTTGCATTTTAGAATGGTAAATTACCCGCCAAGTTGTTGCAATCGATGCTAGAGTCGGACTTGATGGCACCATAAATATTAAAAATGTTAAATACATAAAAAACATAAAATACATAAAAAAAAGCACGACTTAATATATTTAAACAACAGACAGGCATAGAAAACAAAATGGGTGTCTGTGACAGAGCTCAAACAGCGGAAGCTATGCTTGAAGCAAAAACTATGAAGGTATTTAAGAAGAATTTTGCCGCAAATGTGAGAGAGAAAACAATAGAAGGGTTTGGGAGAGATGGAGGATCCTGCGGAGAATAAACACTAGCATGGACCAGTTGAGTCGAATGGCCTGTTTCTGTGCTGTACTATTGAATGTAAATGCAATGTAAATGTGAAGCGCTTTGAGATGTCGAGAAGAAGTGATAAGGTGCTATATCAAATGCAAGGATTATTATTATAAATCTTCACATAAAAACATAAGCGCAATAATGCGGGGCTCAGCATTTTTGTCATAACAGAGAAGACAATTACTAGTATTTGATACATATTCAGACTGGCTTCCTCAATGGTCACATAGAGGTGCACTCTCCACCTCTCAAAGCCAGTCAGGAACCTCGGCGTTTTGTTCGACCCTGAGCTGTCCTTTCTCCCTCACATCCGCACCACAACTGGCACCGCCTTCCATCACCTCCGGAACATCGCCAGACTACGGCACTACCTCACCCCTCACGCTGCTGAAACTCTGGTCCACGCCTTTGTCACCTCAAGGCTGGACTATGGGAACTCTCTCCTCGCCGGCCTTCCCGGCCTCCCTCCACAAGCTGCAGGTCATTCAGAACTCTGCAGCTCGTGTACTGTCCCGCACCAGCTTCGGGACCACATCACACCCACCCTCGCTCGCCTCCACTGGCTCCCCATCCCCAGAGGATTGATTTCAAGATCCTCATCCTCACCTACAAGGCCATTCACGGCCTTGCTCCCTCCTACCTCTCTGACCTACTATCCCCCTACCTACCTGCCCATACCTCCGGTCCTCTGGCTCCGGTCTGCTCCACATCCCCGCCCCAACCGCCCTACCATCGGTGGTCGGGCCTTCAGCCTCTCAGCCCCAGGCTCTGGAACTCTATCCCCCAGTGCCTTCGCCGCCTCCTCCCTTTCCTCCTCAAGGCCGGTCTCAAAACCTTTCTCTTTGACCGAGCCTTCAGCTCCCCTCTCGACTCTCTTCCCCTCCTCGCTCCCTCCTTCCCTCCCCTCACCCTGACCATTTCCCCCCTCCTCGCTCCCTCCCTTCCCTCCCCTCACCCTGACCATTTCCCCCCTGCTCGGGTCATGACCCAACTGTGCAGCGCCTTGGGACGTCCTCCTGACGTGAAAGGCGCTTTATAAATGGAATCTTGTTGTTGTTGTTGTTTTCTATTCACAGACACTTCATTAAGATTCTTATATCATTTCTGAGAACATACATTTATGATGAAATGCACGATAGTGCCTGTTAATGATCTTTTTCAGGTAATTGTACTTCACTCAACGGCGTGCTAGGTAGTAATTATAATCTTGGTGACCCACTCTGATGGTATATTATGAAACACCAAGTTCCCACATTGTTTAACTTCATCCCTAATGAGTGAACTGGAAGTCAGCAATTATGGTAAGCAGGACTTTACATTCAGAACAACGAAAACAGAGTATGGTCAGTGAAGATTACCCAGAATGAGCTTTATTTTTTTACAAAACCCAAGCTTGGAAAATCTGTCAACAGGGTAAAAGCAATCCTCAGGAAGGAAGATTTTTATTATTAAAAAATGATTTAAATTGAATTATTCCAAGGTTCTTTATACTGAGGACTGGAGCAATTTCCCATGTTGGCACCTGTGGGGTGAAATTCCACTAGAGAGTAAAGTTATAAAGCAATTTCTCCAATGTAAGTGTATACGGCTCTGTAACTTTATCAACCAGGGAATTTCACCCATCCTGTAAAGTGTCAAGCATTCATGGTCAGACACACAGAAAGCAAAACTCTTGCTACTTTGGCAACCATGCATTTTCACTTCAAACTCAGAAGAATACCTCCAACTGCATTGACATGGAATTTCCAGTTTCTTATACTGACAATCTCAGTTGAAGTGCAGACTCAAAGGGACTTATCTACTAGTAGAAATTGTATTTATAAAGGATACAGCTAAGCATAATGATCCAACTGAATAATACAGTCTCTGGGATGAGTGCATAATGATCAGTATTTACAATGTCTTAACAGATGAGGTATCCATTCAATCATAAAACAATCACTTTACAATCTATTAACTTGGTTAACATCTCACCGATGGACCTATGATGTTAAATGTTCTTGAGAGTAATGTTCCTGCCGCTGCCGCCGTCCTTGGATTTTCATCAATTCCATTAAAATATATAACCACATTTCTAAACAGGTATGGACAGATGCGTTCTGATATCATAATGTGGGTCAGGCCAGATTGCTATATTGTAAAAGCCAAGACAGTGGTGCGGTGTTAACAGGATCTTGGAACCTCAGTGGGGATTCTGTGCCAATTCCCTTCTGCTCACGCTAATCACTAACAATGGTTTAACTTTATTTCCAAGACAGATAATGCCATGTAGAATTCATATCTCTGTTCTATCACAGTTTACATTTTTACCCAGTGGATAAGATCCAATCATTAATAACTTCTTAAGGTTAAAATCTAAGTGTATTGCAAATTTCTTTTTTGTGATTTCAGTGTTAAGTTCCTGAGTAAGTTAACTGTTTTGGGGACAGGAAGGGAACCTTTAAGTTGTTCAATATATGTTGCTGCAGAATGACTGATTCAATCAGTCTTCCTCTCAGGAAACTGGGCGTATTCTTCATGATTTCTAGTTATTTGATTGCACTTAGCTAATCTTACTAGTTTAAACAGCAATGAACTTTTCTGTAAAATGTTTTGAGATTTTTAGAGCTTGGTTCAAGCTACATGACAACTTTGTCTACGTGGTTTTTGTTTAAGCATGGCGGTGAGTGACAATGGACTTTTCGCTTGTAGGTGTTTGTGGGATATTGCTGTGTGCAAATTGGCCACGACATTTGCCTACAAATAGTCACTACACATTATGGTAAATCCTGTGAAGGACTTTGACATGTTAAGGTGCCATATCAAATACGAGGATTATTGTTATAGTCCATGCTTTTAAACTTTTCTAATCCTCCTGGTTCGAATTATATATAAAATAAAAATTGAGAAAGGTAATTGCAACAAGCAGGTGCAGTGCTGTATACACCAGCAGGAAAAGTTGCAGATAAATAATAATAATAATTTGGTATAGCATCTTTCATGTCGGGAGGATGTCCTGAAGCACTACACAGGATGTACTGGAAAGTGGAGTCACTATGTGTTTTGTGGGCAAATATAGAAACCAATTTGCACACAACAATGGCCCACAAACATCCATGAAATCAATGACCAAATTTGAAGAAACTCCATTTTCTTTTCAGATAGTGTCGTGGAATCTTTAACGTTCACCTGAACAAGCAGATGAGCTCTTTGTTTAACTGTATCTCATCTAAAGGTCAGCAATTTCAACAATGCAACACCCCTGCAGCTCTGTAATACAGTGTCTTTCATGTAAGGAGGACATCTCAATGCTCTTCACAGGATTTACTGTAAAGTGTAGTCACTGTGTATTTTCTGGACGAACAGCAATAGCAATAATGTTTGTTCATCCGGCCTGGGGTTATGTTTTTGTGCTGATTGACAAATCAGTCTTTTGTACACGATAAGCACTTCTATCTTAGGGCATCTTTGCCTAAATCAGCAGCCTAGTGTTGCGTACATTCTCTGGATCTTTGGAATTTCCTGTGGGTGATTATTATTGTTTGGTATGCACATTCATGCATTCAAGATTTTAACTTAAAATAACAAAATGTCTTGTGGTTAAGATGTGGGAAAATAAACGCCTCAAAAGATACCAAATTGAATTATTAAAAATGTCACACTAAGGCGTGCAATAAAATTGACTTCAATAAAAAGTGAATTTTTATGTGCTGAGAAGAAGAAATAATGAAATCTTCATAATGTGTTGAACTCTGGGTACAAGATATGGATCAGGTTACATCAAAGGTGCATGTAATCTAATTTCTCACATGCTCAAATACACTTTGCCTGGAACAGTCCATTAAGGTTATGTATACCAGAGTGCTCCAACTGGGGGCCTGACCCCTTGCTCCATTTCATCTGGCCCACCTGCTCCCTCCATAACCCGTATATGTTAAGTTATGTTTCTGGAAGGGAAACACAAAAATATTGCTTATGTGGGCCACGGACATTTCTCAAATAGGTCATCTGGCCCTCAACAGCCAAAAGATTGGAAACCCCCATCCCTGATGTATACCGTTCACTGTAATGGACGTATGTTTTGATTATATACTGAGTTAAAAAAAAAGTTGGCTATGGCTGGATGACTTCAAGTGCTCAAATGAATCATTTTGAGTCCATTAATTTGTACTTGAGTTATGATTAGGAGCAGGGCATTGATCAGATGAGCAAAAATGGGAATGATTCACCTTGATTAGCAGTGTCTGAACTAAACTGAGGCTTCCATGTGTGCAATTTACACATAGAAAGTTCTGTGTCTGCAATGCAATGTGCGCTTTTTACCCAGGAGACGCATTCCAGAGAGTATTAGGTGCAGATTGGCTGGAATAAAGGATTGGGGACCCTAAAGTGTGCATTGAGTTACTGCTAGAGTTTAGCCAGCTAAAACCACATAGCTTGCCATGCAGAGCACTGTCTATCAAGCTTCCCGCTGCTTGTCCAGCTAGGACCACCCTACCTGTTGGGCATTGACGTGCAGGGTTAGTGGGACTTGCTTGGGAAGAACCCCTGCCCCCAGTAGCACAAAACGGCTCTTAAAGCACAGAGATTGCCAACACAAGAATACAGATTTGGATGTTAGTTTCAGTATTTTTAACAGAGAACGGTCTGAGAATATATACTGTTTAGGTGCAGGGACTGATGTGGGTTAAGAAAAAGTATTGGGATTTCTTCTGCCCCATCATTAAATTTAATGCATTGCTGCTGTGCGCTTGAAAATAACTGCAGTGAAACATTAAATAGTAAATAATTCAATTTTAAATATAGCGCTAGATTATGAATATAAACTAATTACAGTCATTTATAAACACAGAGTGACAAAATCACTTAAAATAGTTCATGAAGTAGTATGTTATTCTTAATGGTTTCATGTGATTTCTGAAATTACTTTAGATAATCTGTCAGTACTATACAACTGCAGACAAATGTTTGATACTGATTTGCTTACAACTATTTTGAGTTGAGGAATGGAAATTTCTTGACATCGTAACCTTATATACACATTATACACATTGTCTTAAAATATAAAATGGTGAAGATTTTGAGATAATGCTTCAATTCAGTTTTAATTTGGAAGCTTTCCCATTGCTTGTCCAGCTAGGACTAATCTACCCATTAAGGCTTTGGATTGCAGGATTAATAGGAGCTGAGTGGGATGATTCTCTATTCCCAATGATTGATCTGTCCATCCAAGGCCTGCCGATGAGCCAGGCTGGCTGTGCTACTGTCAGCAGTGCCCTGGCATACTGCGGACCTGCCTGACTCAGGACTTTGACTACCAAGTCTGCCTCAGAGGGTGGACTCAATTCTGATATTCTGTTGCCAAAGATGTCACCTTGGAGCCAGTTCAGTTCCAAGGAGATCCCACTTACCTTCCTCCACAATGAGGATAGTCGGTTATTTGACGTCCGACAAGTGCAAGTTTGAAACCTCAAGATGGTGGGTACAAGTAAATCTTGCGAGCTTCCTGGTGGGCACCACAGTTCAGCATAAAATGTGTGAGAGCATCGCCACTGGCTTCCTGTCCAAAGCTCAGACACACATTCTTCCCATTGAGCGATGGTTCCACCAGCTGGAGATGTGGAGCTTGAGCAGTATCTGCTTACCTCTCTGAAAACCAATCAAGCTGGATGTACAGATATGTGTTCACAAACTCAGACTCCAGCTAAAACCTTCCAGAAGCTGTTGCCCTAAGCCTCAGAATTTCCTCATCAGCTCTGGCAGACTTCAGTGTGGTGGGAGGACATTTGCAGGACAGCTTGCGACATGCCAGGCATTTTGATGTTCTTGAGGTCCAAGTCCAATACTGGGTACCAGGTTTATTCAGCACCAGCACCAGTTGCTTAATCCAGGTCCTGATGTGAGAGGCATTTGCACCCTAAACAGTGAATGACATTAAGTATTGTGTCAGATTCTATAATGCTATTTACAAGCCATCTCTCAATGGTCATTAGCTTTATTTAGATAAGCCTGTGACAGGAAGCTTTCTCAGTGCATATGTACCTTTTACGAGCGTTAATGATATCAGATAGCTAGCAATAGCATTCCAGGCATATCTCACTAGTTATGCTTTTTGGTTCAGTTGCAATCGATTCAAAAAAAAGACTAATGTTCGTATATTACATTTCATACTAACGTAGTCAGTTTTCCCGGCCAACAATCCCCAAGATAAAATTGGTTATTCACTTCATGGTTGTTTGTATATCATTGGTTTGGGTAAATTGGCTTCTGTGTTTGCCTACAAATATACAGTAACTATACCCTCACAGTAAATCTTGTGCTACGATTTGAGATGTCTCAAACATATGATAAGGCAATGTACCAAATGCAAGGATTATTCTACTGTATTATTTTGAAGCAGTCTTGAACAATTAAATTTCCTCCTTCATTAAAATTGACAAGGCAAAATCTTCCAAGAATTTTTCAGTTTTGGACCTTCTGCCACAGAAATTTAAAAAAATCTGATTTGTGTCTGGTCTTTCCTACAGCTGTTCCTATTCATTCCTCCTTATAGCTGTAACATAATATTTCATAATACAAGGTTCTATTTAATTTGGATTCAGAATCTCCAAATTGAAATTGAAATCCATTAGAAATGGAACAATGAATAGGGGAGAACCCACTAAATCACCAGGAAGTTAAAAGCACAGTCTACCTATTGTCCAGAATTCAGCAAATTATTGATATTCTCTAAATTCTTTTAAGAACTTACAGAAAACCAACCTCAAAGTTAATTCTAAATTCAACAATTAATCCAATGCTGGAAACTCTAAAATGCTACATACATAGAATAAATCTAGACCCAGGTGGAATTTCATAGAATCATAGAAGTTTACAGCACAGAAGGAGGCCATTCAGCCAGTCGTGCCAGTGCCGGCTCTTTGAAAGAGCAACTAACTAGTCCCGCTCTTGCCGCATAGCCCTGCAAATGTTTCCTTTTTAAGTACCTATCCAAATCCCTTTCGATAGCTATTATCAAATCTGCTTCCACCACCCTTTCATGCAATGCATTCCAGACCATATCAACTCTCTGGATAAAAAAAAGTTCTCCTTATCTCCCTTCTGGTTCTTTTGCCCATCTGTGTCCTCTGATTACCGATCCACCCGCCAGAGAAAACAGTTTCTCCGTAATAAATAATCCTTACATCTGATACAGCTTTTTTCATGGTTCAAAGTGCTTCAAACGATTTACTGTAAAATATAGTTACTCTGTATTTTGTACGTGAACTGTACTTTATCCCCAATCAAGACGATATCCCACCAGTCACCATGCTTCACTCCGAAATGTTGTTCTCTAAGCCAGTGAATTTGTGGTATATTAATATTCATTCTCAGTCTCCTTACATTGTTGATTAATGGGTAAGTGAATCAATGAATCCTATGAAGTGCTTTAATGTGAAAGACCCTATATTAAATGCAAGGATTATTTTTATTAGTATATGGCATTGTTTTAGCCATATTAAATGTCCATTTTAATGTTGGCAGGTCAAAATGAATGAACATCCTACAATTGACTGCAGCTTTGGACATATACAATGAACCAACTAATACATTCTATGCATTGATGTGTGTTAGAAATGTAGATGTATATAGAAACAGGAGTGTACATAAAAAATGACTGTTTTAATTGAAGAGACTGAGGAACAAGTAAAACAGGAAATACAAAACAATGACCACCTGAGTCGATCCACAACCAGAAAATGGTAAAGTTTAGAGCGTGGGAGTTCATACTTCTATAGGATTCTGTGTTAGATCTCCCAGTGTTCAAGTGAAAATGATGGTCAGAAACATAAATGGACTGTCAACTTCCTGCATTTGTTTAAGGCTAAATTTGGTAACTAGCAAATTGCTGGATAATAAGCCAATGTATAATTGGGATACCTGCCAAAACTACTCATGCTGATTTTGGCTTGGTGATACTTACAATTGCTAGAGCAAAGTGACTGATTTGAGACATATGTTCAAATAATCCATCACTTTATTAACACAATCTAAGAGGCATAAAACAACATAAATACGAGTAAATGTTATTGGAACTAAGATGTCATGGCGTCTGGAGATAAGGTTAATAACGTGGTGTCTGTCAGGCTTCCCTTTCACAGTCTGGTTTATACATTCTTCAGACTGCAGCTCTTTAAAACAGGACCATTTTTTTTCAGCCATATCCTCTGAATATCCTCTGAATTGAGATGATGATGATGGCAATTAAAGCCATAAGGTACCTCGTGACATGTGTAAAACTTTGGAATTTGTCCACACTCTCTTTGTCACCTCATTGTGTAGCATTCAATATTTTTTAATCTAAGGATGTCATAAAAAGGTTAAAGACTGACTTTTTCAGCTACATTTGTGATGGTCTTACACTATGAATTTGTAACTTAAAGGTTCGCTCCCCTATTTTATTCATTCACAATAACACTTCAAACGCTTTCTTGATCTTCTTTCAGCTCAGAAGAAGGCCATTTGGCACATTGTGCCAGTGCTGGATGTTTAAAAGAGATATCAGTTTAGTCCCATTTTCCTGACTTTTTCCCATCCCATTTTATATTTAGTCGATTCAGATATTCCCTTTTACATACAAAATCTGCCATATCCATCATTCTGGGGCATTCCACATCCTAAAACAACCTTATATGTAAAAATAAACATAGGAAAGAAAACAAATGACATGGTCAATTTGAAGGACATGGTTGGTTTCATGCTCTGGTCAGCTGGGAGTTTACTTACAGGAATCCACTCAGGAAAACATTTAGAAAACCTATTAGTCGGAGGTTAACATAATAATCCAGAACATGTGGTCTCTGCTCTGAAAAGTGTTGCATGCAATGGAGCTATCTTCCCAGCTTCTTTAGAAATGTTATTAGCCGTATTTCATTATAAATGATGTGGTCCTTGTCAGATTTGCACCATGATCAGTTTGTGATGTTCCTTTGTGTCAGATGTCAGTGGCTGTCTGAGTCGTGAAACGCAAGCTCACAGCCCGCTTAGATAGGAGCTGGGTGTCACTGCTTGCTTTTGCTACCCAGGGGCCCATAAAAAAACATTGTACAGTTTGACTCATGCATGAAAAAAGGACATGAGTACAGTCTAGGGATCTTCCTTCCACCAGTTGTCCGAACTTTACATCTATCCAAAAATTCAATGTCAGCAAAGAAAAGCTAGACAAAAGATCACTTTGGGGGTAACGAGAGAAACAATGAAATAAAAATGAACTGGATGCAGCCTGTCCCAAAACCAATATTGGCGAAATAATAGGTTAATAAGTTACACATTAACAGTCTTGAATTTATTCTCTGGTGTCAAACACATGGCTGAGCAATTGCACATTACTTATACTATCTATTTGTTTATGTACATGATGCACAAAACATGAAAGCCTCAAGAAACTGTATTGCACAAGAATAGCAAGGGAACATATCCTTCATTCCTTTTGTGATGGTCATTTTTTAGACATTTTTGCGACATTTGGTATTTACTAAACAAATATTTATTTGACCTCCAGATATGTCCATAGGTCATTGACGCAGGATTGAGTGATCAAGATTGAGGAAATCGTAACTTTACAATTTCATGCTTCCTCAACTCAATTACATTAATGTCAGGAGAATGTATCTTATTTGAATTTCTCAGACTGTGTTGAAGCACCGCTAAGAGGCTAACACGTATTAAAATAAATCATTAGAAGCAACTTTGGTTGAACTGTGTGAATAACTCTGATGACGTTATGGATAAATAATAATAATCTTTACATTTAATATAGTATCTTAATTAGCATTCAAAGAAATGTACGGCAGTATTCTTTTTAGTCAATTCACTTCATAGTATATCCTGTGAAGCGCTTTGAGACATCTCGATAATGTGGTAAAGCACCGTATCAAATGCAAGGATTATTATTTTTACTAAAATTAGATTTGCCAAACTTTTCTTCATGCAGTCAAAGCCCTTTTAAGCCTTTGTTTTTATTGAAGAGAACCAGTGCTCTCACTAAAACATGCAACAGGAAGACAGGAATCTCCATGCATGTCTATGGCTGGGGATTTGTACAGGTCTGTCAGCACTCCTCCCCCAGGGGTTAGTGAGCTGAATGAGATAAGGACTGTGATGCTGAACAATAAGATTTAAGAGCATCAAATGGAAAGTAAAGAGGGTGAAACTCTTGGCTCAAACTTTTGGCATTTCATTTCACTTTTCTTGTGTTAATTAACAAATGAACTCATTATTAGATACAACAAACTTTACCTTCTAGATTTAGTCACCATTGTACCTGGGTATTTATTTCCAATTAGATTTTATAAATGTGGGAGGCTCCCAGAATATTCTGACCTTTTCGGATTGATGTGAGTGAGTGGGATGTTCACTTTTTCCACTCTGTATTTATGCCACCAAAGCATTTAAGACAAAACAAATCTCTGTTGACATATTGTTCGGCCAGACTTGATGATCCGAGTCAAGGACTTTAAGTTACAATATAAATACAGTGCAACAACCTCAGACTAGTCTACATTGATCATAGTGAAATGCCTTGCATGCTTCTCTTTAAATCATTGACATTCTTTTTACAATGATTCTCCCACCTGGTACTGGGATTCAAAACCAAGAAATATAATTTTACAATTAAACGAGAAGAATTTGCATTTATACAACGTCTCAGTGACCTTTCAGCGCCTTGGGACGTCCTCCCGACATGAAAGGCGCTCTATAAATGTAATTTTGTTGTTGTTTGTTGTTGTCTCAGTCTGCTTTACAGGGATGGGGATGGCTGTCAAGCAAAGGAGGGGTGGGATGGGGGGCTGTGACCTTCAGCGTTGAACATAAAGAGGTAGTATTTGAGGCATGACTTATGGACTGAAAAAGAGAGGGTGAGATGGAGTGGTAGAGGTAGAGAGTTCCAGAGGTTACCTGCATAGAAACTGAAGGCTCCACCACTGTTGGTGGTGTGGAGAGGGCAGGGGACATGTAGCAAGCTTGAGTTAGGACATTTAGAAGTGAGATAAAAATCAATAGCTTCACAAAGAGGGTTGTGAATATATGGAAGGTACTGTCCCAGAAAGCTGTAGAGGCAGAATCGATTGTGAAGTTTAAAAGGGAAATAGATGGGCACTTGAAGAAATAAGGCTATTCAAGGGTATGGGAAAATGTGGGGAAATAGATTAAAAGAGCTACCATGATGTAATAAACTGGCTGAACTTGTTAAGTAGGTTGAATTTGTTTACCTAGTATACTTTATAGTAAATCCTGTGGAGCACTTTGAGACTTTTGGACGATGTGATGTTACTATATCAAATGCATAGATTATTATTTTAGTCTTAACTTTGAAGTTGTTTTTCCATGGTTATTAAAAAGAACTCACAGAATACTGGCTACTCCTGTTTCTACGTGGACTTCAAAACGGTTTTCAATAAAAATAGATATTTTGTTATTCAGCAAATATCCTGTTCCTTTACCTAGACTGAATATTCTGATGGAAAGTGGGGAAATACAGAATAAAAAGATAGTTGCTTTGCAAGAGAAATCTCAATGCTGGAACTCCAGCTGTCTGTACCGTCCACTCAGTCTGTTCTGTCTGCCCTATATTCCGTCTGCTCTCTCTGACCTTCTGCATGTCCCTCGTCTCCTCTGCTCCACCATTGGCGACAGTGCTTTCAGCCCGGAAACTCTGGAACTCCCTGTCTCAATCCCTCCTCCTTGCTCCCACTCTCCCATCTTCAGATTGCACTTCTTTGACTGTATTTGTGGTCACCTCCCCTCTTTCCCTAGCTCGGTGTCGGGCGCTATGTAAATGCAGTTTGTTGTTGTTTCTCTGTCTGCTTTCTGCCTTGTCTGCCTTGTTATATCTAGGAACCTGGGGTTAAGGAGACATGGGGAATGGAGAAAAGACAAGTAAATAGAACTGAAAGGATTGCTCTTCAAAAGAGTCAGCATAGACTGAATGGACTTCTTCTGTTCTATAAATATCTATGGTTCTGCAAAGCTTCCAACTTGTAACTTTGTTGTGTCTAGTTTCCTTCCTGATGTTTTTATTATTATCATTATTATCATCATCAAACAAATCTGTAAAATAGTTTAATATACAGCAGATAAAGTATCCCATTACATTAGCATTCAACATTAATTCATCTTAAAATACTCTTGATACTTATTCAAAAAGTTATTCAAATGAGAGTTGTACAAAATTTGCATGCTGTTTCAGTTGAGGAATATTATAGATTACATGGCATTTTTAAATCCAACAGTGGGGGAGGGGGAGAGGGGAGATTGTGGTCTGCGTTATAATTATCACCAGTAATGCAGACACATCACACACTGTGTATGTTTTCTCCACAAGATCGTACACAATTTGGTTTATCTGTTATTGTCATTGTTCATGTCATATTTCACCGCACAGAATGAGGCCATTCAGCCTGGGTGTAGGATGGCTCACCTGGCAAAAAGTCTTACTTTTAACAGGAGAAAGGATATGGGGACGTATCTGCACGTAGAGCTTGTTCACCGAGTGATTCCGTGAGTTTATGGGAGGGTAGTGATAATAAAAATAAAACAATTTTATTTGCATTCAATATAAAGCCTTATTGCTTTGTCAAAAGGTCTGAAAGCACTTGACAGGATTTACTGTAAAGTGTAGTGACTGTGTAGTTTGTAGGTGAAGGAGTGTCTGTCAGACATCAAGTCTTAGATGAGAGCCAATTTTCTCCAGTTGAATGTCGAGACTGAGGCCCTCCTGCTTGGTTCCCTTCAGTTTCCCCTCACCCCAGACGCTGACAGGATCACTATTCATGGATGCACACTTCACCTCACTGAGTCAGTATGGAATCTTGGTGTCCTGTTTGACACCAAGTCTTTTAAAGAACTGGGCCCTCCACCCCTTTTGATTCCAAGCCCCAGCTCGGTTTCAAACCCTACACTGTCCAGTGCCTTGGGATTTCCTCCTGATGTGAAAAGTGCTATACAAACGCAATTTGTTATTGCTGTTGTGAACATGGTAGCCAATTTACTCATAGCAATGACCCACAAATATTCTTTGTAATAGCTATTACCTTTCACTTGGCACATTGGGGAGCTTTATGACTTCTAAGAGGGATTTTGAAAAAAATTCAGGGGTTGCAATTTTGTTTGTAACATTTTTTGTTTGTACTACTGGGTCATTGTGTGTTCACCCATAAATCATACAGTCTCTCCCCTCCAGTTACACAGTATATCCTGTGCTTTTGGGATGTTCTCCCAATGTGAAAGGCGCTATATCGAATGTATAGTTTATTATTATTATTATATCTGGTTATAAAGCTCTGCTGTGCTCTGCCTGTAGTTACAAAATGGATAATGTCCATATTCTGCAGCAACAAGGTTGGGTGGTTTGAATCAAAGTCAATGGGTTGGAATGAATCTTGGAGGTGATATGATATAATTCAAGAGGCGTCTGGGACCAATGTAATGCAATTTATAAACTAGTGAGTCACAGTGAAAGTTTTTGACCTCACATAGGCTGACGTCCTCATGACGCACTAAATAACAACTGCAAGGATTATTAATTTATTATTTATTATTCTGGCATTCTGCTGTTTGAGATGTGGTGATGAATGTAGCACATACACCAGCGGGAGATGTGCATCAGCCCTGATCCAACAGCTTAGACAGAAACGTAAACCACTGGATATAAATGTGCGCTCCTCAGATCACACGAGTGGTATTAATAGAGCACGCTGGTGTTTGTTTTACAAGTGTAGTTAATATGACATTCTCTGCAAATACATCATCAGAGGTTTACTCCATGCATTCTGCTGCATTCCAACTTTCCATTCAATGTCTGGAGAACGTTCGTTCATGTCAATAAGCTTACCTCCTGGATATCTTTTCACTCGATGCAGCTGACTGCCTTAAAAATAAAAACCGATATCATCAAAGTCCAAATGTATTCTATTTGAGGACACGCACAAAACCTTTGTTGTGAGATATTAGTGGATGATATATGGCAGAAAAGATTCAGGGAATTTAAGATTATAAGTACAATAACAACTTGCATTTATATAGCGTCCCTCACGCAGGGCAACATCCCAGAGCATTGTGAGATGAAGGGGAAGGGAAAGTTAAGGAAGGATTTCTTTCTGCCAGTGGGTTAGCAGAATATAGAATGATTTATCATGGGACAGAAAAGGATCGATTGGTGGGTTAAAAGGGAATTGGAAAAGCACATGCTGAAGAAGGGCATTAGAGGGTATGGAGAAAGGACATGCAATTCAGATAAGGACAGATGGTTTTATTGGAGGCTGAAGCACTTATAGCATTTTGTGGAATTTTGCCCACAAATTATAGTCAATTCACTTTACAGTATATTCTGTGAAGCGCTTTGAGACGTCTCGAAGATGTGATAAAATGCTATATCAAATGCAAGGACTATTATTATTATATCAATAGGGTGCCCCAATGGCCTCCCACTGTAATGTAGAAATCAAGGGTTCTTTGGGTTGTAATTATGTCTTAAATGTTTGAACCTCTCTCAACTAGAAAATGCATACCCCAGAATGGTGGACAGGAAATAGGAAAACTGAAATGACTAAGCTGGAACTTCTTGACCAAGTCCTGGACATGGGCTCGTGTGTTACAAGCACAAATTGGTTTCATTCTGGCAATTTCATTCAGAAAGGCACACAGCTGGTGTGGTAAATGGAAAATGTCACACTGATGTATTAAGAGCAACACTACTTTCACAGATGCCAAGGCAGCAGAACAAGAGGACAGAGGTTCAAGGATTCAAAGGGCAATATCAGGATAGATACCAGGAAGTCCTTGCATTTGATATAGCGGTTTATCACATATTTCTTTACTTCCGCTGTGCGCAATTGGAGGCTGCATTTCATGCACAAAATATACAGTCAATTCACTTTACAATATATTCTGTGAAGCACTTTGGGAGTCTCAATGACGTGATAAGGCGCTATGTCAAATACAAGGATTATTATTAGTAGTATTATATGGAAGTTCTGCATAAACTGTATATATTTCACTTCACTCTGTCTAGCTACTCGTTCTAGGACATAATATCATAATTTTAATACATTTTAATTATTGCCCACCACAATAGATCAGATGCAGGTACTTCAAAATGCACTGTGTAGCTGAAAGCAATTTTGTATCTTGGAATTTCTCTATGCAGACTGCACTGTTATTTCCCTGGTCAGAAGGAGCACAGATCTCTTATAGTTGCGCAGTATTATTATTCCATATGAAATACTATTTTGTGAAAGAAAAAAGGGAAAGAAATGGAGAGACACAGTGGAAGTCTGCTTCATGTTAATTGCTAAAAAATAACCTTGGCTTTAGTGTGACTTTATAATAGGAAATCCCAGAGAGAAAGACATGCCTTTGTCCTCAGGGAAGCCTCCTTCCTATTTTTAGCACAAAAAATCTTATTGCTGAAGGAACATATTGAAGCAGAAAATATATACGTTGGGAGATTTGCTTATGTAACAATTTTGTTAATGGGAGGAAAATAGCTTTTTCCGCAAAGGAAAAGCAATTTAGTCACAAAATTAAACTATTGTTTTGTGACTGTGATTGAGCACTTTTGTTGAGTGTTCAGACAAGCTCTGGTTTCCAGCTCAGGCACCAGTTGCCGCAGTGACTATTTATTGCAGCAGAATGCCTATGAGATATCTGTAAAGAAGGTATACACAGTAAGTCTGTGCCAGAGACATGTTTCCTTTGGCATACACACAAACCTTTTCTGGGATTGTGGAGAGCTTGATTGTAAATCATTCAAACAGACAACATCTGCAACAAACATTAAACCATCACTTTTGCAGTGCAACCTTAAAGTTCCCAAGCTTTATAAACTCCAAGTATAATGACAGTGGCTGTCAGGAGAAGCTTTTGAATAGCACACAAAGTAGCATATAAAAGGAACAGTAGGATTCCAGTTAGCAGAGACCCCTGAAGTACCTGTCTTAATACCTCTCCCCATTTTGACCTAGCACCCCTGACAAGGATCCTTTGGGTCCTTCCCTCCAGCCAAATCTGAGTCCATGTCTTGCCAAGTGACCACAGTTTGTGAACAAAATTTTTCCTGCATTCTCCCCGATTATTTTGGTAAAAGAGTTGCGAAAGTATGGGGTAAAATTTGCGGCAACTTCTTCAACCATTCCTATTATTAATTAGTTCAAGGAATGATTGAAGAATCGTTGCAAATTTGTTCCTACTGCTAAATCAGCATCCCTGTTCCTGAACTGCAATTTATCTGTAATCAGGTAAGGCATAGATTCCCCCAGCTTCTGAGTCGCTCGCCTTGATCAGCTAACTGCTCACCGGTGAACAGAAACACAGGGAGCCAACTTTATATAATTAATACAACAACATCTTGCATTTGTTTAACATCCTTCATGAAGGAGAGTGTCTCAGAGCGCTGTTCAATGTGGGGTTAGATGCTGAGCAAGGGAGAAGGTAGAGGGGAGGCGACCACAGATGTAATCAAAGGTGGGATTTAAGGATATATAAAGAGGGGCAAGCTCGAGGGATTGAGGGAGAGAGTTGCAGAAGTTAGGAGTGTAGTAGCTCTATGTGCGAAGATGGTACAGAGTGGTTGGGGGATTCGCATCAGTTCTGTGTCTGCAGAATGAAGGGGTCAAAGAGAAGAGTAGAGTTCAAGTAGGTCAGAGAGGTGCTAGGGCATGAAGGGAATTGTACTGTATATATTTGGCTTGCTGATATAGGTTATTGAAACAAGTTGGCAACTCTATATTAGGAGTTTTAATCCAAGAGCATCATTGTGTTACCTACGTAATGATGGGAGATGTTCACATACTCATAATATTAAAAATCCATGCATTTGATTTGACGTCTTGTTATGACTTCGAGACATCTGAAAGTGCTTCATAGGATTTACTGTAAAGTGATTGAGTATCTTGCAGACGAAAGTATTTTATACAAAACTTTAAAAGGTCAGATGGATCTGGTACAATCACTTTTTATACGCATCTCTGCTACGTAGAGGCAATCGAACCTCCGACTATGTGAAAGGTTTTTCCAAATCCAGCAGTGAAAACTTTCCATTTTTCCATGAGTTGCATTAAGGCAAATATAAAAGCTGATTTAATGAGTACTGACCTCAGGAACATCCTTATTCAAATTGCTATTGGTAAAAATTAAATATGGTATTTGTATTTGGTGCAAGTGAAAACTATTGTGCCCACATGTAGGTGTAATTTGGCATAGGATTTATTTTGGTACTGCTGACATGAACTACATAACATTTTAATTTTTTAAGTATATGTTTCAGTAGGTGCTGATAACATAAAGTTATGTTATCAACATATCATCAGGGATAAGTAAAATTCTACCTGATTCACTCAATTAACGTAACATTTTAGTTAGAGCAAGCAGATGTGGAAAATTGTTGAATTCAGTCTTAATCTGAAGATGGCTTTCAGTAGTATGTTAAAAGAATTTATAGAAAAACAATTCAAAAGGGTATATTTAAGAATTTATCTAATATTGAATGTGCTGAAATGTTGCATAAATAGAATAAATCTAGACCAGGTGAAATTCTCCCCTAATTATCATGCATATCATGGGATACATCACATACCAATGATAAATATTATTATAAGAATCCTTGTTTTTGATGTAGAATCAAACACATTGTCAAGACATTTCAAAGCACTTCACAAGATTTTTCTACAAAATATATTTGTAGCTGAATCTTTTTGATGTGTGTTTCTAATGAAATTTCATTATTAATACCAAAAGATCCCAAGATCACATGATTTGTGCTGGATGAAGAAGGCCCTTCAGTCCATCTGATCTCAACCATCCAGAACACCCATCCTATCATCTCTTCATCATAGCAACAAGGTGCTTTTTCAATGAAATATAACTTAATGCTAGCGTTAGCATTTAGCACCTGCTGATATTTATTTTATTTACCGGTGACTCTTAAAAGCCTGTGCGCTTCACTTTCTTAAGCTATTATTTTACCCAGTTTCTGCTAGCATAAATCAGAGAGGAGTTGATGTTTTATTTCCTGAAATGAAATGTATCAAGGAAACTGAATTGGACTCAGGACAGAACTTAATACTCTACAATATACATACAAAGGTTAAGAAAGCACATCAACCTGTATGCTTCCTTAGAAGGTTTTGGGGAAGAGTAGTTTATATAGTACAGAGCCTAGGGGCTCGGCCACCCATAAGGTACAGGAATGTGACATTGAAGGAGAAACAAATTATATGGATTAAGACTTAGAAGAGAGCAAGCCATAGTGTCAGAATATTGCAGCAGAGAAGTAGTCAATTTTGCCCTTCAAGACTGTGATGGTGTTTACACGAGATAAATCACTTAATCTCATCCCATTCCTCTGCTTGGACGCTATATTCTATTTTTCTTCCTCTTTAAACATCTTATTCAATTCCCTTCTAAACAAATTTGTATACTCTGCTACAAAAATGTTAGTGACAGAGAATTCCACATTCCAACCATTAATTCATTTGTATATTTTTTTACATCTCCCCTTTAATTCATTTGGTGTTTATCTTCACTTAGTCAGGTTCAATAGGCAACAGGCCATGGAGAATGGTGTTGGGAATCGGGGGAGTTTACCTCCAGTTGTCTTGGCGATCGGTCAAGGTTAAATATTATAAGGTCACTAATTTCAATTCAAGCATTGTTGGTGCCATTGATGTGAATTAAACCACAAGATCACAAGATTGGTCTGGATTAAGAAAGCTCTTTGGCCCATCCAATAACCCATTGTTCTACTATCTGGGTATTATCTTTTGACCTGGGTCAAATATTTAATATTTTATGCATCGCTATGAGGCTCCTTCTATGAGGTGCATCTCTATGAAGTCTCATTCTCTCAAGACTGAAGAGCCTTAGTGTGTTTAATTGTTGCCCAGAACTCATTATCTTATCATATATGTTGACCTGTGTTTCAAGAAAGGAAAAAAATGTTAATATTTCCATCTGGCAGTTTGGAAAAGGAAACTGGTTGACGTATCTGTTATTATGAAGGGAAGTTAACTTTCCAGTGGCAAAACTTCCTTTTTCTGATTATTTCCACCCGTAACATTCAATGCTTCGTACCATTGAAACCATTCTGATCAATCGTTAGCATTTTGTTTCGAAAAAGTTACAAAAATCTTGAGTTCAGAGTTTACAAAGACAGTTCAGCTTGAAGGCATTTTTGTCTTGGAAGAAATAAGTCATATTCTAAATGTCTTCTTCCTGACAGCATTGCTCTCTCAGTCACATTATAAACAGCACAGACAATATGAAGGATTATGCAACAAACAGAAAGGGAATCATTTCCTCCAACAGCACTGGTGCTCAGCTGGCAATGAAAAACCACGATAATTCTGACCAAAACATTTTCCACGATGCAAAAGTCAGTTTGGTTTGCATTTTGCAGATGCCGACAAAGATTTCTACATTTTCGTCTCATTTCTATTGCCTTGTCTTTTGGTAGATAAGCAATAATTATCTGACCTGGATTATATACTAGATCTGGGTGCCATGCCTGTCCTGGGTACCACCTGATCTGGGTACCATCCTGATGCAGGAGCCACCTGACCTGGGTGCCATGCTGACCTAATGTGGGGCAATGCTTGAAGTAGGAGCTAAAACATGACCTATGTGAGACAAGCGTAGAGAATATTCAATTTCCCTTATTACATTGACAGGTTTTGCTCAGAGATATCTTTGCTGAATTTTTTTTACAAATTACGAAATCTTCAAAAAGTGTTTACCAAACTACAACTTCAAAGTTATTTGATCATTGACTGATCAATCGGCCTTTAGAGTAGAGCCTATTAGAGAGACGCTAGTGCAGGAGGGATCCTGATCACTATCCAGACTACTATCAGGCAGATGAGGAGACTCTGAATGCATATTTTATAGTCCGACATATCAGTACTCCTAAGGCTGCTTTTCAATCGTGCATCGAATGAATTATCTTTTCATATATAAGAGTAATTCCTTTGGAATAGCAGTCTCCTGGAAGCAATGAATCTAGATAATAAATGGCAAAAGATGATCATTCAAATGGACATTTACAATGTTATAAATAGCGAGAGCAAACCTTGAGTGTTTTATATACACCAGCAGATAGGATCCGAAGGGAGACTTGGCAGTGAAATGATTCAGAATTTATTCCAAGGACCAGAATTCCATTCCAGCCTAATGCCATGAGTTACATTTGCAATACATCTTAATTGGGTTCCTTAAGAATCTTACAAATGGTGAAACCTTCTGGCAACTGGAAATACAGGACTTCTCTTGGGATTTCCTGTCCAGTGCAATCCATTTCCGGAGTAGACTTCCTGTGATTCGGTGGCAATTCCAATAGGAATTCTTATTAAGATATCCTATTAAAAAATACTGCAAATTAGATGCCTCTCTGAAGTCTCTTACACCCGCTGCCTATATGGTTCATAAACTGCTCATCACTCACTTACACGGGGTGACTCATCAAAGTTCAGCAATTTGACAGAGCTTGACGGGCAAGAATATTATATTATAGTATGTGGACAAACATTGGAGAATATCATGTCCTTGCCACAAGAATTGTAAAGTCACTAACTTTATTTCATTTATTTATTCCTTTTTGGTCAACCGAGTGTCTGACACATGCAGAAACCCATCACCATGCTTAAGAGTATCCAAACCAAGCTGAGATTTCCATGCATCCCACCTACACATGGAAATCCCCGAGATGGATTGTTGGAATGGAATGTGCACTCTCTCACTGGAGGGATACATTCTGCTTAATTAATTCTGGAAAGTATTATACACAGGTTGGTAAGAGCTAAGGCTTGGAGACCCCAGAGTGTGCGTCTCATCCAGGCCTTGTAAAGTCCCCTGAAACATTATCCCTAAGTCAGTGGTGGCCAACCTACATGGTAAATACATTTTCTTGATTGAATATTTCTTGATATATGCTATAAATCAAGAAAAATTCAATCAAAAATGCCCTGAAAACAAATGACCAATCGAACGTAGATGTTCTGAAAACATTTGATTCCAGATAGGAATCTATAAGGAGATGATATCTCAATATATCCATCTTTGCCCAAGCTCCCTCCATTGTTAAGGAATTATCAGGTGACTGCAAAACCTCTTTGTAATAAAGACATGTTTATGAGCTGATTCAGGCCCAACCATTGTACCAGAAATTGAAGGGAGCGACTGGACATGGGGGGGAGTGAAGACTGTTAATAATTGCTCTGGAGCTGATATGGATTTGATGGGTCAAATTGCTTCCTTCTGTGCTATAGATTTATATGTTTCTAAGTACTGAAAGCTTTTGTCCACATTTTTGGTTATTTACACATTGTTAACCCAATTTTCAAATTTTTCACATGATTTGCTATCTCTACCCACAAATAAGACTCCATTGGGAATGTTATGCCTGCCTTGCTTTGAAAGGGAGACTGACAGGGTCAGAGGACAACTTCAAATTTGTAAGCACACTGCAGTTATTACAACTGATCGGACATAAAATAAAGTCCAATCCAGGAGAGGTTTGATGAGCTCACTGGATATACTATATTTTCAATAATGCAGTGAAGATTGCATTCCAGAAATGTAACATCGAGGATTTGCTTGAACTACATTTGTATTTCTACTTCATGTATATATTTTTAGCAATACAGTCATGTATGAAATATACAGCAACAGAACAAAACACAAATATGCAAACTTTACAATATAATTTTAATTGTCAGGATGGTTTAGCTGTTGGAAAAAAACCACAAATATTTTTTGGTCAGTCAGGAGTCTGACACGGGTTTCCAAATGTGTTAGACACCCGGGTGACCAAAACATTTTTTAGCTATTGGAACGATGTGTAGTGAGTCTCCACTGCGAAGCAATGTTGGAAGCTGAGTCTAGGTTTCTGATGAGGTGTTCATACTTTTAATCTTACCTCTTGTGATGAGGTAATTCGATATTGGGTCCAGTATTGGTCATCCCACTTTAGGAAAGATGTCAAGTCGATAGAGAGGATGAAGAGGAGATTTACGAAGATTGTATCAGGGATGAATGGTTTGGCCTATGAGTGGAGACTAGAGGATCTGAGACTCGTTTGGCTGGAATAAAGAAAGGATGACATGATAGAGATCTTTAAAATTATGATGGATTTTGATAGAGACAATGGGGAGAATTTTTTTCCATTGGTCAGTAATGCCCTTCACTAGAGAGCATCAATTTAAGATAGTTAGTAAACAAGCAAATAGGGAGTTTATGATTTTTTTTCACACACTCGCTAGTTACGATATGGAATGTCCTGCTGGGTGCGGTGGTTGAAGCAAAATCTATATTGGCCTTCAAAATGATCCTTGTATTTGATGTAGCTCCTTATCACGTCTACAAGACATCTCAAGGTGCTTCACAGAATATCCTGTAAATTGAATTGGCTGTACATTTTGTGGGGGAAAATAGGGAACTAGATAAATACTTTCAAAAGAGTCAGCTACACGTGTATGGAGAAAGGACTGAAAGGATTACTTTTGAGGAAACAGGCACACACACAATGGGCTGAATGACCTTCTGTGATATAAACTTTTATTGTGCTGATGCTCTCTCCCCATTGCAAAAAATACTATGAATTTCCACCCCTTAGTCTCTACTGAAAACCCTACTCCACCCGGTAATGCTTTGGAAGTAAAGATCTTTGTGGTGAGTTATTGTCATTGGCAGAAAAAAGCTTTCTCTCCTATAAACATGATCCGCAAGAGAGATAAGATATGCTTTATTCCCCTTCATGCACAAATATTTCTCAGCCAGATCTCGGACAAGTCGCTTCCAGCTTTCAGTATTTTCTTAAAAAAATCTAAGCAAATACTAGATACTACATTTCTGATTCTTGTATCCTATTTAAAATACCTTAAAATAGCATTTTTAAAATGTACAGTACAGGGTAAACAGAACACTTCCTCATTCAAAGCAGAGGGCACCAGATGGATCCTGTTATCCTAATGGAACCGACTGCATAAACTTTGATAGATAGTTATGAGCTAAATATGGTTGAATTGTTTGTTGCATATGTGGTGTATTACGCCCAACCTGTGCTCTGTTGTATTTATGTGATGACCAACCAATGTAAGTTATCAAACGTTTCCAGAAATATTACTAATACTAAAATGAATAATAGCTGCTTTAACTTTACATGTATAGGCAAGAAGCAATCGCTTTGATGACCACTATAATTTCAGTGGTGTAGTTGCTGGGGTTGGGTTTATGAATCTTTGGTGTCCATAGTGCTTGGGGCTGTGGTTTAGTTGATTCCTAAGGTAAAAACAAGCATTGTGACTTGTTGTTGGCAAAGTGTGCATTAGGGTATGGCTGGAATCCCTGCCCCCAGTGACTGGTCTGCCCCTCCATGTCCTACTGATGAGTCAGCCTGGCTGTGCTATTCTCAGCCATGCCCGGGAATACTGTGGATCTGCCAGGCTCAGGAACTGGAGTAAAGAAACAGGGTTGGCTTGATTTCGACATTTTGTTGCCAAACATGTCATCTTGGAGCCAGTTCACATTCTAAGAAGATCCCGCTAACCTTCTCCCCCTAGGAGGATAGCATTTCATTGTGTGGTATAGGTTGCAAAAACCACAAGGAGTCCAGTGAACACATAAGGGTCAATGGTTAGAGTTGTTGTAAAATGTAACTCATAGTTATGATACCACATGAGCTCTGAGAAACCCCCCATGTGAAGAGGGCTATATAAATACAAGCTATTGTTGTTACTGTATTTTGTAGGTGACCATGACAGCCATTTTGTGCATGATGATATTCCGCAAACAGTCATGAAATGTATGACTAATTTATATCTGAAGGATTGTTGGCTGTGACACAGAGAATTTATCGTCTTATAATTATCATCTATCTGCTAATTAACATGCATTAAAATTAGCGACCTGATAATTAACACGTAGACTGGTTCCCAGATGTGTGATGGACATTTCTCTGTTGTTGCGAAGCTGGCAAGCACAATGGACTTCCAGAACAGCTTCAGCATTGGAGCTCTGGCTGGTAGGATATTGGCTTAACCAAATAAAATGATCAGAAAAAGCTGCTGTCTCGCAAATTGATATCCGATAATAGTTATAATAATCCTTGCTTTTGATATAGTGCTTTGTTATGTTGTTGAGATGTCTCAAAGTGCTTCACAGAATTTACTGTCAAGTACAGCGACTGTGTATTTGTGGATGATCGTGGCAGTCAATTTGTGGACAATAATGTCTCACAAACAGCCATGTAGTGAACAACCGATTTTATCTTGGGGAAATGTGCAGCAGATACAATACAATACAAAATTACATTTGTGAAGCACCTTTTGCGTCCCAAGGCGCTGAACAGTCAGGGATTAGGACTGGGGACACGAGCGGAGGTGTGGGGGTGGGGCAGAGAGGCTGAAGGCCCGACCGCCGATGGTGGGGCTTGCTGGGTGGGGGACTTGGAGCAAGACGGAGTCTGCTGAGAGGAGGGAGCGGACAGGTTGATATGGGTTCAGCAGGTCATAGAGGTAGGGAGAGGCAAGGACGTCGAGGGCCTTGAGGGTGAGGACGAGGATTTTGAACTCGATCCTCTGAGGGAAGGGGAGCCAGTGTAGCCGGGTGAGGGTTGATGTGGTGGGGTCATGGAGATGCAGAGTTCTGGATGATCTGCAGCTTGTGAAGGGAAGAGCTGGGAGGGCCGACAAGCAGGGAGTTAGCATTGTCAAGCCTAGATGTAATGAAGGCGTGTATGAGGGTTTCAGTGACCTGAGGGGTGAGGCAGTGGCGGAGTCGGGCAATGTTGCGTGGGATAAGGCAGAGCAGGTCAGGGGAAGGGTGTGAGGGGGAAAGGACAGTTAAGGGTCGAACAAGACACCTCGGCCCACCACCTCCTCCTGGACCCTATCCCCACACCTCTCCTTAAATCCCAGCTCCACCTACTTGCCCCACTACTTGCCAACATCATCAAACTCTCCCTGTTATCTGGCACTGTTCATTCCCCACTCAAAACAGCCATTATCATCCCCACCTTCCCTTGACCTATCGCAGCTATCCAGCTACCGGTCCATCTCAAACCTCCCTTTCCTATCCAAGGACCTTGAGAGAGCCGTTCCCTCCCAGCTTTGTTCTTTCCTCTCCTTCCACTCCTTCCATGAACACCTCCAATCGGGTTTCCGTGCTGCCCACAGCATGGAAACTGCTCCGGTGAAGGTCACAAATGACATCCTGACCAGTGCGACCAGAGCTCCCTCTGTCTCCTCGACCTCTCCACTGCCTTTGACACCACGGACCACTCAATCCTCCTCCACCGCCTCTCCTCCCACCTCAACCTTCAAGGTTCTGTCCTCGACTGATTCAGGTCGTACCTCTCACACCGTCTGCACTTCGTTGCAGCAAGCGGCTTCTCTAGCCAGCCTCCGCACCGTCTCGTGCTCTGTTCTCGGTTCCCTCTTTTTCAACCTCTACATGCCACTTGGTGACATCATCCGCAGACATGGGGTAAATTTCCATATGTATGCGGATGACAACCAATTCTATCTCTCTGCATCCACCCTCAACTTCAGGAATACTCACGTCCTGACCATCTGCCTGTCCGACATCAAATGCTGGATGAGGGCCAACTTTCTCCAACTGAACGTCAGCAAGACCGAGGCCTTCCTGATTGGCTCGCGCCAGCACCTCCGCATCTAGGGTGCTTGCAGCATCAGCCTCCGCGGCTGCACGCTCAACCTCACTAAGCCAGTCAGGAACCTGGGTATCTTGTTTGACCCAAAACTGTCCTTTCTCCCCCACATCCACCACCTCCGCAACATTGCCAGATTCCGCCACTGCCTCACCCCTCAGGCTGTCGAAACCCTCACCCATGCATTCATCAAATCAAGGCTCGATTATGGAAACTCCCTTCTCATCGGCCTTCCCAACTCTTCCCTTCACAAGCTGCAGATCATCCAAAACTCTGCAGCTCGTGTACTCTCGCGCATCAGACTCTGCAACCTCATCACTCCCGCCCTCACCCAACTCCACCGGCTTCCCATCCCCCAGAGGATCGAGTTCAAGATCCTCGTCTTCACTTTCAAGGCCCTCCATGGCCTTACCCCCTCCTACCTCTCTGACCTGCTGACTCCCTACCAACCTGCCCCCTCTCTCCGTTCAGCGGTCTCTGGTCTGCTCTATGTCTCCCACCCGACCACCTCTACCATCGATGGCCGGGCATTCAGCCTCTCTGCCCCCACAATCTGGAACTTCATCCCACGATCCCTTCGCCTCATTTCCTCCCTTGCCTCCTTCAAGGCCGGTGTCAAGACCCTTCTCTTCGATTGTGCCTTTGGTCGCCCTCCCACCTCTCTGCCCTCCCTCACCCCTACACCCTTTCCCCCATGCTGGGGCCCCGACACCTGACTGTTCATTGCTTTGGAACGTCCTCCCACGTGAAAGGTGCTTTATAAATGTAATTTTGTTGTTGTTGTTGGTGTTCCTGACTGACTTGGTGAGGTAGAGTGTGCATCTGTGGATGCTGATGCTGCCAATGCTTGAGGAGCAGAGGTGCTGGCATGAGCCAATCAAGAGAGCCTCGGTCTCGCTGACGTTCAATTGTAGAAAGTTGGATTTCATCCAGCACTTGATGTCTGACAAGCAACTGGTCAGGGCATCAGTGGTCCTGGAATCAAGGGTGGAGGCAGAGAGATAGAGTTGGGTGTCATTTGCACACATGTAGAAGTTGACCCCATGTTTGTGGATGATGCCACCAAGAGGGAGCATGTACAGGTTGATGAGGAGAGGACCGAGGACAGAGCCCTGAGGAACAGCACAAGATGATGTAGGGGCTGGAGGAGAAGCCATTTGTGGAGACAAAGTGGAGCCTGTGTGAGATATAGGATCTGAACCATTCAAGGATAGAACCTTGAAGGTTGAGGTGAGAGGAGAGGAGGTGGAGGAGGATAGAGTGTTCTACAGTGTCGAAGGCAGCAGTGAGGTTGAAGAGGACGAGGAGACAGAGGGAGTTTTGGTCACAGATGGACAGAATATCGTTTGTCACCTTGACCGGGGCTTTTTCTGTGCTGTGGGCACATGGAAACCTGATTGGAGGGGTTCGTAGAGGGAGTGGCAGGAGAGGAAGGAGAGAAGTTGGGAAGCAACAACTCATTCAAGGACCTTGGAATGGAAGGATACGTTGGACATGGGGCTGCAGTTTGTGAGCAGGGATGGGTCCAGGGAAGAATTTTTAGAATAGAGGTGTTGACAGCTGTTGAGGTGAGGAGGTGGAGCTGGGAGGTAAGGAGAGGGGTAGGGATTTGGTCGAGTGAGCAGGTGGTGGGCTTCATGCAGTTTATAGTGGTGGAGGAAGAGGAGGGGGAGATAGGTCTGAATGTGTGGAGGGAGGGATAGGTAGGGGCCAGAGTGTAAAGGGGAGATGGGGCAAGGGTGGTGTTTGGGAGGATGGAAAAGGCTGAATGGATCCCCTCGATTTTGATCCCAAGAAAATCCAGAATCTCCTCAAAGTTGGAGTTGGAGGATAGGATGGGTCAGGCATGAGAGGGTGGGTGGAGGAGCGGGTGGTAGTGGAGAAGAGAAGCCTGGGATTGTCCTTGTCCTCCAAGATTATCTTGGAGTAGAAGGATGATTTACAGAGGCAAAGGCGGAGCAGTAAATTTTGATGTGGTCCAGCCAGATCTGACGATGAACTGTTAAATCAGATTTGAGCCAGGTGCATTCAGTGGCACGCACCTGATCCTCGGGTGAGCAGAGGTGACTGATGTACCAGGCTGAGTTGTGTGAGTAGGAGGTGGTTCGGGAGGTGAGGGAGGCAAGGGCATTGAAAATGGTGGAGAGGGAGTTGTGGAGGAGGGTGACCGAGGAGGATAAGTCGATGCAGGAGGTAGGCCAGAGGGGGAGGAGTTCAGACAACCCCAGGGCAATCGAGAGGGAGTATGGGGAGAGTCTTGTCTGTAGCAGTAGGTGATAGAGGTATATTGGGTGGTGGTGGGCAGAGGGATTGAGGAGTTTGAGGGAGATGAAATGGTGATCTGAGATGGCTTTATTGGTGTTTATGAGATCCAAAACACTGAGGCCCCGGATAATCACCAGGTCGAGTGGATGACCATGAACATGGATGGCAGAGTGGATGTGGATGGAGAGGTTGTCAGAGAAGAGAGGTGGGAGCTGATGTCAGTGGAGGTAGGGTTTATCTCACATCCCACAAACACACACAGTTAAACTGCCTGTTAACACTCACTGGCTCACACACGGCCACCAATGGAACAGAACCCCAGTAGGAGGAAAAATGAGTCAAACACCTATGGTAGTAGCATTTTATAATATTTATATTAATGTCTTATAATAATAATAATCCTTGCATTTGATATCGCGCCTTATCATTTCTTCGAGATGTCTCAAAGCACTTCACAGAATATACTGTAAAGTGAAATGACTGTATATTTTGTGGGCGGGTATTCTGTTGTGTGACAACACAGCACTGAGTAGATAGGTTTTCTGGTGCAATGATTTCCCGCAGCCTATTCCTGGCTTCTCCAGAATGAAATCTACAATACAGGGAACTGAAGCGGGGACTGAGATTGCCTAACAGCTCTGTGTGCTCTCAGTGACCCTCTCACTTTGATGCTGCAGAAGGGGAGGAAATAGCAGCGAATTGAGCTGAGCCCTGCATTTGTACCATGACCCACCTCTTCACCTCTGAAAGGTTCAATGATTTTCATGAAACATGTCACCCAAATTCATAGTCAGATCAATGTGTGCACTCCATACATGACTGGAGCTCATTGCCAATGATAACAGAAAGGAGGAAAGACAATACAAGCATCTGCTCTGTTGTTGTTGGTCCTTTTGTAAATTGGATAAAGATGCTACTTTGAAATCACCATAGGGAGAAAAAACTCACTCTCAGTCTGGTTTGGATACTGTGAGGCATGGTAATGGTTTTCCACATGTGTCAGACACCCGGCTGACCACAAAATAAGAGAGGAAGCTTAAAAAAATGGGTTGGTACAAAGTTGGTCTGGGGCAATTTGAAGAAGTTTCTAAAGTTCTGAATGATTTTGATACAGTAAATAGATATTGATTCAATTAGGTGTTAAACAACGAGATTCATAGAAGGATTAGTATTCGCAAAAATATTTTTTTTCACTTGCATTTATGAGATTTGCAGTCTTTGGATCTTTTGAGTTATTTTAAATAAAAGTAACTTTTTGCATGACTTACAACCGTTTGCATGCATAAAGCTGTCAGCCTTGCACTGTTGGTAGCACTCTCACCTCTGAGTCTGATGATTATACGTTCAAGCCCCACATTGGGGAGGTCTGCATTATCGGAGGTGCCGTCTTTGAATGGGATCCTAAACCAATGTTAATATCTGTCTGTTAAAGAACTCATGGCACTTTCAGAACAAAAAGGGAGTTTCTCCCGGTGTCCTGGCCAACAAACCTCCAGTTAATATTGATCATTTATTTCCTAGCTGTTTAATAGCATATTATTTTATGAAAATTGGCTGCTGGGTTCATCTTCAAATATACAATCCTACACTTCACAGTAAATTCCATGAAGAGTGAAGTCTTAAGTGTATGTAGCCAAATAGCACCACCTACTGTTGCAGGTTTGTAGCTACTCCTTTTGACAGATAACCACAGTTATAATAATAGTAATCCTTGCATTTGATATTGCGCTTTTCACGTCTTCTAGATGTCTCAAAGCACTTCACAGAATATATTGTAAAGTGAATTGACTATATATTTGTTGGTGAATTATTATTAAATATTATTATAACCATAGTTAATATAATAACAATCATCATCGGGCGCCTTATCACGATGTCAAGACATCTCAAATCGCTTCACAGGATATACTGTAAAGTGAATTGACTGTATTTTGTGAGCAAAATGCGGCAGCTCTTTTCTAATAGTGCCATGGGATCTTTAACATCCACCTGAACAGGCAGACGGGTTCAGGGTTTAACGTCTCATCCAAAGGACGGCACCTCCAACAATACAACACCCCCCAGCACCCCCCAGCATTACTTTGACTGTCAATTTAGACAATGTAATTCCAAGTTCTGACGTGGGACTTGAACCCATAATCTTCTGAATCAGAGGCAAGAGTGCATACAATAGCTAAAGTCTTGCAGGGCAAAGCACATTGAATATTGTCACTGTATTTGTTACTAATAAGTAAAGGTGCACACCCAGAGGCTAACATTTTTGGGGGTCGGACAGCTGACATGCAAGGAAAGCCATCATCGTGTTTCTCCAAAATTAAATCACTGAGCGTTCCACTTATATGTGGTTTCCATATGGTTGGTATGGAATGCACACTCTCTACCTGAAAGGACCCATCCTATTCACCTACTCCTGGAGATTAAAGGTGCAGGTTGGGAAGGGCTAAATGGCTCGAATTTAACCAGATAAAAATGCACAGCTTGCCACTGTCATTTCCCACTGCTTAAGACCAGCAGGTCCTTTGCTTGCAGGATTTACAACAACAACAGCTATACATTTACATTTATGCATTCACGCACTTCACAGAACTGACTAGGAACCTCAGCTTGGGTGGGGGTAGGTGAGGGAAATGAGGATGTTATGGGGAAAAGAACAATCCCTTCAAAAATATAAATTAAAACAAATAATAATTTGGTCACTCAATCAACGACTCTTAGTGGGAAACTGCTGTGTGCAATTGGCTGCTGCGATTCACCCACAAAACTTATAGCATATTCTGTGAGGCGCTTTGAGACGCCTTGAAGATGTGATAAGGCTCTATATCAAATGCAAGTATTATTATTTTTTGAAAGATGATTGAAAGATTGATTAAAAATAGGTATTAAGGTGGGTTTTAAAAGCAGTGAGGGAGAGGAAGAGGTGGAGGGAATTTGGGATGGAGTTCCAGAGAGTGGAGGCCTGAATTCTTCAGTCTTACTCTTAAGAGCATTGCCTTTAAATGTAAAATCTTGCGGAATGTTATTGCAAAATTAATTTGGAAGCTGTTTTGCAGCACTTCTTTGAAAGCCAAGTTAAAGATTTAGGTTTCTATTTCTGCTTTTAATCAAAACTGTAAACCCATCGAGATCCAGTGATTAGCCCAGTAGGAAGTCACCAGAGAAGATAAAAAGTGAATGATTTCTTCGGGTCATTAATTTCCCAAATGCAGCTGGTTTGAGATCAAAGCAAAGTAATACTTTCATCAGCTTGAAAATTAAGGGAAAAAAGCTTCTGGATAAATAGTTTTCCTTTCATACAACAAGCTGCTTTCTGGTTCTGCATGACCCACATTGGCTAAAGATACAAGTTTATTACCCAAAAAGCCAAAAATACCACAAAGCCTTAGCCTGGAAGAGCATTTTATCTAAATTCAAGATCATGTAGAATTGCAAAAATTCTTAAAAAGTGCCTTTCACAGCTCTTCAAAAGAACCAACTTCAAAATTAAGATCGAATTTTAGCGTTTTCCGTGAATCTGTTTATTCTGAACCTAATACCTCTTTCTCAAAGCTAACTGACTTATTTAGTGTCTGTTGGTTGCAGTAACACTGGATCTAAGGTTGAGGTTCATATTGGCTCTTCAGAGGATTTACTGTAAAGTGTAGTGATTGTGGATTTGTAGATGAACACAGTTTAAGAATTGGACACAGCAATTTACCACAAACCATCATGAAATAAATGAATGATCAATTTTATAATTTGCCAGGTCACTCTTTTTGAATAGTGCCATGGGATCTTTAACATCCACCTGAGGAAGCAGACGGGACCTCAGTTTAAAGTCTCATCTGAAGGACAGCACCTCCAACATTGTAACGATCCCCAAGCACTAAGTCTAATTTAGCGCGGGGAGGTTGAACCCACAACCTTCTGACCCACAAACCAGGCTGACACCATTCTCCCACAAAATATACAGTCAATTCACTTGACAGTATATTCTGTGAAGCGCTTTGAGACGTCTCGAAGACGTGATAAGGCACTACATCAAATGCAAGGATAATGATTACTGTTATTAATATTTCATGAGAAAGGCAAATAACATTGCAGGCTTCAGTGAATCTCTGCTTTCATTGACAGTGTTTGAAAAAAACAGAAACTGCCTGTTTGTGTTTTCCCTCCAAGTGGAAAAATGCTCAGTAAATTGCTTTGAGCTAGATATTCTAAAAATAATCACGGCAGGCCATGTACTCGGGCTGACCTTTTTTTTTTGTGTTGACGGATAACTTTCAGCCCATTTAATTTGTTTTAGAAAATAGGGTCAAAATTGTTACATGTCTGAACACATTTTGTTTCGTAATTATGGAATGAGGTTAAAATATGATTTAAAATAGCCCCTTCAACTTCTATATAATGGTAAATCTAAAGACGGCTGAACATATTCTGAGCCGCAGCGGTGGAGGTGTGGAAATTTTGGGATCGGTTTGAGATAATCTTTTCATTTGGTTTAGCGCCTTCCACGTCGTGACGACACCCCAAAACACTTCACAGTAAAGTGTAGTGACTGTGACTAAGTGTAGTGTAGTGACTAAGCAAAAGCGACAGCCAATTTGCAGACAGTTGTGTTGGAAAAACAGCTATGAAGTGAACGATCAATTTTATTTGGGGGATTGTTATCCAGGGCTAACTTTCTACTTTTTTTTGAATAGTGTCAATGGGATCTTTAACATCTACCTGAACAGGCAAATGGGACCTCAATTTAAAATATCATCCAAAGGTAAACTCCAGCAATGCCGCACAGCTCCAGCAATTACTTTCTGTTGAGGACTATTAAACAAAGATTATATCTGACACTAGACTTGTGCGTCAACTTTACATAAGGACTGAAAACATTGGGGATGTATGATCAGAACACTTGAAGATATACCATCTAATTCTCATGTCCTTGATTGGACCATTTTCCATGTCCCAGATATGTAAATGCATCTCTGTAAGAGACTATCTGGCAGCTAGCCTGAATGCATGGGACCAGAAATGGTGTTTCATGTCCTTTTTCTATTGCGAGAGTGCTATAGTGACACATGGAGACCATGAAATATCATTGTTGATCTCTTGGAAGGTACTAATGCAATATATTACACAGGCAGCATCTCATAATCTCTTGTTCTGCTTGTGTCATGGGTATCTGATGTGCAAACTCACTGAAACAATGAGTGCCATATATATATAGCTGAGGGTAATGACATTATTAATATATAATTAACATGGGGACAAATAAGTTCCTAATAACCAGCAGCCAGCCTAATTGTGTCTTATCTGTTCTAATTGCTGCAAGACAAATGTGTTCAGGTCTTGCATCTGAATGCGACAAGGTAAACAAGACCTGATCAGAGGGAAACTGGTTCTAACAATTTATCATTCCTGCAGAGAGATATCGGCCAGGTTCATTCTCCTTTATCTCGACCTCCCTCAGACATCAAACATCAGTTCCAAGAGAAGAAGTGCTTGAAGTGGTGTAACTGCTGGGTCTGGTAAAGACTAACACAGATTCAGCTGTGTGGAGAAAGTGTATGGCAAGGCGCAGAGAAAGCACTGAACCACAGGATGGTAAACAAAAGGCAAAGGAGGCTTGAACTTTGGAAGTTCCATTCGACTGAAAATCAGAAATAACAACATGAGCAGCCTTCTTTCCAGTCATAATAAAGTAGCTTTCATACCCTGTAATTATTGTATAGAGAATAGTAGGGAATGAGATGCTCACAGTGAAACGTTAATAGTACATTCACATTTTAAAGGTGAAGTTTGGAATTATTGCAGATCCTGCATTTATTTTAAATTGTCAGTCTGGATTCAGTCACAGCATTCAGTCACAGCTGGGTCAGGTCTGGCAGACCATTAGACACTAAGAACCCCTTCATTTACAGTTACTTGGTTGATTAATGGCAATAATATGAAAATTGGTGGAACAGTTTGTCATTTTAGAGGGGGAGTGAAGCACCCACACAATGAGTCATACCTCACAGTTCACACCAATGAGTCATTGCTTCATTAAACAATTAAAGTTAAGACAGTTTTTAAACCGATATTTATTTTTTAATGTAGCTTGAAACACTTCATCAAGCTTTAATTCACTGAAAGCACCTCATTAATTTGTTCTCAGCAAATTGTTTTTTATTTCAGTCTGTACGGACTCCAGGGTTCTGAGGAATATAATGGCTTGTGATGTTGTCTTTGAGAAGCGACAAAATAGTGCAAAAAGTCTGCTTCATAAGATTTTTTTTCTTAGCATAAATAATAATCTTCAAATTTGGTATAGCTTATTTCATGTGTGGAGGATGTCTTAAAGCACTTCACAGGATTTACTGTCAAGTGTAGTGACTGTATTTAGTAGGTGAACGAGCCAACCACAGACACAATCTTAGCAACAATGTATACAATACAATAAATATACATTTGTGTACCATCTTTCACATTGGAATGATAGCTCAAAACACTTATGAGGCCCACAGAATAAATTGCTTTTAAAGCAAATTAATTTGCTTTCTTATTTTTTTATATCTCTCTTTGTACTCTGAGACATCCTGCATGAACAGTGCTATAAAAATACAAGTTCTTGCTTTTCAATGCTGCATTTATGCAGAGCAACTGGGATTAAATTGGTGAAATTTGCCGCTTGACAATCACGGAGCATAAATAAGATCTGAGGCAAACTACCTGGAAGAGAGAGTTTCAGGAGCAGTGTGATTCATCCCTGCTGCATTCGGAAGTAATAATAATAATAAAATAATAATCCTTGCATTTGATATAGTGCCTTACCACGTCTTTGAGACATCTGAAAGCTCTTCACAGAATATACTGTAAAGTGAATTGACTGTATATTTTGTTGGTGAAACGCGGCAGCCAATTGCGCACAGGAGTGTCCCACAAACAGTCGTGGATTGCCTGACCAAAGTATTATTATTGTTTTTAAAACATTCTTTTAAAGTGGGTGAGATTCAATGATTGAAGTTGATTGAAGACCAAAACGCGGGGAACTCAAAATGTAGAGTGACTGTACATACTACATTTCCCCTCCCCCTACATCAGACAGGCTCAGTTGGCAGCTCTCTCGCTTCTGATTAAGAAAGTTGTGACACTCCAACTCAGTGCTGGGGGTGGACTGCAACCTTGAAGGTGTTGTCTTTTAGTTAACCGAGGTCCTGTCTGCCTCTTCAGGTGGACATTAAATATACCATGACGCTGTTGGAGAAGAAAAGGTGAGCTTGTCTTGGTCAACAATCCCCCAAATAAAATTGGATACTGACTGCATGACTGTTTGTGGGACATTGCTGTGCTGTACACAAATGGGCTGCCATGTTCACCTACAAATACAGTCACCTAAGGTACATTATGGCAAGGAAAAGCATATGGAAGAGAAATAGCCCAATTGCTGCTCAGTGATTAGGACTTTGACAACATGGCTCATAACAGGTTATACATTACAATGACATGTTGTTGCCTAATTTGCAATTAAATTAAATATTCTCAAAACGTTCACAATAAGGGTAGAAAACATTGCTCTGAATTCCCTGGGTTGACTTGAGAGGCTGGATTTCTGAAAGTTGTCAAAGTGAGCAGAAAGAATCAGAGAGCTCCCCATATCTGTCTATTACATGTTATGTCTATATAGTGGAAAATACTATTATAGGTGCAGGTCATCAAGTTACTGCTCTCAGTGACAAGAGGAATATCTCACAAGGGTTTGGTAATGTATTTATGGTAACCAGAGTCTGGTAGACTTCATAAATGCCACTAGGTGGTACTGTGGTGCTTTTGTTCCACAAGTTTTCTTTCATTAAGTGGGCGTTACAGAAAGCAGTGAAATACAGAGAACCATTGAATGGTGAAACTTCAACAGATGGGCAATAAAACCAGAGAGAAGCAAAAGATGCTAACCTGATGTGGTCTTTCAAAGGATTTTATTTGCTTAATGTTTTTGGAGGTCGGCAGTAGATTCTGACGCACTGTGAACGTTTTTGAATGGAAACACCAGTTTAAAGGGAACTTTTGATTTGACACTTATACATGTCCTCACTCTCTAATGTTCAGATGGTGATACCTCTGCCATATTTCTCTGGAATTCCACAGGAACAGTTCAGTGGCTCATCGTTCCTGTTGATATTCTATTATTAATTGGGCAAGTTTTGCAGCAACTATTATTCTCTGGGATGTTTTGCAAAAAAAAGGCTCTGTCAGACCTATGTGCCTATACATACAGTATTTATTTATTATAATTACAACACAAACAGCTAGAGGCTTGACCTCAACGGAGATGGGTCAAACTCGGATCATTTCAACATACAGCACACTGGCATAAAAAGGAAAAACAAAGCGCATAATATGTTTGTCTGCAATGGAAAAGCAAAATTCTGCAGATGCAGAAAGGGTCAGAGTCATCCAAAAATAAGGAGAGGTTGATGTCAGGGTGACTGGAATATTTTGAAATGTTGGGATGAAAAATGTACTGTGTGATATGATTGCTCCTACAGTCATTCTGCTTATAGAGCTGTCTCAGTGGCTAATGGCCTTGTCTTGTTGTAGTCAAACAAGTGGCATGTACCTTAAGGTAATATAAAGATAGTTAGCGCTTTGGGATGTCCTTCCGATGTAAAAGGTTCCATATAATTATAAATTCTATTGTTTTTGTGTATATTTCTATTGAGAAAAACATTTGTAACAACAACAATGACTTGTATTTATAAGGTATCTTTCACGCAGGCCGTGTCTCGGAGAGCTTAACAGCAGTGTGGTTTGATGCTGAGCTGGAAAGAGAAGGGAGGTGACTAAAGGCTCGGTCGAAGAGGAAAGCCTCCAGGTGTGATGGGCAAAGAGGAGCAAGACAACAACAACTTGCATTTATATAGCACCCTTAATGCAGGGTAGCATCTCCAGGATTGTTCTGGGATTACATTCCCAATCCCCTTTAAAATCTAATATAATTCTACAAAGCCCCATCTGAGAGATCTCCTTTCAAGTCAGAAGAGCCCAAAAGGATATGGAGCCCAGGAGTTATAGTCAGTGTAAATCCCATGGCTGATGAAAGATCCCCTGCAGGAAAATAAAAATGAAATTTAAAACAAAATTAAATGAAAGGTTTTGGGCACACTGTATTAAGCCAACCTCATTGGAAGGGCCTTAATGTTGGGATACCTTTGGAATCAGTAACCTGTAAGATAGAGCAAAGCTTTAGTGGTGCAGTTAGGAAACCGCTTGAACCTTGGAGCTAATTCTGAACATTCATTGAGGGTCACGGTTATTAACCTTTATTGCCTGCAGTGTAAGGCATTGTTTGCATGGAGAATAATATTAAATTACAGATGTAAATGTAATTCAACATCAAAGCTGAGGTTATAGTTTAGGAGTAAGGGGAAGGTTAGGAGAAAAAACAATCTGCCTTAGAATAATCCTCAGTAGTGAAGAGGTAAACATCCCTGACTGCCACGTAGGTGACTGCATGTCAATCCTGCTCAGTTGATAGTATCAACTGAGTATTTACCTCTAACCAACCAATTCACCTCTGAGTCAAAAGATTGTGGGTTTAAGCCCCAAATCAGGAGTTAGGATTCACATATTCTAGGCTGACACTCCAATGCACTGCTGAGGTGCACTGATTTTTGGAGGAGCCATCCTTCAAGTAAGATGTTAATCTGAGATGCTGACTGTCTGTTCAGGTGGATTAAAATCACATGACACTACTCCAAACACAAAAATACACAGTCACTACTGTATATTTTACAGTAAATCCTGTGAACAGCTTTGAGACATCCTCCTGACATGAAATATACTATATCAAATGCAAGGATTATTATTACCCATATTCTACTGTATATACATTCAGCATATAAATGCAGAAAAGTAGATTCACAGCATTATTTACTAAAGATAGATTTTATTTTTAAAACAAATCACAAAGCTATTATTTCAGACAGCGGAGTGGGGAGAAACTAACCGTGAAATTACATTAAATTCACACTTTCTGAAAAATTCAGACACTGGCTCTTCTGAACAGTGCAATCTGTGACTCCACATGTTGGAGTCTAGTTTGAGAGATTTACGAATAATGTTTGATCCCTCCCACTCTAGGCTCCTCACACCCATTTCTCTCATCCTTACCAGGCTCTACTGGCTCCCAGTAATTTAATGCAGTTTAGTTTAATCATCCTGTCTGTAGCCTCACATCTCATAATATTCTTTCCCTTCCCTATCTAAGCAATCTTTTCCAGGCTTATTCTTATCTTTGTACCCTGCAGTCTTCTAAATCTGTTTTATTGTTTTCTGCTCTGTTATAATAATAATAATAATCCCTACATTTGATATAGTGATTTATTAAATTGTTGAGAGAACTCAAAGTGCTTCACAGGATTTTACTGTCAAATGTAATGACTGTGTATTTGTAGGCATGTGTGGCAGCCAATTTGTACACAGCAATGTTTCACAAACAGTCATGAAGTGAAAGATCAACTTTATCTTGAGGGAGGAGGGATTACTATCTTTTAGATGAGAGGTTGAACCAAGGTGTGTCTGCCTGTTAAATAACTCCATGATTTGAAATGAAAGTTTCTCCCACTGTCAAATGAATAATTGTCATCTCTTAAGAGCCTTGCGTATTTTCTTTTCCATTTTACACAAATTTTACATTCAAATGTATTTGGATTTCATAAAATATTTTATTAAAATCTATTTGTATGAATAGTTGAAGGCACCGTCACCACGCCCCAAAATTCTGGAACTCAATCACTCCCTCCCTCCCTCCCCCCCTCCCCAACTTCAAATCCCGCCTAAAGATCTTCCTTTATGATTGTTATTATAGTCACCTCCCCACTCCTTCTCCCCCTGTCAGACTCTGCCACTGTGAAGCGCTCCAGGACACTGCCACGAGTGAAGAGCGCAATATGAATGCAAGTTGTTGTTGTTGTAATTAAGGCAAATACTGGAATAATTCATGTTTGTTTAGGAAAATGCAATGATTAGATTTGTTCGCTGAAATAAGGGAACATAATGAGGCTTAATATTCTGTATGCCCATTTGAAAACTAGAACCTCTCCCAGAAAGATCCGAGCCACATACATCACTAGCTTTCTATTAGGACTTTCTCTCAGTATCTTGGCCAACAATTCCATAGATAATATTGGTCATTCACTTCATGGCTATTTGTGGCTCATTGCTGTATGTATGTGTTTAGAAAGAATACGTCTCTACACTTGTAGTGAAACATTTAGAGACATCCTCCTGACATGCAAGACACTATATTAAATGCAAAGATCATTATTATTACTATTGTTAGAATTCCTATTTCATCTCCAGCATCTTACTCTGCATACTGCCTGTTGCCATTTCCAGGCTTCACTCCTTTGCTGGGATGCTTCACTACCTGTGTGATTTAGAAAGCCAACAAACACTCATTGACATAGGCTCAGAAAAGAGAAAGGGCATCAAAGACATCGAGACACTTAAAGTCTTAGCCTGTACCATTGTATTTTCTTAAAACTTAAGAATGGCAGAATTGTGGAATGCTCTTCAATCTAGTCATAATTTGGAGCTGGTCCTTTTTAAAGTTTTGCAGGAAAGACAGCTTCAAAATTAAGATGCTGTTGAACACATTTTCATAGTTACAGACTATTACATTTTAAGATTTGTGGGATAAAATTCTACCTAGGTCTATTCTTACTCTGCTGACATAGAAATTGAATAAACTGTTGAATTCAGTTTTAGTTTTGAAGCCAGTTTTCTGTAGTCCTTAAAAGAATTAAAAATTAAAGATTATATTCAAGAAATTGACAAATTGTGGAAGCTCTGAAATGTTGCGTTAAATAGATTAAATCTAAACCCACGTGAATTTCTATTAACAAGTGATTAAGACTAGGTAGCATTTCAGGCCTTTAGGTTTTGGAAACACATGCTTGTCTTTGGCTGAGAATAAGAACTCTCTTATCTAGCACCAAAAAAAGTAATTCACAAATAGGCAAGATTGACTTTTCTGAGTCTGGAGGTAATGATTTTATAACTATGAATTTTGTCAATGTTTAATTTTGATCCAGCTAACACTGAAACATTCATGAATTTCTGAAACACCGTCATTAATCACAGAGTAAAAACAGATTAGAGACTGATGAGAAAAACAAGGTGACACAATCTTTGACAATTCTCAGACATTTCTCTTGAATTAAGATTAGGATCATCAATCACAGATTTGTCAATAAAAAGGACTCTAATTTATTTTTGATATTGATTACATTTGTTGTCATTTAAACAGCTAGCAGTTCTTTCTCTACATTCTCCATCTATTTTGCTCCTGAATGATTCCAGACACCTTGGCATTTTCTTTACTTGAAATGTGAAAATCCGAGTCCGATTTTCTTTTTCATTCATTCTTATTACAAGTCAACTTTAGTCCTGAAATGCTAAGTGATATTCCTCTTGCTGCAATGGGGATAGTTTCCAAACAAAATTGAAAAACTGAAAACAAATGTGATATTTGAGAACTTCTCGTATGGCAGAAAATCGTATTTCAGATTAGTTTGATGAATCACTTCTTCAATTTGTTAAAGTATGATTATCCTGAAGACACTAACTTATGACGGAGTATAGTTCCATTAGCACATCTACCTTCTGGTCGCTCACTGAAGAGGCCATTATTCATGTTTGAGGCTGGACATTGAGTATCTTTACGGGACAACTTGTGACGTGCAAGGCACCTAGGTCCTCTACCACACCAGGCTCTATCATCCTCATCCTCACCTGGCTCCACTGGCTCCCCATCACTCAGAGGATACAGTTCAAGATTCTGGTCCTCACCTTCAAAGCACTCCACGACCTCGCTTCTCCCTACCTCTGTGACCTCCTGACGCCCTACCAACCTGTCCGCTCCCTCCGCTCAGCGGGCTCCAGCCTGCTTCATTGCCCCATCTTGCCTGCCCCACCATTGGCAGATGGGCTTTCAGTCTCTCTGTTCCCACCTCTGGAACTCCATCCTACAATCCCTCCAACTCGCCCCTCCCTTGCCTCCTTCAAGACCTATCTTAGGATCCTCCTCTTCAGCTGTGCCTTCGGTCACCCTTCCACTCTCACTCTCCCCCCCTCCACCTCTCCTGATCCCAATCACCAGCTCGGGTGTGGATGCCGGACTGTGCAGCGCCTTGGTACGTCCTCTTGACATGAAAGGTGCTATACAAATGTAATTTGTAGTTGTTGTTGTTGTTGCCTCCACTTTACCCAGACCAGATACTGAAATCAATTGTAGTTCTACTCCTACCAGCTTGGCTAATTTCAAATATTTCAGAGCAGATAAGGGATTTAACCTCTGGTGGTCTCTATCTAGTCTGCATGCCTCAGCTCTGTACTGGACAGTGCCTTTTCTAACTAAGACATCAGAGGAACCATATTTCACACTTTAATGAATGAGTTTTACCTTTAGAATCAGGCTTTGTGAAAAGGAAGTGCTGAAGATTTGAAAAGAAATGTCACCTGATTGTGTTCTGAGGAAGTAGGATGTTAAATCTGCATGTCAGATCTGTACATACTGCTTACAATGATAACAACAATCATAATAAATAATTTTTACAATTGCTAAAGAGCCTTTCACATTTGAAGGATGTCACAAAGTGCTTCACAGGATTTTCTGTAAAGTGTAGTGACTATGTATTTTGGAGCTTCACACTTATTTTCAAATCCTTCCATGCCCTGTCACCTGCTCACCTCTCTGACCTCCTTACTCTCCAACCCCTACCTGCTGCCTCCGCTCGACTGGTTCTATATCCCTCGTGCCCTCCATTCCACCATCGGAGGCCAAACTTCCTCTATCACTCCGCCTTGCTCTTTCCTTCCTCATCTTCCGATCGTGCCTGAAGACCTTCCTCTTCAACTGGGCCTATGGTCACCTCCCCACTCGCCCTGACTTGGTGTCGTGCTCCACCACCGTGAAGCACTCTGGGACCCTACCCTGTGTGAGGAGCGCTGTATAAATGCAAGTTGTTGTTGTTGTATTCAAATGCGGCATTCACTTTGTGCACAGTAAACAGCTATGAAGCAATGGCAAGCTATGTGATTTTAGCTGGTTAGACTCCAGCCGTACCCCAACGCACACTTTGGGGTCCCCAAGCCTTGGCTCTTGCCAACCTGTGCCTAATAATTTCCAGAATTAGGTAAGCAGTATGCAACCCTCCAGGGAGAGAGTGCTCATTTCATTCCAACAATCTGTCTTTGGGATTTCCATGTGTAGGTGGGATGCATGGAAATCTCAGCTTGGTTTGGATACTCTTAATAATAATAATAATAATAATCTTTGCATTTGATATAGCGTCTTATCATGTCTTTTGAGATGTCTCAAAATGCTTCACAGCACATACTGTAAAATGAATTGACTGTGTATTTTGTGGGCGAAATGTGGCAGCCAATTGTGCACAGCAGTGTCCCACAAATAGTTGTGGATTGAGTGACCAATTTATTATTGTTTTGAAGAAATTATTATCCCCAGAAAAGCCATCCGCCAATCGACTAACAACCGGGTTCCTACTTACTGCTAGGTAAACAGAGGTGTGTGAAGTAAGGAAATTTGCCCAATATTCCGCCCTGCCGGGAATCGAACCCAGGTGTCTTGCTTGCAAGACAAGTGCTCTAATCACTGACCATGTATAAAGCATCGTGATGGGTTTCTGCATGTGTCATGCTGACCAAAATTTTTTTAGAAAAAATTCTATCTAGATCTTTTCCCATGGCACTATTCAAAAGGAGAAGGGATTATATTAGGAAATAAGCACGTTCCCAGTTCAAGATTTCATTGAAGTTTTACAAGGTAACCTTGAGAATTGTTTTACTTCAGGGTTAGTTTTCTATCACACAATGACAGTCCAATCTTCCTTCCAGAAGCCAAAGATAATTGGATTATACCAGTGATTATTAAATGGAGGGAGGGATATTAAAATCTCCTTCAGTTATGGCAATATCTGCAGGGTGCAATAGATTGAAGTTAACAATTATTGAGGACCGAGGGAAAGGCAGGCGTTTTACATTTAGATTATTCAATCCATAAATATTCACCAAAACATCAAAAGTATTCTCAGTCTCATAAGTAACTATTTCTAGGTATAACTATTGTCGTTAACTATGATCATGTAAAATAATGCAAAGCACAAATACTGTGAACTAAAAGAATCGTGAACAAGAAACTCAGAATAAATCTGCCAAAAGAGTTCAAATAGCTTGATGGGGTATGAGGGTTTTATGTGTAGTCGACAGTCTTAGCCTTCACATACTCAGCACTTTCGGGATTAGTTTTCTGAACAATGCTGACAGTCAACTGAAGACTGAGGGCAAAATACTTCCTTATATCTATAAATGCTGCGACAGTGATGGATAGCTAAATAACACTTTGATTCAGCAAACTTTTGAATTTAAATTGCAAAAATTAGTTTCTGTAATGTGACTGTACAGTAAACCCTTGGCTAACCAGACTCTGGTTATCTGAAATTCGTATCTAGCCAAACCGGGTCCCAAACAGAAACATTTAAAAATTTCTGCAGGCCCACGGTTAGACTCCGGCCGACCCATCCTCTTAGCACACGCCCCCACCTCACTGTGCTTGCGGGCCTTCAGTGGCCAGGGAATATCGACTTTACTTAGATTGAAGCCCGTGAGCAGACAATGGCTTACTCACTATCTTCTGCTCTCAGGATAAAAGCCGATAAATGCCGCTATTAGCATTGTAATTACACTGAGCTGGAGATTCTGGCTCGCGGGACACGATGGATCCACAATTGGTCTGACCAGCTGGGGTTTTAGTGTAATTAAATTTTGGGCACAACATAAAAAGTAAAATACCAGGAAAGAATGTGTCACGTTCAAAATTCCTGGTGCAGGTGAAACTTCAACTCTCAGGATCTGTACCCAACTCAGAAAAAAAAGCTTTCTGATTATTATTGCACAACTGCTTCACTGAAGCCTGAAGTTAATAATGGGCCTTTCAGGCTGGTTTGGAAAAATTCTCACAAGTTGCCAATGTCTTTGTTAGCTGCCCGACCTAATCATACAATTGTATGGAGAATAGAATTATAAAATATGTAAAACATGGTTATCTGCAGCACCATGAAGCTAAACCTTTGATGTGCTACTTTGAGTTACTTGGTAGAATAACACGTTTCTAAGAATGTCTTGATAATATACTGGCCAATAGTACCCTTTGGTGTTATCACCTGGAGGTTTCACCAACTTTCAGTCATTGTTAGTTAGTTCCTGCACATCATCATTCACTACATGGCTGTTTGTGGAACTTGCTGTGATGCTGTCAGCGCCTGAGGTGAGGAGGTGCTGACGGAAGCCAATCAAGAGTGCCTCGGTCTTGTTGACGCTCAACTGAAGAAAATTAGCTCTTTTCCAGGACTTGATGTCTGACAAACATTCTGTCAGGACAGTAGTTGTCCTAGAATCAAGGGTGGAGGCAGAGAGGTACAGTTGGGTGCCATTCGCATACATGTGGAAGTTGACCCCATGTCTATGGATGATGTCACCAACAGGGAGCATATAGATATTGAAGAGGAGGGGACCAAGGACAGAGCCCTGAGGAACACCGCATTAGAATGTGTGGGGCTAGAGGAGAAACCATTTGTGGAGATGCAGTGGAAGCAGTGTGAGAGGTATGATCTGAACCAGTGAAGGACAGAGTCGTGAAGGTTGAGTTGAGAGGAGAGGCGGTGGATGAGGAGAGAGCGGTCAACATATTGTTTTTTGCCTCCCCCAAATCTACAGCCTTATGTTACACTATTAAGCTTCTTGATAAGATAGATATTAAAATCAATATTTCAATTAAAAATGTAATTTTTTTTTGCATGGGCTCTCTCCATTTCTCACCTTTTCACTCTTATTTTCTCTTTCTACTCTTTCTGTCCTTTTCAGTCAAAATATTCTCTATTTTTAGCGATTGGTCCATGATAGACCACACTGTGTCTTGCTTTGGTGCTGTTTATGAGATCGCACAGTGTGCTTGAGGGAAAGTGAACAGCTGACATATGTTATTGCAATATGGCACAGCAAAACCCGGTGAATGTTACTTCAAAAATAGTTGAAGTAGACATTTTTAAGGATTAGTTTGACTGCTTTGATCTTAGTTAGGGTGATGGAAAATTAATAAAAATAATAATTATAATCCTTACATTTGATATAACGCCTTATCACATCGTTGAGGCATCTCAAAGTGCTTCCCAGGATATATTGTAAAATGGATTGACTGTTTATTTTGTGGGTGAAACATGGCAGCCAATCTCTGTTCCTCACTACATTATTTCCCAGCGATTGATCTCAACGACTTGAATAGCTACTTGTCTCATGAGAAAGGCATTGCTAATCCCTATCTTCAGCATTGTCCCACAAACAGCCAATTTTATTTGGGGGATTGTTGGCAGGACACTGAGAGAAACTCCCTTCCCTTTTCAAATGGGATCTTTACCATCCACCTCAACTGGCAGATGGGATCAGTTTAATGTTTCATCCGAAGGACAGCAACTCTGACAATGCAACACACCGCCAGCACTGCATTGGAATGTCAGCCTGGACTATAAGATTTCAAGTCCTGAATTGGGGCTTGAACCCACAACTCAGAGGCGAGTGTGCTGGCACTGTGCCAGGCTAACACATATCTTGGGATAGTTTTGTGGTATGTAATGTGGAAAGAGCAGCAGAGATTCCGTGATGGTGATGGGTTGTTCATTGAATGCAACCCTTTATTTTGCGGTGAACAGGATTTTACCCATTCATCCCTCACTAAACAGAATTAAACCAAATTCCAACTTGCAATGACTCCCAGGCAAGCCTTACTCCCAAACCTACAATCTCAATCCCTTACTTTAAGCACTGTCCATCTCTGGTTGTTTTGAGTTCATTTTGTTTGGTTTAATAAAGTTGATTTGTCTCTTCACCAATGATGGCTTCAACTACTTCTTCAAGAACATTCCTGTTGCTCGCAACATTATTTCCCAGCGATTGATCTCAATAACTCGAATAGTTGCTTATCTCGTGAGAAAAGCACTGCTAATCCCTATCTCCAATATGCCTCAAACCCACAAGCCAATCCTGAAGTGCCAATGCATTATGTCACCAGCCAGATCTGCCACATTGATACATTTTGCTTTCTAAAATTGTTGCTGAGATCCTTCAAAAAGGTGAATATTCGAAAGCATTTACAGAGACTCCTGGACACAAGGCTGCATCTTCCTGGAGGTGCACTTGCCTACTTTCAGTACAACCCCTCCACCCTATATGAGGTTTTCCATGCTATAAATTTCTGTGGATCTATGCCCTTTGCTTACAGTTTAGTACAGTTTGATTTATTACCCAACAGTAAGAGTACATTGTGGACTCAATGCAATGCATGGGTGTGTAACTATGTGAAAATGACATTTAAAGGGTTAACTCGGCACATTAAATATGTGGTACGCATCTCATTCCAAAAGACAAAGGAGCTGCTGTATTTATACTGGCATAAGCAAAATGGAGACACTAGTTAAATAAATCATTGGAAAAACTGTTATGTAAAAATAAATTTTGGTTTGAGTGATAAATTCTGAATATGAATGATCTGGGATTCAATTATAAACACAGGAATTTGTTTCGGAAGATGCCATTCCAATAGCAGAGTGGCAATGGCAACTCCTTTGAACTGATTTACTATGGCAGCATAGAGCAATTTATTTTAGGGAGTGGGCAGAGCAAACAATTGCTGCCCTCATTAAAGCCACCCACATTTCAGACTCTGTTCACCCACGGGCCACCAGATTCACTTTGTTGATCAATAATTACATCCAGATTCTTTTCCATCTGCACTTCTGGTAATGGACATCCCGCGGTTGTGCATCTGCTTATTATTTCCTGTTCCAATATCTATGTACAACAGCTTTCACCATAACTGCTTCATAGAGCTTTCGACCATTTGACCCAATGAGTCTGTGTTGGTGTTTGTACTCCATACTCCCCTCCTATTCCCTTCCCCGACACCCTTCTATTCCCTTCTCCTTCATGTATGCAGCAGATTTTCTCTTAAATACATTGATGCTTTTTACTTCAACTGTAGTTTCCATCAGTGAATTTCAGATTCTCACCACCTTCAATGTAAAGAGATTCTTCCTAACTGCCTCACTGCCGATATTGAGGGTTTTGATGGAACTACAGGAAGCAATCGGAGACATTATCCTCATGAAAGGTGCTATATAAACACAAATTGCTGCTGTTGTTGTTGAAGCATCTATTTTCTCTCATTGTTAAACAAATGAAGACTTTGCAGTTTCCTTGCTTCCCTCAACAGACTGATACCACTTCCCACAGCACCACCACAACAGAAGTCAGTTGGAATATTTGTTTATCTCAGTCTGACCTTTTCCCATAACCTTTCCTCCAATATTCTTTTCAATGAGATATGTATCCAGTTCCATTAAAGAGTTAATCAACACAATATCAGTTGTTTTTGTTTGAAGCCATCCACTGCATCTGCTGCAAATTATTCAAATCTCTAGTCTTGCTTGAGGCTTATTCATTTTAGGTCCTATGTCCTCTACACATTGTTTGAGTAAATTAGTGTACTCACTTTATTTCTATATCAAATGCTCCACATTTCAACATTCTTGATCATGTCGTCCTCAGTTTTCTTTTCTTCAAAAGAAAAGTTCCTTATTTTGCTAATTCCCACATGATCTACTATCAGCAAATTCTTCTCTGCAGTATCCTCCCCAATGTGTAGTCTCCTGGGTGAAAGTGAAAGCTATCCATAAATGCTCTTGGAATTCAAGTTGTTATTATTAAAATTTGATAATTGCATATTTCTCATTAAATAAATATGTTTGGAAACCTGTTAATGAACCTTAAATTAAATCTTATTATTTCTTAGCAACAAAAACAATGCATTAGTTAATGACATTCTACTTCCATTAGTCTACGGAAGATGTCCTTCACGTGAGTTCCTGAAGGGTAAATTCTATTTTTGTTCTCCACTATTGATGCATTGAATCAGATCAGGCTCACACGTTTGGTATCTGCGTCACTGAAGACCTGATGACAGCTTCAAGTATTCTGACAGTCTAGTCCATCTTACCATTGAGATTTTCATTAATGTTGTTTAGTTAGTGAAGAGATGCTGTGATCTTTTAATGAGGTCACCTTCATATTGTCCTCTTTTGTTACACTATACTATTACACAAGTCACTTCTTCCCTCCCTCCAAAACCTCCAGAGTTTACTTGAAAACTTTTAAATGTGTCTTTTCTTCTGCCTTTCCTATAAACAACAACAACAACAACATTACATTTATAGAGCACCTTTCATATGGGGAGGATGTCCCAAAGCGTTGAACAGTCAGGTGTCAGAGCCCGAGCATGGGGGTGGGGTGGTGTAGGGTGAGGGAAGGCAGCGAGGTGGGAGGGAGACCAAAGGCACCGTTGAAGAGAAGGGTCTTGAGACCAGCCTTGAAGGAGGCAAGGGAGGAACCGAGGCGAAGGGACCGTAGGATGGAGTTCCAGATTGTGGGGGCAGAAAGGCTGAAAGCCCGGCCACCAATGGTAGGGCGAGTCGGGCGGGAGACATGGAGCAGACCGGAGCCCGATGAACGGAGGGAGCAGGCAGGTTGGTGGGGAGTCAGCAGGTCAGAGAGGTACGAGGGAGCAAGGCCATGGATGGCCTTAAAGGTGAGGACGAAGAAATTGAACTCGATCCAGTGGAGTCGGGCGAGGGTGAGAGTGATGGGGTCATGGAGCCTGGTGCGTGAGAGTACATAAGCTGCAGAGTTTTAGATGATCTGCAGCTTGTGAAGGGAAGAGTTGGGAAGGCCGATGAGGAGGGAGTTCCCCTAAATACATATAAATGAATATATATATACATAATTATAATCCTTGCATTTATACCATGCTTTATCCCATCATCAAAATATGTCAAAGCGCTGCACAAGATTAACTAACATGTTGGAATTCTGTGTTTTGTAGTATTCTGTAAAAACTTTTTTAAAAATTCCCTATAACTAACATTTATTCTGTATTCTCCTTGTATGATATGTGAGACTGGAGAAGTTCTTTTCAAGTTTATTTTACGATAGAAGATGTCTTGACCCCATATTATATTTATGTCCGCTTGTTTTGGACTCACCAGTAACTTGAAATCTCCACTATTGAATCCTTTCATAATCTTAAACACCTCTGTTAGCTCCCCTCACACTCGCCTCAATGAGTAGCTGTTTCCACTCATCCCTGGTAGCACCCTTGTAAATCTATGCTGTATTCTCTCCAATATTACAATATCCTTCCTCTAACATGATGACCTGAATTGTACGCAGTACACAAATCTGGACCAACCAAAGTTTTATGTCAATTTAACATTATCTCCCTACTTTTATGTTCTATTTCACTGCACATAACGCCAAGGACGTGACCGGCATTCTTTATGGCAATGTACACCTGTGCTGCTTCTTTTTCAGAGATTCTGTGGATCTGAACTCCGATCCCTTTGTTCCTCTACTCCTCTCAGGTTCCTACTATCTGGGGAAGAGATGGCTTCAGATGTGTCCTAACAAAGTGAACTGCTTCAATTCCCAATATGCAATGATCCTTTATGACGTTTAATTGTGTGAAGTTTCAAATGAAGTATCTAAAATACAACATAGGATTTTTAATGTTTTCATTGGTGTGCCACTTGTCCCGCTGATGGTTAGCTGCCGAGCTTTCTTTTGTATGCTGTCCCACAATGTATTCCATTGCTATGGTGACAGGCTGCGTTGCTCTCGGGAGAGGCATGTATTTAAATTCTTTGACGAAGCTTTCAGCTGGCAAAAATTATTTTTTTCTGAAGTGACACGAATTTTCGAAACTCTGCTCCTCGCTTGTCTTTTTGGCCGAGCAAAAGTTAGTGTCTTTATTATTGGAAGGGAGAATGGGCTTTCTGAAATACATGCAACAGTATTATGATCCATTAGCTTGGGGGTATCTTTGAAAATCAAATTTGAGGTGTTTTCACTCTCTTCTCAACCTAGATATTGAGGTGTGGAAATGTATTGTTTCATAATAGATTCAGTATAATAATCCCTCTCCCTTTCCCCCGACTTCAGTAGCATGGGGTAGAGTTGTATTTCAATGCTGTTCCACTGAATACAAGCTTACTCAATTCTGTGAAAGTAATGGTTGGAAAAAGATACAGGTCGACTAAGCAGGCAACCAAGATGGCAATCCAAAATTTGAATATGGGCTTTAAAACCAGTCTTTGATATGAGGGGAGGGATTAAGGGGGGGATTTACATCTGGAATTTATTGAAATTCTGCTCTTTTGAGACAGATTACATGTATAATTATCACAGTGAATATGTTATGAAATATCGTATATACTTTTAGGTGCGTTATTACTTTACAAAACTTTATGGATCAAATCAGGATTGTAGCCTGGAAATTCTTCCTGAGCCAGACAGATCCACATTACTCTAAGGCACTGTCAAAGACCATCCAGCCATCAGGTCCTCAAGCTTGGCACTCCCAGACCTGAGACTAAACTCTACAGGGTTAGTTAAGGAGTATATGTCACTCTGAGGAGAGAGTACAGACTCTGTTTCAGATAAAATGAAAACCACACGTATATGGAACTTGTAGTGCATTGGTTTGGAGACTCTGAAGTATGATGATTGATTTCTATGTATCAGATTACAGAATAAATTAACACAATAAAATGCAATGTAATTGTATTGTAGCACCATCAAGTCAGAAGGATATCTCAAAGAGCATACCAATGCTGGTTGGGCATCAATTGGTACACCAACTGCCGACAATAAGCCAAGCCAACCATTGGACAGTTTAATGGATTCATTGCCAACTAAACAGCTTAATGACTACCACCAGCAAAGAAGCGAATATAAAGCAAGGTAAGGCCAACCTTCGGAAGTGAGAGTTCCAGTCCAATGTAAATATGGTATATTTTTTGAAACTGAAACATCAACATCAGATTCTGAGCGAGCAATATAGAGATAGCATAGGGATGGAAAGTGCTTCATTTTCACTTTATTTTTGATTTTGTCACGCTAATTGACCTCCTAGTCCTCTTGCCCTGAGATTGCTGCTGACTTAAACCTCATGGGAATAGCTTGTGGTCACTTAAGATCTCTTGTCACTTGAACAGCAGAAAGTTTGCAAGCAACTCATGTATGAAGTGTTTGAAACAAAAATTTGTGAAAACAACTGGCCTCAGCTGTTTGGTGTTTGACACACCAGTCATTTCATGCCACTTGAGATTTGTGCTGCTATAAAATAGTTCATTGCATTTAAATACATGAAAATAGTAAAGTACTGATAACTACTGGCTTTGCTCTGTGTTCAAACCATTTCCACTTTGTATCAGCATGTGCTAAATTTCACAGTAAAATCCTTGTGTATACATATAACTTCAGATTTTAACCCTTCAAATGGCTTTGCACATCCAATCCTGTTTTTATTCTGTGTGTCTCCTGCAATTTCACATCCAGCATTTCCTGCTTTCACATTTTATATGACTGACTTGACTGCAGCTTTACCTTCCTTATCTGGGCTTTTGAATTATAACAAAATCTCAGAGTCAGATTTGACCTTAGCTAAGGTTTTTCAATTTGCTCTTACCGCCAAATAAAATAGGAATAATAACATTGAAAAGATTGAATGAATCTGTTTTTTATTAGCTTTATTTACAAGGTATTTCCTTCCCTCTCCTTCTCCTTCTCCTTCTCCCTTGCTTGGTCATTCACTTCCTGGCTGCTTGTGGGACATGACGCAAATTGGCTGCTGTCTTCGTCTACAAAATACACAGTCACTGTACTTTCCACTAAATTATGTGAAGCATATTTTCTGGACTTCCTGGGACTCTGGAGTGAAATTAGTGGCATAATCATAACTTATCTGATGTGATATTTATAAAGGGTTAGGGTTTGTTAAGGGCTAGTCTTCTAAGTTTTGTTTCTGTAAAAATAGTAATAATAATCCTTTCATTTGATATAGCACCTTATCAAGTCTTCGAAATGTCTCAAAGCGTAATACAGTGAAACCTTATTTTAACACAAATGTGTGGCTCTTTGATCCAAGGAAGATTGGATTCTGTCAACCTGTGTGAGGTGGGATGTTTTTTTTTGCCATTTTCGCCTTTCCTCTTCTACGTAGGTAGTTTGGGCTCTATGTGCGTGCGACCGCCAGGAAGGTGGAAGGAGAACTAGATGGAACTTATTCTTTTTTCGTCTAGCATTTCTTATGTTCTTCTAAAATCACTGACTCTTGGCTGGGATTCTGCTTCACAGATACCAAGCACCCAAGCCTGCCTTTGGCTCCTTAGTTCTTGCAAAAATACTTTTTCCCAAGAAGTATGAAGGCAATTATTCACAATGTGATTGAGGCAGAATTTGAACTCTGAGGAAAGTCATGACAGTAACATTTGAATATCTGAGTTAGCTGCAACAGAAGATTTCAGACACTTTAGATAACTGGAGCTTCATGTTCTTTCTTAAGACAGACTGTGAACAATCACAGCCATGGTGCTAGTGACAACTACTTCATCAGAACATTCGTCATTGAAACAGATCAGGACCCATTTGAGATCAACAATGTCTTTTCATAGTTTCAGCGGACTTGCTTTGCATTCTCCATGTCACCACAATCACTCCTCAAGACATGATAGAATAATTTTCCAAGACAAATAGCCAACTGCAACTTGTCTTCTAATTGTTGACCGTCCCAAAAGTGCTTGTAAAGTGGAAGTCTATTATTTAGGTAATAAATAGACCTCCACTTAGGTAATAAGATGCCTGAAGTAGGCAGAAAAAGCCTCTATAAAACCTTGGATCAGTTATCAGTTAAAACCTTGAACTGATTCAAGGTTTTATAGAGTCTTTTTCTGCCTAACTCATTCAGTGCGTATCCTCTTATATAACAATCATAAAAAGCTGCAAACACATCGTGAAATATTTATGCATATATCAAAAGTCTACCCTAAAAATGTTGGTAAATACACTAAATAAATTTCAGAAACTTTACATTGCCACTGATGCACCTTATTGCAATTTTGTATTTGTATTAAAATAATTAAAATAATTAAAATAATTCTGGTTAGTACAATACAATTTACATTTATCTAGTGCCGTTCACATCAGGAGGACATCTCAAAGTGTTTCACAGTCCTGAATGGGCTCCGAGACGGATGGTGGAAATTATCCAATTTATTAGCTACAGACAAATTCAAACCTCATAATTCATCTTAATAATGCTGTATTTTACAATTTTGCAGAAACAAATTATCTTGAGGCAATGCGTTATTTTAACGTTAATCTATATATCCTACAAGCATTTCAAAGAGTAGGAGTGAAAGGGCAGAATTCGTGAGTTGTTTAATGCAGGCACAAAAAAGGCATCAAAGCCAAACAATTATTAGGAAACTGCTTGCATTAGACAAATATAGAAGCTCACTGCAGCGCTGACACATCATTTCATTGTAGGTTTCTACTGCAATATTATTGTGGTTGCCATAGCAATATGTACAAGGTACATTATCTTAATTGGAGCACTGAATTAATGACTTCTAAGGGTGCAACTGCTGGAAAATGCAAACTGGACTCACTGTATTGACTCACTATCAATTTAACTGTATTAATTCTTTTAGACCGCAAAATATTTTTTTCAGAACATTGTTAAAGGAATTTTTTTAAAATCGGACCAGCAAATATTTAAAGCCGATAAATATCTGTATAAAAGAACAGGTCAGCACAAAATCAGATCAGGCTACTTGGACTATTCCTCCAAAACCATGTACAATCTTCTCTATGGCAAACTCTACCAATCTCATTTGATTTCATGAAAAAAAAATCGACGAAGTGCCCCCCTTCTCTTATATTATATTGAAGCACTTGTAACATCTCGAAGATGTGATAAGGCAAGGATTATTATTATTATAACTTGCTTTGCCTTCACAATCACTCCTTAAGACAGGATAGAATGATTTTCTTAGACAAATCGCCAACTGCATTTTGACTTCTAAGTGACTGCCTGCAGAGTGCTTGTAATGTGAAATCCTTTAATTTGGGTGGTACATTGAGTGCCTGAAATAGGTGAGAACACAACAAATGATTCTAGGCAGGTACTACATACAGTCCTCTCTATTGTGGACTCAACCCAACTCAGTTAGTTTAGTGTTGAGGTTCCCAAACTATGGGGCACACCTTCTTGGGGAGCCAGGGGAGGCGCCAATTGCGTTGTACCTCTCAACATGCCCAGGTTTTGTGTCTTCCGTTGTTCCCCCGAAGGCCAAGCTTTGCAATGGCACTTTCACAATAGTCAAATTCCACCTCTACTCCACTGCTTTGTAATAATAATAATAATCCTTGAATTTGAATGAGCTCTTTATCACATCTTCGAGACGTCTCAAAGCGTTTCACAGAATGTACTGCATAGTGAATCGACTGTATATTTTGTACAATGAGAAGATAGGCTCACTCCTCCGATTGATGGGGTGGGACTGATGGATATTGTACTGACATGGTCTATAGTTTTTTGATGTTGTGATTTCCTGGAGTGTTTATGCAATTTCGTTTTGGCTGCTCTGATTGTTCTCTTTTTAGGCAGATCCATGGGATGGCATAGAGGGTGCTTTGAGAAGGAGAATTGGTGCTTTTGACACTCAAACCCTTATTGTAAACATATTGATCGGAACCTTTTTGTACTTTGTTGCTTGTACTCTAGTGAAGCATGGGATTTTCGGTTCTTTGTGTTGTCTTGGTAAACTGCGGGGAAGTGCAGTTGCTTTTTTCTTGGCTTAGGTAGGTTTACTGGGACAAGGTTTACTGGAACCCCTGGTCTAATGGAAAAAGATTCTACAAAGTATCTTCCTTCTCCCTAAAGCCAAACAAGTGAACTCCAGATTATGTATCAACTTATTTTCTCTCCTTTTGGCCAGCTGCCTACCTTGGAAAGGCATTTCAAAAGTTCCTTGCAATTCAGGTGACATGTTTCACAGAGCATCTGATTGACTCTATCAGTACTTATCCCTATAAGGGTACTAGATATGTAGCAAACACCATGTGCTTAACTGCTTCAGAAACAACAACAACAAAATTACATTTGTAAAGCACCTTTCATGTTGGGAGGATGTCCCAAGGCGCTGAAACAATTGGATAAGTAATAGTTATACAGATAAGTGGATACTCTATTGGACACAAGGATTTGTGCATAACTTGGGCTTGTGAGGAGTAGACTTAGATTGGACGTTTCACTTGGCTGTTTCTTTAAAGATCAGGAGTGTCCAGGTGGAGTGGAGTTTTTCCTCAGGAGATTGAGGGATTTTGGGTAAAATCCAATGACAGGGTACAGTTGGTCTGTGGAAAGAATAGGCTTGTTGGTCTTCTCTTCTTCAACAACAGCAAATTTACACTTATACAGTGCCTTTCATGTTGGGTGAATGTCTCAAAGTACTTTACTGAATGGGAGTTTACTGAAATATAAACTATAGGGTATGGGGAAAAAGTGGGACTAAAAGGACAAGCATAGACACATTGGGCTGAATGGCGGTAAATTTCTATGGTTCAATGAGCCAGACCTGGTAGGGAGCTCAGGAGTGGGGGAATTTGAAAACAGAGAGGGAAGGGCAAAGGGAGGGGAAATGATTAAAGATTCACTTGCTGATGGTGGGGTGGAGCAGGGGGAGAAGGCATGAAGCAAACAGAATGGCCAGAGGAATAGGCACATGTGAGACCAGAGGGACAGGTTGGTTCACAACCATGAAGGGATTTTGAATTGATCCATTGGAGAAAAGGCACCTTTGGAGCCAGATCAGAATTGCTGTGATTGTCTTACAGAGCCTAGTTTGGAGTGAACAAACAGGAAGTCAATACTTTGTTTGTAAACTGTAATAAATGCATATTTGCAGATGAAGGTGGTAGCAAATTTGAACACAATATACCACAAACAGCCATGAAGTGACCCGCTTTGACCGGGAGAAACTTCTCTCTTCAAATTGTGCCATGGGATATTTTAATCACATGATCAGGCAGATGGGACCTCAGAATAAAGATTCATCCAAAGGACGACATTTCTAACAATGAAATGCTTCCCAGCACTGATTGGAATGCTAGCCTAGACTATGAGCTCCAAGTCCTGATGTGGGGTTTGAAGATACAACGTTTAGACTGAGAGTGCTACAAATTGACACCCAAAGCGAGCAATTAATATCCTGTAAATGTTAGAAAGCCCTATATTGGGCTCCACGTTGTTCTCTTTTGCAATTGTTTCCTATTCCTAATATGTCAAGGAGGTTGAAAATCCATACATCTCCTCAGCAAAATTGCCAAGCCATCTTAATTGCTAATTTGATAATTGATAAAAAAAATGCTTATCTGAGGAATACAGAGGTGCTGCCATCTGCTGGTGTACTTCACAGCCGTTTTAAAATAAAGAAATATCCCAAATTTTACTCTGGGTGTAAAATTCCCCCCCAAAACAGTAACAACTTGCATTTATACTGCGCCCTTCATGTGGGGTGGCGTCTCAGTGACTTTCAAAAATCATTCATGAGATATATTCATTCTAACTCTGCCTTGCAGGAGTTTTGGCAATGTGCAGGGTTCACTGATAAGTATATTTTAGATATTCATCTTCCAGAAACTGACACCCGAGGCAAGCAATTTTTATTTTGTAAATGTCAATAAATGCTCTGACTATCCTATCCTCCTTGGGCTAAGCTAGCTCCATGTTGACGTGTTTGCCAATGAAAGGGAGGAAATATGTCAACCCTCTGTGGTGGTCTTAGTTGTCCGATGATTCAGGCAGGCAGGCCCGCTGTATTCCAGGATACTGCTGACGACAGACAAGCCAGCCTGGCTCATCAGCAGGACTTGAATATGCGCTGATAGTATGCATATTTGGAGCTTTCAGTCTGATTTGGATACTTTTGAGCATGGTGATAGGTTTCCACATGCATCAGACACCAAGCTGCCCAAAACACTTCTTCTGGAAACCATAATTTAAACCATCTGCTTGTTTAATTAATCATGTGCAAGAGGTTTTGTTCTTTTGTTTTGCTCAGGGTGAGAGAGATTGCTCTGTAATTCTCACTGATATCTTGTAGTCTCCACCTCAGGATTCCTGCAGAACAAAGAGATAATTGCATTTGTCGACATCGAGTGTGGCTGAGAAGACAATTGGCACGTTGAAATTCTATTTTCACGCTTAGATAAATCATAAACTGTGCCTTTGTACAGCCTTCTGAAGATTTTTCACTTCATTGAGGACTGTTATGTTGCTTAGTGTCATGATTTAAAGGTAATATTGGTGATTTATATTTTAAAAATCAGCATATTTTGCTGTTGATTTATTTTATTATAAAATGTGTTCCAACAAAAAAAGACACAATTATACATTATCTGTTGTTTTCATTTGAGATATTGCATTTTCATTGCTAGTGTGTTTTGCTGTTAATCAAATCTATTCTAACTAATTCAGAACCATACTGTGCTTTAATGTTCCAAGCATCATTTAGATTTTTATTGATGAAAAATGTACAGTGTGTTTAACAATGATTGATGATGTATCGGAGATGGCGCTACCTAATAATTTGGAAATTTAAATGTGAGGTATTTCACTGGTGCAGTGGATCACACTCTTGGTGTTAAATTCTGATAGGCATCTTTTGAAATCTAGTATCATTATGTTCAGAAAAATAGTGAGCTTGTGCCAATAAAGAATAAGGATTTTTACTCTGAAGTCCAGTGATGGTGTATTTCATAGAATCATATAATCATAAAATTATACAGCACAGAAGGAGGCCATTCGGCCCATCTTATCTGTGCTGACTCTTTGAAATGACCTATCCAAATCAATCCCACTCCCCTGCTCTCTCCCCATAGCCCTGCAAACTTGTCCTCCCCAAATAATCATCTACTTCTCTCCTAAAAGTTGTTATCAAAATGGCTTCCACCACCCTTTCATTCTAGATCCGAACAACTCGCTGTGTGAAAAAAAATTCTCTTCACCTCCCCTTTTTTCAACAACTATTTTAAATCGGTGTCCTCGGGATACCGACCCACCTACCAGTGGCAAACGTGGCACATAATTTGTGCACAGCAATGTACCCAAATAGCCATGAAGTGAATGATCATTTTTACTTTGGACATTATTGGATCTTTACCACTTGAGACATTAAACAAATATTTGGATAAGACATTAAAGTGAGGTCCTCTCTGCCTTTCAAGTGGATGTTAAAGATCCCATGGCACTATTCGAAAAGAGAAGGGAGTTTCTCCCGATGTCCTACAAATCCCAACAAAGCTCCCAAATAAAATTGGTCACTCACTCCATAGCTGTTTGTGGGACGTTGCTGTGCGCCAATGGCTGCAGCGTTTCGCCCACGAAGTACAAATTCAATCGACTTTACGGTATATCCTGTAAAGGGCTTTGCGACATCTCAACGACATGATAAGGCACTATACCAAATGCAAGAATTATTGTTATTACTATTTGACGGAGGAGTTAAACATTTCAATGACATATTCCTGTGGGTTTGAAAGCTCCTGAGGAGAGCTAAAGTAAGTAACTGAAACAACATGCTGATGCAAATGTTAAACTGTGTTCCTTCTGTTCCTTGCATGGCCTCAGGCTTGATTAGTATCCTCACTGCTTTTTGCTTGGTCAGCAGAATCACATGCTAGAATCAAATACTCTAGTGCAACCAAGCCTGAGGGGGAAAAACTTGTTTCCTCAGGAATAGCCTGAGTAATGTGTAAGAGAAGGATTTTGAATTTGATTCATAAGTCCTTTGCTGTGATTATCTAGAATGGTTGAAGGTCCTCTGCTAAGGATTGTTTGAAAATGTGAAAATGTGATTTGTAAAAGATAGGAAGTTTGACTCAGTTGGTTCCAATGGTTACTATTCTAGATCAGGATCATGTCTACTGGCTAGAATTTTAAAGTGGACATAGGCAATCATCCACTAGCTAGGGACTGATGATCAACTGTGTTTAGGAGGAACTTTTTGACCTGCACCAGGCATGGTTCAGTGACAACCATATCACAGAAAGGTTGACGAACATTGGAAAATTCACCATTGGGTATACTCCGACAAGGTGAGTCAAAGCTATCTCCTGTCATGTCAGAGGAATCTTTGACCTGAAATTATATGCTGTTTTAGCCTTGAGACTATTGTTTTCAGATTTCAGATTGTGCAGAGTTCAATTTTTTAACTGCAAAGCCACTTTAGCCATAATTTTTTTCAGGAATTATGGACTACATAAAATCAGCTCTCAAGTTACACCTCAATTGAAGAATTTGCCAAAATTCTGTACAATCTGATATTTTAAGACTATGGTCATGAAGCTAAAGCCATTTGGAATTTCAGGCCTCTAAAGCTGTGATCCTCTGACATACACCAGTATTTAAGGCTAGTTGTCATTGAGACGGACTTTGGTGCCAGCATCAGTAATCTATTAAAATTCTACTGACACTTAGTTGGATGAGAGAAAGTGAAAAATCAGTATCATGATAGTTTGAACTGCACTTTAATTTAATAAATCTCAATATGCAAAGCAATCTACTTCAATGTGCAAAATGTTATGGAAATTGTACATTGGTACCATCTGTTTTGTGCAGTAAGCCATCATTGTATACTCAGTGTAAATGAACTGTACTTATCTTTAGTCAGCAATTCCATGGCCATTGCCTGAGATTAACTGCTACAATATCTTCAGGTTTATGAATATTAAGACTGAATTTCAGTTTGCTCCACCCAAGGTCATCATGTCATTGTGTGCTTGCTCCTCTTTACCATTATTTATTGCCTATTACAACACACTCTGCCATGAAAAAAGCTATCAGTTGCATGAATCTGACAGTTCCAAGATTATAGATCTTTGGACTGAATTAGGAGCTTTATCAAGAAAATACTATGTAACCCTGTAACACACGTACGTGGTGTACATGGCTTATTTTGAACCTGAACATTTGTAAGTGCAAAGCTGTCTTTCATACTAGCTCTCCATCATATGCTATTGAAAGCTACATCAATGCTTCCCATGGCACCAATTTGTGGTGTGAGATCTGAAGCAATGTCAGTTTTTCTGCTTTGAATCAACCCCATCCTCCAGATTATTTTTCATTATCGGTTGGTTTATCAATTATCTATTTACATGCTTAATTGCTCCCTATGGGGATTGGAATCTATTAAAGCTTATCAGAACTGTTTTCTTGCTAGAAACCCTTGACCACTTAAACAATCTTTCAGATGTGAAGTTGACTTTCTGCTGGAATATACAATGGATGTAGTACAGCAGAAGCGCACAAATAGTCAGTAGGGCATTAGTGGAAAATATGTCATTTTAAATCCCCTAACAATTTTTCATTGCAAGGAACAAGATAAGTGGTCAAAATATAATACCCAGTGTAAATCATCTCTGAATCATGAAATCATGCTGTCACTGATCCACAGATCTTCTGCAACACAGAAAATTTCCCCCTTTGCCTGACGAAAGTAAATATACTGGATCTGAATATATTTCCTTACGTAGATATGTTTTTTTCTTATATAGCAGCTTTGTGTTAATGTGCTGTTTCTTTAATCATGTCAAACAGACTGTAGAAAAGCAAAAATTACATTGGACACTTATATGACCAAAAACTTAATGGATTTTTTATGGCAGTTGAGTCAGCTTAGAAATCGTTAAACTATTGTTGCAAAGATGCACTTTTTGCCTGCAAAATAGGTGCAGGTCAGTGGTTAGAGTACTGGCCTCGCAAGCGAGAGAACATAACATAAGAACATAAGAAATAAGTGCAGGAGTAGGCCATTCGGCCCCTCTAGCCTGCCCCGCCATTCAATAAGATCGTGGCTGATCTATTCTAACTCCACTTACCTGCCTTATCCCCATATCCCTGAATCCCTTATCCACAAGAAATCTATCAATCTCAGTCTTGAATATGTTCAAGGACTGAGCATCTACAGCCCTTTGGGGTAGAGAATTCCATAAATTCACTACCCTCTGAGTGAAGAAGTTTTTCCTCAACTCAATACGAAAGGGCTTACCCCTAATTTTAAGATTGTGACCCCTGGTTATAGTTTCTCCAAACAGGGGAAAAAAGTCTCCCATTGTCTGTTCTGTCGTGCCCCTTTATAATCTTATAGGTTTCTATAAGATCACCTCTCATTCTTCTATATTCTAGAGAATATAGGCCTAAATTGCTCAACCTATCCTCATAACTCATCCCCTCATCCCTGGTACAAACCTAATGAATCTACGATTGCAATCTTCCAATCAATGGGAACTGTTCCAGAATCCAAAGAATTTTGGAAGATCAGTCACAAGGCCTCCATTATCTCATGAGCTACCTCTTTTAAAACCCTAGGATGCAGACCATCAGGTCCAGGGGACTTGTCACTTTTTAATGCCAACAATTTCCCTAGCACCAATTCTTTGTTAATGTAAATTTCCCTAAGTTGCTCCCTATCATTAGCCCCTTGGTGCATCTCTATTTCTGGTAAACTTCTTGTGTCTTCTAACGTGAAGACAAAAGCAAAGTATTTATTTAGGGACTCTGCCAAATCCTTATCCCCCATTATAATTTCTCCTGTCTCTGTCTGTAATGGACCCACATTTACTTTTGCTAGCCTATTCCTTTCAATGTATTTATAAAAAATCTTACAATTTGTCTTAATGTTCCTAGCTAGCTTGCCCTCATAATCCATTTTGTCACTCTTCATGAGCTTTTTGGTTTTCCTTTGTTGATCCCTAAAACACTCCCAGTCCTCAGATTTGCTACTCTTTTTGGCAGTTTTATAGGCCATTTCTTTTAGTTTTATACTTTCTCTAACTGCTCTAGTTAGCCACGGATGAACTGCTTTCCCTGTGGTACTCTTATTCCTCAAGGGAATATGTGACCGCTGAGAATTTTGCACTACATCTTTAAACGTTTGCCACTGTTGGTCTATTGTCATATCCATTAATCTAATTTCCCAGTCTATTTTAGCTAATTCCTCCTTCATACCTGCAAAGTTAGCTTTATTTAAATTTAAGACCCTTGCTTCGGATTTGATTACATCGCTCTCTAACTTAGTACTAAACTCTATTGTGTTATGATCACACTGCCCTAGAGTAGCCTTAATATCGTTACACAAAACAAAGTCTAGGATGGCCTGTCTCCTAGTTGGTTCCTCAGCATACTGCTCACTTTTGGGGGTCTATAAACTGCTCCCACTAATGTTTTCTGCCCCTTGTATTTTGTAATTCTACCCATACCGTCTCTACATCCTGGTTATCTGATTTGAAATCTTTCCTCTCTACTGTTTTTATTCTATCCTTTATTAACAAGGCTACCACCCCCCCACCTCGTTTTCCACATTGTCTATCCTTCCTATAAACTGAAAACCCCGGAATATTTAACTCCCACCCTAGATCTCCCTGTAACCATGTCTCAGTAATGGCTACTAGATCATACCTATTTGTATCTATCTGTGCCTTTAATTCATCTATCTTATTCCGAATGCTTCGTGCATTCAGATATAGCGATTTTAATTCCTTACCATTTCCTACTCTCTGATGCCCTATCTTCTTTACTGAGCTTCTTACCTCTCTCGCTATTCTGTTCTGCTACCTTTAGTTTTCTCAAAACTGCTGGCTTGCGATTATTTCTAATTGTATCCCCCCTCGCCTTTACCAGTTTAAAGCTTTATTTACCTCCCTATGTATTCGGTTTGCTAGGACATTTGTCCCAGCCTGCTTTAAGTGGAGCCCATCTTTTTGAAATAGACCCCCAATACTGGTGCCAATGGCCCATAAAATGAAACCCCTGCGTTCCGCACCACTCCTTCAGCCATGCATTCAACTCTCAAATTTGCTTATTCCTGTACCAATTTGCACATGTCAAAGGCAGCAATCCTGATATCACTACCTTTGATGTTCTTTGTTTTAATTTAGTTCCCAGCTCCTTGAACTCCCTCCTCAAATCATCACAACTAACCCTACCTATGTCATTGGTATCTATGTGAAGCACCACCAATGGATCCTTGCCCTCATGTTTCAGATTTTCCTCCAGCCCCGCCCAGACGTCCTTCACCCCGGCCCCAGGAAGGCAACAGAGCCTTCGGGTCTCCAGGTTGTGGCCTCAGATAAGTGTATCTGTCCGCCTGATAGTCTCGTCCCCAATCACTACAACTTTCTGTTTGTTTCCCCTAATATTGGAATCACATTTTCCTTCCTCTTCACAAGCTTCCTTGTCCACACAGGTTGCAAGGATCTCGTACCTGTTGGCCAAGGTTAAAGCCTGAGGCTTCACTACCACTCTCTCTGATGTTCCCTTAACCTCCTGCCTGTCAGACACCCTATCCTGTCCTTGACTGATACTATTATCTATACATTCCCTGAGCCTCAGGGGAGTGACTGGCTCCAGGATGAAACTATCAGGAAGCACTCACTGTCCTGATGCTGCGCAATGTCTGCACCACGGATTCCAGCTCAGACACTCTTACCTAGCAGTAAGCAGGAGCCCAGTTGTTAGTCAATTGGCGGATTGCTTTTCTGGTATTAATAATTCCTTCCAAAAAAATAATAATAAATTGGTCACTCAATCCGCGGCTGTTTGTGGTACACTACTGTGCACAACCGGTTGCCGCGTTTCACCCACAAAATATACTGTCAATTCACTTTACAGTATATTCTTTGAAACATTTTGAAATGTCTCAAAGACATGATAACGCGCTATATCAAATGCAAGGATTATTATTATTATGTATGCCACCTAGATAATGAAAAACCTTTTGTCTGGAATGCAATCCATACTCTCTTCTTGAAGGGATGCCTTTGCTTAACTAAATTCGAAGTGTATGAGGTGCAGGTTGGCCAGGGCCAAGGGTTGGGGACCCCAAAATGGGTACAATGGGGGTACTGCTGCAAACTGCAAAAATGCATTGCTTGCCATTGAAAGCAAAGCCTCGTAAGCTTCCCATTGCTTATCTTGTTAGCACACGCTACCCATTTAAGGCTTTAGCTTGTAGGATTAACAGGAGCGGAGTGGGAATCCCCGACCCTAGTGTTTTACCCTGCCAAATCCAACCGTTGAGCTAAGTTAGCTGGAGTGCTGTGGACTTGCCTGCCTCAGGAACCGGACTCGTGGAGTCCTGTAGCTCAGTGGTTGAGCACTCGCTTTGCAAGCTAGAGACCTGAGTTCAATTCCAGGCAGGGCGAAACCTTGGGCAAGTTTCCTTACTCCACACAGAGCCTAATAATAATCCCTCCAAAACCAAAAACAATAATAAATTGGTCATTTTCAATCCACGACTGTTTGTGGGACATTGCTGTGCGCAATTGGCTGCCGCGTTCGCCCACAAATATACAGTCAATTCACTTTACAGTGTGTTCTGTGAAGCGCTTTGGGACGTCCTCCCGACGTGAAAAGCGCTATATCAAATGCAAGGATTATTATTATTATTATTATTATTACTGAGACCGCTACCAAGGATTGATTTGATTTGAACATTCCACTGCCCAGCATGGCACCTTAGAGCCAGCTCAACTTTATCTCTCTGTACTTAATACTCTCCAGATGTTAAGCAAGGTGCTTCTCCAGGAAGAGGGTACGTATTCTGTTCCAGACACAGAGACACAGAGAAATTCGAGCATGGTGGTGGGTTTCCACACGTTTCCACACAGCTGACCAAAAATAGGCTTACTCGGCTCTTTTTAAAGGAGCTATTTGATGTTGTGCGGACTCCTTTGACTGGTAATACATCCTGCCTATTCTAAATGTGACCTTATTAATGAGTTATGCAGAATTACAATAACTTATTTTGATTTAGAATCAAATGTCTTCAACACACATCCAGTACTTAATTAGGTTTGTCGATAATGGCTTTGCATCAATATGCAATGAATCTCCTTACTGGCTGAGTGCTGGGTATGAATGTGACTCCCTGCTATTATAATGATCATTTTTCTCTTGAATTCCTGTGGTCATTGGGGTGGTTATTGACAGATTGATACTTTGACAATGACTATCTGTCCAATTCCCTGCAGTTTGATACTGGGTAACTATCAGCCTCCCTGGATTGTTCCCCATTCATGTGCAAATACCATCAAATAAAGATTTAAATTCTTGTTCTATGAATCTAAATTTTAAACCCTGATTATGGCCTGAATTAATCCCCATACTAATCACTGTTTACTTTCTGAAATTAATACAATCAAATACCATTGAGATATATGTGTGAGGTCTAAACCTATAATTTACTAGTACTTTAAAAGTGGTGATAAAATGGCTGTTTTTGTAACAAAAAGATTCAGATGTATAAATTTACTAATTGTCATAATCTTTCATTTGTTTCAAACCCACGGTTACTGTATACTTTAAAATTCACAAAACAATAAATTCTACATTTGATATACTGTCTTTCATTTCCGGTGGACACCTCAAAGCACCCCACAGGAAATACTGTAAAGTGGAATTATTATGCTTTTATGGGCAAATGCTCCAGCCAATTTGCACCAAACAATGTCCCACAAATTGCCTTGAAATAAATGACAAATTTTATTTGGGAGAATTCATTGCTAGGACATCGGGTCAAACTTTTCTCTGTTTTTGAATAGTGTCATGGGATCTTTAATGCCCATTTGGACAGGCCGTCTAGGCCTCAATTTAACATCTCATCCGAAGGACAGATTATTATCCTCTTTCAACTATAAATTTAACTTCTGCTGTTTACTAACAATCACCTTGCTGTGGGATATACCATCTATAAGCTTGGAATGAAAAGTTCACTTAGCATTCATGATAGCAGTTAGTTTGCATTGATGTGGAGATTTATAAAAGATCAATAAAACAAATACTTGATAGAAGAATTTATGCAAACTAATGTTAAAGTGCACATAATGTCTTCCTCAGAATATTGTCAGTCCTGAATCCAAAGTTCATTGATTTGTTGTCAATATTTTTGCTTCTGTCAGCACGAGCCATTTTATCTCTGAACCACAGAACCAGTTCTGCTGTGCTTACCTAGCTTTGGCAAAGCTTCAAAAACTCACTTGCCCAGCATTCAGCCAAGTAATTGGAGTTTCTTGGCAATACTTTCGCAACTTCAAGAGACAATCCATCAGCATTCAATATTAAAGTGGCATTTCATTAGCAAATGATTTTGGACAGTCAAATATAGACTTCACCTCCCCATGTCCCCTTCCACCCCACCCAGACCATCCACACCGCCATCTCCCTCCACCACGGCTCCTGCCATTCCCCCCTCCTTACACTCCTTTGCCCCCATTTCTCCCTCCCACTCAACCACAATCACCCGGATGAAGTTCACCACCTGCTCCCTCGACCCACTCCCCACCCAGTTGCTGGTCACTCAACTCCCCCCCCTCTCCTTCTTGCTGGCCGACATGGTCAACCAGTCTCTCTCCTCAGGCTCTGTTCCACTCCACCTAAAAACGCTGTCACCACACCCTTCCTCAAAAAACCCACCCTCGATCCCTCTAATCTCACATACTACCGACCCATCTCCAACCTACGCTTCCTTGCCAAAGTCCTGGAACGCATTGTTGCAGGTCAACTTCGGTTACATCTCTCCTCTCCTCGAGCCCCTGCAGTATGGTTTTTGCCCTGGCCACAGCACAGAAACAGCACTTGTCAAAGTCACAAACAACATCCTCTCTATCTGTGACCAGGGCTCCCTCTGCCTGCTCGTTTTCTGGATCTCTCTGCCGCGTTTGATACAGTCAACCACGCCATCCTCCTCCATCGGCTCACCTTCCTCATCTACCTCATTGGGACTGCACTCACATGGTTCGAGTCCTACGTAACCAATCGCCTCCATTTCTTCTCAGCGAATCATTTCTCCTCCCGCCCCCACCCGGTCACCGCGGGGCTCCATCCTTGGCCTCTTCTTTTTCTTAGCTATATGCTCCCTCTGGGCAATGCCATCCACAGACAGGGAACAAACTTCCACATGTATGCAGATGACACACAAATCTACTTTGCCTCCTCCAGTACCAACTCCAGGTCCACCGATGTTCTATCAGCTTGTCTGGCAGACATCAAGACCTGGATGAGTGTAAACGTACTGCAGCTAAATATGGACAAGACAGAAACCATACTTCTTGGCTCCCATCAACGTCTTCACTCCTACGGAACTAAACTCCTCAACCTCCCTGGACTCTCCCTCAGACTCACCAAACCAATGCGCAACCTAGGCATCCGGTTTGACTCCCAGTTGTCCTTTCTCCCCCACATTCCTGCCTTCTTCCATCTCCGCCACATTGCCTGCCTCCGACCGTACCTTACCCCAAACGCAGCCGCAACCCTCATGCATCAGTTTGTCACATCCCACTTGGATTGCTCCAATGTACTCCTCGCCGGTCTCCCCAGCTCCACCATTCAAAAGATCCAGCTCAATCAGAACTCTGCCGCCCGCATACTGACCTGGACCAAACTCCATACCCACATCTCACCTGTTCTGGCCAGGCTCCACTGGCTCCCCATCACCAAACGGATCAACTTCAAGATCTTTAAACTCATGTTCAAATCCATTCACTCCCTGGCATCTTCCTACCTCTTCGACCTCCTCACTCCCCAATGCCCCAGCTCGAAGTCAGGCTCCGGCACTGTTAAGCGCTCTGAGATTCTACCCTGCAGGGGGGTGGTGGGGGGTGGCGGGAGGGGGCTATATAATTGCATGATGCTGTAGTTATTGTTCATATACAGTGCACTGTTAGTGCATAATGAAATACTGGATAACTGGTGGACTCATGCAATCAGATATATCATTAGTTCAATTGCTGTTGCTTGTAATGTCTAAGCTTATGATAAATGTCTCCCTCTGATATATTTTCCTTATAAACAAATGTTACTATTAAGGGAATAGCAATAAATATCAAATAGGTAAATTTAATCTACCATTTTCACCCTTACTAACCAAATAGTTTAGCTGACAGTCCCGAATCAAATATGGCTAAATACGTTTGCAGCAGACCCTATGCAAAGACTTCATTAACTGGCAGGGGATATACTCTAATTAATTTGATTTGATCTGTATTTTTCCTCCTACTGTACTACAGCATGTGAACAAGTTCTGAGAATCCCGATTATAACACAAGGTGCCAGTGCAGTAGTGTGATTTCAGTATTCTTGACATTTGTGTTGCTTGGAAACTGAACCATAACATGAAAAGTGCTGGGTGGAAACTGCAGGTTCCTGGTTCCAACTCTTAGTTCAAATCTCTTCACACATGAGGAGTTTCAATGATAAAATTGCCTATGAATACTGAGTGAGTTACAAGGGTGAAATCTGAGTTGATGCGTTCTTAGGGCTTAAACGGTTCTTAGGGAAATGTGATCGGTTTACAATGTTGTATTTGCATTGCAAGTTTGGTGGGAAAGCTGCTGTATTTCTGCAACAATTTGCCATTGAACATACAGTAGAAACAGAGGCTTCAACCTGAAATCTCAACGTACTAAGGTATCGCTAGCCAGTATGATGTTCAGGAGGCTCCCATGCGTTTGTGGCACAGGGTGCTTTCTCTGCGGCGAAGTGTTAGTAACATCATGACTTTGGTGTTTCACCACTTTTCAATCACACTGTTTATGATATAATGTGTGATTATATGATGCAATATAATTTGCATTTATCAATGCCTTTCACATCAGAAGTTCATTTCAATCCATTTAACACTTCTAGCTGGGCACACAAGCTGGCAGTGGAAAGGGAATGTGGGATGGGGCAATGATAAAACCAATGTCATTGAGAGAATCCCTCCCAGAATATACACCCTATGTTCCTCCCATCACTGCATTCACATCTCCTTTAAAAAAGTGGCTTAGTATTTGCTTTAAGAATAGCATTGTAAGAATAGAAGCAGATTTAGATGGTGTTGCAGTAGGTCATATCAGAGAGCACCTGGCACAGTGCCAGTGGCGGCAAGAACACAAATTGTACCAAACAATGCAATGATAAAACTTGCTGAAGCACACAGAGCCTCAGGAAAGTTTACACATTATTAAATATGCACACATTTGTGAGAGGCAGCAGCCTTCCTATCTTGTCAAGGAAAGGTATGAAATATAAATTTCTTCCCCCTTTTACTATATTAGCACTTTTTCATTTTGCGGTGCCTTGTGTTTGTTTTAGTTTCAGTGCGGCATTTTAGAAATAGTAACCTCCCTCGGGATATCTTTAGGAACTTTGCTTCCTCAGAAATAGAAATTTCACACTATAAATTGCCTGTTGAGTGGCTTTTGAACACTTAGACTAGAGTGACTGGGAAACAGCTACTCAGTGACTTCCAATTAGCCATATGAACCTGTCTATTGTTTCTTATCCATCGTCCCATCTGCACACAGTCACACTTAGTTACTGAGAGGAATAACCTTTAATTAAAGCTTCAGTTAAGTGTTGTGCTTTGGGATAATACTATTGCAAAGCAAGAAGCAAATTCCAATTTTAAATAACAGTTTTTCTGTGGTATAACGTTTGGCACAAAGGACCATTAAGCTGAGAAACATATGGTTTGAACACATTGGGGAGAAATCAAAAGTACCTTTTCATCTAAGACAAAGCAATGTAAGTTCTTTGAAAAATCATGGTCAGCAGTATCATAGAATTATAGAACCATAGAATCGTACAGCACAAAAAGAGGTTATTCGGCCCATCGAGTCTGTGCCGGCTCTTTGAAAAGAGCAATGTGACATCAATCCCACTCTGCAGCCCTTTCCCCATAACCCTGCAAACCCATCCTCCTCAAATACCCATCCACCGCGTTTTTAAAGTAGTTATCGAAACGGCATCCACCAGCCTTTCAGGCAATGCATTCCAGATTCGAACAACTCGCTGCATGAAGAAATTTCTTCTCACCCCCCCCTCTGCTTCTTTTAGAGACTATTTTAAATCTGTGACCTTGAGTCACCGACACACCCACCAGTGGAAACAGTTTTTCCCTTTCTAACCTATCAAATCCCCTCATGATTTTGAAGATCTCTATTAGGTCTCCTCGTAACCTTCTCTGCTCCAATGAGAATAATCCCAGCCTCTCTAGCCTTTCCTCATAATCAAGGTCCCTCATTCCTGGTATCATTCTTGTAAATCTCCTCTGCACCCTTACCAATGCCTTAACATCCTTCCTATAGTGTGGTGCCCAGAACTGTGCACAATATTCTAACTGAGGCCTAACCAGTGTTTTATACAGGTTAATCATAACCTCCTGACTCTTGTACTCTGTGCCCCTATTTATAAAGCCTAGTATCCCATATGCCCTTCTTCCAGCTTTATCTACCTGTCCTGCCACCTTCAAGGATTCATTTACCTGAACCCCCAGGTCTCTCTGTTCTTTCACTCCCTTAAGATTGTATTACCTAGTCTATATTGCCTCCCCTCATTCTTTCTACCAAAATGCATTACCTCGCATTTCTCCACATTGAAATTCATCTTCCACGTGTCTGCGCATTTTACCATTCTGTCTATGTCTTCCTGCAGTTGGCTGCTATCCTTCTCACTGTTTATCACCCTACCTAACTTTGTGTCGTCCGCAAACTTGGAAATGGTGCTTGCTATACCCAAGTCCAGATCATTTATGTATATTAAGAAGAGCAGTGGTGCTAATACCGATCCCTGGGGGACACCACTGCACACTTCCCTCCAGACAGAAAAGCAGTCGTTCACCACAACTCTCTGCTTTCTGTCTCCCAGCCAGTCCTGGATCCATGCTGCCACTGTCCCTTTTATACCATGGGCTTCTATCTTTCTTACAAGTCTTTCATGTGGCACTTTGTCAAATGCCTTTTGAAAGTCCATATAAACTACATCAACTACAACCTTTATCCACCCTCTCCGTAACCACATCGAAAAATTCTATTAGATTTGTTGGACAACATTTGCCTTTAACAAATCCGTGTTGGCTGTCCCTAATTAACCCATATTCTTCTAAGTGAAGATTTATTCTGTCCTGGATTATAGTCTCCAGAAGTTTCCCCACTAGTGATGTTAGGCTGACTGGCCTGTAGTTCCCAGGTTTGTCCTTCTGTCCCTTTTTGTACAGGGGAGTCACATTGGCCACTCTCCAGTCCTCTGACACCACTCCTGTGTCCAACGAAGATTGAAAAATTGTAGCCAAAGCCTCCGCTATTTGTATCCTTGCCTCCCATAGTACCCTTGGCTGCATCCCGTCCGGACCGGGTGACTTATCTACCTTCAGCCCAGTCAACCTTTTCAGCACTTCCTCTCTGTTTATATTTATCCTATCCATTTCCTCTACCCTCTCCTCCCTTACTGCGGCATTTGGTGCATCCACTTCTTTTGTGAAGACAGATGCAAAGTACGCATTCAGTAGATCAGCCTCCACAAGCCTCTGCCTCCACAATAAGATTTCCGCCTTGGTCCTTAATTGGCCCCATCCTACCTTTGACTAATCTTTTTTTCTTGATATGTTTGTAAAGTATTTTAGAATTCCCTTTAATGTTACCCACTAACCTTTTTTCGTATAATCTTTTTGCAGTATATGTTGGATTGAAGGACATGAACACACCCAATCCCTTTAACATTCCCTTAATTAGCAACTTCCCAGAGAATGGAAGTTCATCTCGTGTGGAACAGAAACATTCTACTGGACTGAAACTTTCAAGTGGACAGATGTATTAATCCTCATAGCTCAAAGGATAGAAATCCTGTCTGGTATGATACAGACTGGGAATGTTCCATGTATGATCCCTGGTTGCTCAATTAGTTGATCTTATTGGGGTGTTTTTATTGTAACATGGTCTCTAGGATGGAAAAAATAGTTAGGTTTCTTCTCCAATCACTGCCTCGTGCCCTTTTTGGAAGTCTAACTTCTACGAGGGGGAAGATGTGGAGAAATGCGGGTTTCTTTGGAGCTTTTGCTAGCCCCAAGGTAATGTGTTTGGCATTGGAATGGCAGACACAAAAATTAACTCTCTGTGATGGTCTTGGTAGTCTAGTTCCTCAGGCAGTGATCAGTTTGGTACTCCAGGACATTGCTGATGACAAACTAGCCAGACTGGCAGAACGTGGAGGGACAGATTCGTCAATGGATGCAGGGATTCTTCCCATTCAACTCCTTTCAATTCTTCAAACCAAAGTCTTAACTGATCAAGAAGATCATTTGCTTGAGTTTAAGTAAGTCTGCTTTACTTGTGTAAGTCCCATATCTAATTGTAATATGAAGCCACAGCTGATAACATATTGCCTCTAGACTGAGATTGGGCGTGGAGATCTTGAGATCATCATTCAACCTAGATGAGCTTCCCCTGCTGTTCCCCAGAGCTGCTTTGATAATAATAATAATAATAATCCTTGCATTTGATATAGCACTTTTCACATCGGGAGGACGTCCCAAAGCGCTTCACAGAACACACTGTAAAGTGAATTGACTGTATATTTGTGGGCGAACGCGGCAGCCAATTGCGCACAGCAATGTCCCACAAACAGTCGTAGATTGAAAATGACCAATTTTTATTATTGTTTTTGGTTTTGGAGGGATTATTATTAGGCTCGGTGTGGAGTAAGGAAACTTGCCCAAGGTTTCGCCCTCTGCCTGGAATTGAACTCAGGGCTCTCGCTTGCAAAGCGAGTGCTCTAACCACTGAGCTACAGGACTCCCATGATCCAGTTTTAGATGCTTTGATGTTCATGTTTCTCCTCCTGTTTGGGTACAATTGAACCGGACATCAGTGCGTTTTTCACAATCAGAAACTGAGATTCATGGTGAGATCTTTTCTGCTTTGCTCGACGATTCTGGAACCAGATCTGAATTCTGTCTTCATCAAGAGTCAACTTGTGAGCAAGTTGTTCACGAGCATCTATCCCTGGGTAACAATTCCGACGAAATGCTTCCTCCAATACTTCAATCTGGCTCCTGCTGAACACAGTCCTGGCTCTCCGCCCTCGGTACCAGCTACAGTTGTGTGGGTGACTGAGCCAGTCTGCCCCAGGGCACAGCTTGGCACACACTGTCTGACCCCTCAGGACAGGTAGAGGGTCACAGGTTGATGAAAGCAATAGGCGTTGAAGCTAAGTGAAGAACATGTTGAGCTTTGGGCATTAATACAGTTTAACAATAATACATAGACTGGCTGTTCTAATAGCTTTAATTTTCCAGTGCCCTCAGTCGTGCCCTAGCTATTTATAGGAATCTCACTGTGACTAATCTCAATTGCAATGTATACTTGATAATGAACTCCTTAAAATTGAGTTTAATCAATATTCAGTTGTTTTTGAAAACCTCCTCATGTTTTTCGTTTTGGGAGTTTTCAATGTTGAATACTTTTTGAATTAATTTTGTGAGGATGCATCGTTAGTTGCAATTTTTGGATCAACCTGCATTTTACTTTAACGCAATAATATTCCGATACTAGGTTCTGAGATTTGGAAAGGAAAGGCTGAGTGGATCTGAGACCCAGAACAACTGGAATGAAAGGCTTCAGACAATATAAACAGGAACACATTTGAGAGTTAATATTGATCTGTTGACTGCTTAGATTGCACTATTATAATGCAATTCTAGCTATATTGTCCTATGTTGATGTTACATAATATGTTTCAGTTTATAGCCTGTAAAATATCCCTGCTTAAAGGGATACTGTTTCTCCAGCAGATCAAATTCAATATCCTTGTTCTAGTGTACAAACCTTTCCTCTCTATATCTCTGCAATCTCCTGTAACCACGGCTGCATCCTCTGCTTATCAACAATGGTTTGCTTCATGCCTCCCTCTTGACTTGCCTCATCCTTGGGGAGCAAGTTTCTAGCCATTCTACCTCTGCTCTCTGGAACTCCATCCTGGAGTCCCTCCACCTCATCACCTCCCTCCTCAACTTTAAAGTCCATCTTTTTGACCATGTCTTTCCCCCTACCACCCCACCTCCACCCCCAGCTCAACCTCCCAGCCAGCTCTGTGAAATGCTTTGAGATGTCCTTCTACATGAAATTTGCCATATTGTTGTTTGTACCATCAGGAATCATTGGATCAGACCTGTCATTAGAATATTGGACAGTAACATTAAGTCCTTGTTCCCAAAATATTGATATATGGAATTACATTACATGCCATACTGTAATGGGTGTTAAGGAATTAAAAGGTTTGTAAGTTACCAGGTCACTCATGACCTTCTACAGTCTGCCCTGCAAATACACCAATCTTTTCAATAGCTCACACTGCAATTACTTAAGATTTAAATGACACTCTCCCTGTACAATTTTAGACCAGTGTCAAATTAATAATGGAGCAACAACAACAACAAAATTACATTCATAGAGCACCTTTCACATTGGGAGGATGTCCCAAAGTGCTGAGCAGTCAGGTGTCGGGGCCCGAGCATGGGGGAAGAGGGGTGGTGTAGGGGTGAGGGAAGGCAGAGAGGTGGGAGGGAGACCAAAGGCACGGTCGAAGAAAAGGGTCTTGAGACCAGCCTTGAAGGAGGCAAGGGAGCAAGTGAGGCGAAGGGACCGTGGGATGGAGTTCCAGAATGTGGAGACAGAGAGGCTGAAAGCCCGGCCACTGATGGTAGGGCGGGTCGGGTGAGAGACATGGAGCAGACCGGAACCTGATGAATGGAGGGAGCGGGCAGGTTGGTAGGGAGTCAGCAGGTCAGAGAGGTAGGAGGGGGCAAGGCCATGGATGGCCCTAAAGGTGAGGACAAAGATCTTGAACTCGATCCTCTGGGGAATGGGAAGCCAGTGGAGTCAGGCGAGGGTGGGAGTGATGGGGTCACGGAGCCTGGTGCGTGAGAGTACACGAGCTGCAGAGTATGGAAGAGTTGGGAAGGCCGATGAGGATCGATAGAATAGGATAACAAAAATTCATGGTGCGTTTACCAACTCACTTGCTCTGAAGATGATAGCACCATTTGTCAAAAAACATTGTTTTGACCTTTGGCACTTTGTGAAAATATCACCAAAAGCCCACGTCTATTTTCTTCCTCTCAGTGATCCAGACCTGCCACCACAGGCAGCTGAGAATTATATCATTAAGTTGCAGGGCTGTCTCTACATGGCTTACATTCAGTGGAAATTGCATTCCAAAAATGAAAAGGGAAAGTGATAGAGTGAAATAAACTGGGTTTGAATGAATATGTTTTTTTTCATCTCTGCATAAATTCCTTCTTATGCAGTTGCAGTTATTTTTCTAAGATCAGTTTGTGTTTTGGAGACACAGAAGCAGTGATGCTTTCTCGTATAATTTATCCCACGCTGCTTCTATAAGGCAAAGTACTGAGAGATTTGAAGAGGAAGGCAAAATCAGTATTATGATCACTGCTAACATTAGAAATAGCCTCATACAAGTAAGTAGTTCTGTGGATTACAGTTATTGGACCAGCAAAAATTCACTTTGCTTGCAGCAAGAGCTACAGAATTAGAGATTCTCTTTTTTCTTAAGGTTTTGGGAACAATTTAGAATAACCTTTAGTAATACAGTATTGAGATGCGAAATGGAGTGTTCTCAAAGTACTTTGGTGCCCTGGAGTGTTACTGGCACTGGGGCATATTATAAACAAGTACATGCAAGTACTGTCCTACTTTTCTAACTACAGGCACTGCCCTTGATGAAAGTCAATGCCAAAAATAAATGGCAAATATGTTGCATTGACATATAGCGCCTCCCGATGTGAAAGGTGTTATACAAATGTAATGTTGTTATTATTGCTCATCTATTCCTCTATCTCATACCAACTGCTGCCAAAACCCTTATTCATGCATTAGGTACCTAGTGACTTAACTTTTCTAACTCACTCCTCGCCAGTCTCACTACAACAACAACAACAACAAAATTACATTTGTAGAGTGCCTTTCACATTGGGGGGACGTCCCAATGCGCTGGAATTTACTAGATCCAACACCCAAAAAAACACCCATATATTGGTTAGGTCATTTGATATTTAGAATCTTGATGCATTGATTATTTAGAAATAGTATTGTTAGAAATATAAGGTAATACTTTACTTGTAGGAATTTTAAATATATTGAATTGCAGTATCCCAAGAGCATTCATTCAGTCATGTTATGTTGGAACAGATAATCTTTGTCAAGATTTAATTATTAATTTTGCTCTTTCTAAATTATGGAGAAATTGAGACAATTTGAAGCTGTAAATTCTATGTTTTGTTTACAGAACAATCTGTTCATTGCTGGATTAATTCACTGGCTAAATTAACTGGACAAAATTTGTTGAATTCATCACAATGAGAACGGCCATTTAGCCTGTGTGGGATGCTGAATGCGTGGGAGAAACACTTGCTATAATAGGTTTAGCACAGCATAAGATGACAAAAATCACAGAAATAGCAATACGTTATTTTAAGTTCTCATCTGACTTCCTTGTTCTCATAGATTCATACGGGGAACATTGGGAAACAAATGCTTTCAGAACAGCATGATCGAATATTTACGGTTGCATTGCTATTTCCTCTTAATGTCACATCAGTGTGACGTTCTTTGGATGAGTTATTTATGAATCAAATTCATTAAAGGTTTGAACTTCTTTAACTCTTGTAAACTTGATCAGCCAGAAACTAAACTTCGCATTTAGATATAACAGAAATAATAATTTAGGTACATCCGAGCAATAATAATAATAATAATTTTTGCATATGATATAGCGTCTTATCATATCTTTGAGACGTCTAAAAATACTTCATACAATATATTGTAAAGTGAATTCACTGTATATTTTGTGGGCAATCAGTCCTGGCTTCATAATAGCACAAGAGCTCTTGAAAGAATAATTACTAATAATTATGAATAATAAGTAATAGTTATGGTGAAATATCTTAAACACTTTTTACTGTCTTTGCAGAGTGAAAGATACAATGTTAGAGTCATTGATGTCTGCTCTTGTGAATTATTGTAATCTTTGGTTTTGCATAATAATATCACTTTCCAAAATTTCCCACAGAAAAATATTTCTTTTAATTTTTGAAAGTTAGCTTACTGACATCAGTTACTGTAAAGCGGATTAACTCTAATAGTAGGCAAACACAGCGGTCATTGGCAAAAGCAAGGTCCCACAATCAGCCATTTCTGTAGACGTTTGTTGACCAGGAAATAAAGAAGAAGTTCATTTTCTTTCTGAGTAGTCATGGATCTTTAATAATAATAATAATAATCCTTGCATTTGATATAGCGCTTTTCACGTCGGAAGGACGTCCCAAAGCGCTTCACAGAACACACTGTAAAGTGAATTGACTGTAAATTTGTGGGCGAACGCGGCAGCCAATTGCGCACAGCAATGTCCCACAAACAGTCGTAGATTGAAAATGCCAATTTTATTATTGGTTTTGGTTTTGGAGGGATTATTATTAGGCTCTGTGTGGAGTAAGGAAACTTGCCCAAGGTTTCGCCCTCTGCCTGGAATTGAACTCAGGTCTCTCGCTTGCAAAGCGAGTGCTCTAACCACTGAGCTACAGGACTCCACAATAATATTCACCTGAACAGGTAAATGCAACCTCAGCTTAAAGTATCATCCAAAACATAACATCTCCAACAATACACAGTGCTCCCACAGTAATGCACGGGTGTGCCAGTCTAGTCTGTGGACTTAAATTCCAGATGTGGGCTTGAAGTGGCGCCTTGGGACATCCTTCTGACATGAAATGCACAGCACCGAAGAAAGCCATTTGGCCCATTGAGTCTGCACTAGCTAATAGCAGAGAAATCAATTGAATCCCACCAACCCACCTTATCCCCATTCTCCTTTAAGCCCTTCTCTTTCATAGTCCTGGAGTCCTGTAGCTCAGTGGTTAGAGCATTCGCTTTGCAAGCGAGAGACCTGAGTTCAATTCCAGGCAGGGCGAAACCTTGGGCAAGTTTCCTTACTCCACACAGAGCCTAATAGTAATCCCTCCAAAAACCCAAAACAATAATAAATTGGTCATTTTCAATCTACGACTGTTTGTGGGACATTGCTGTGCGCAATTGGCTGCCGCGTTCGCCCACAAATATACAGTCAATTCACTTTGCAGTGTGTTCTGTGAAGCGCTTTGGGACGTCCTCCCGACGTGAAAAGCGCTATATCAAATGCAAGGATTATTATTATTATTATTATTATACTCCTGTCTACTTCCCTCTTGAAAGCTACAATAGACTCAAGACAAGACAGAAAAACAGAAAGCCCCCTAATAAGACCATTTATTTTAGAAAGATCTCACCAAAACTTCCTGCCTTCTCACTAATTTCCTCAGTTCTTACTCTAACCAGGAACACATCCGGTTCTCGACCCATTCATACTCTCTCATTCAATGACTTTCATGGTAAATTAATCCATGAGTCTCTGTGTAATAACATTATGCCTGACTTCTTACTCCTCATTAAATTTAAGCATGTGCATCATGGTTTCGGAAACTATGACAATGTTCAACAATTGGTCTGAATCTTCCATGTTACTACTTTTCATTATACTGAAAACCCATATCAGGTCATCTCAGAGGCAAAAGCCCAATTCCATCTTCCTTAACCTTTCTCTAGAACACTGACTTTAATGACTGGCAATCATCTTCATTGGTTTGCTCTGCCCTCTCAAGGGCAAAAATGTCCTTTCCCCAAATTGTGTGACCGAAACTGGAAGCAACATTGCAAATGAGGTTTGTCCAATATCTTCCACAGCACCAATATTACCTCTTTAATTATATTCCTCTGCCAATGCAACTCAAAACCTCAGCTGCCTATTTTTATTACCACAAAACACTGCATAGGTATTGATTTATCCACAATAATCTTGGATCTCTTTCCGGAGCAGTGATGTATGGCTATTCCAAATTAACAAGCATACCCTACTTTGGTTCATTGTCCTGCCACAAATTATTGAACATTTATCTACGTTTGGCACCCATCAGTTCAGCTGCCCAAAAAAACAAAACACGTCTGTATCTGAACCTGATTGAATTCTTCCACGCTAAAATGTATGATCTCTTCTTTGGAATCATCCAGAGACTTGGAGATTTTCATTAAATTACCCTTTTTCAATTTTTTTTTTAAATATTGAGGTTTTCAAGCCTGGCCCCTGAATAAGTTTCTTTGCAGATTGAAACATTCCCAATTATGATTACTCACTTTTTTCTGATTTTAAATCAGTTTGGTAGGTTAAAAATCAATGGTAGGGAATATATTACAGTGTCACGGAGAAATGTTAAGCGATTTTATGTAAAAGCGATCTCGCTGACAACCACATTTATTCTGTTCAGAGACATTAATCTGCTTCATCAATCACTCTGTTACTAATCACTGAAGGGTCAATCAGTATAAAATTAAGAATTAATTTTCACATCCAATACAGCATCCGACCTCATTCTAATACTTTTTGGTTCCCAGCACCTTCATTGGACAAGATAAAAAATAGGTACAATACAGTACAATGAGGTTGAAATATCGTATGGGCTAAACTGAAAAAACACAAGTCCCATTTTGAAGGATTTGGATATTGTTATTAAAATAACATCTGGAGGCACAATTTCAGACCCACACTTCCTTCTTCTTGATGTGATTGACGTTTCTGTGAATTAATATTTAAAGGACTTGGGTGAGTCATTGTCACTTGTGGCTGAAACAACAACAAAAAAATCTTTCTGTATTTTGCTCTTCAAATACTCAGGGTTAAAACTGCATTTGTCACATCAAGGCTCGACTAACGGGAACTCCCTCCTCATTGGCCTTCCCAACTCTTCCCTTCACAAGCTGCAGATCTCCAAAACTCTGCAGCTCGTGTACTCTCACGCACCAGGCTCCGTGACCCCATCACTCCCACCCTCGCCCGACTCCATTGGCTTCCCATCCCCCAGAGGATCGAGTTTAATAATAATAATAATAATAATCCTTGCATTTGATATAGCGCTTTTCACATTTCTAGACGTCCCAAAGCGCTTCACAGAATATACTGTGAAGTGAATTGACTGTATATTTGTGGGCGAACACGGCAGCCAATTGCACACAGCAATGTCCCACAAACAGTCATGGATTGAATATGACTAATTTATTATTGTTTTGTTTTTTTGGAGGGATTATTATTAGGTATGTGGAGTAAGGAAACTTGCCCAAGGTTTCGCCCTGCCTGGAATTGAACTCAGATTCTCACTTGCAAAGCGAGTGCTCTAACCACTGAGCTACAGGACTCCATGATCCTCATTCTCACTTTCAAGGCCATCCATGGCCTTGCCCCCTCATACCCTCTCTGACCTGCTGACTCCCTACCAACCTGCCCACTCCTTCCGTTCAGCGGGCTCTGGTCTGCTCCATGTCTCCCGCCCGACTCGTCCTACCATCGGTGGCCGGGCTTTCACCCTCTCTGCCCCCACACTCTGGAACTCCATCCCATGGTCCCTTCTCCTCGCTTCCTCCCTTGCCTCCTTCAAGGCCGGTCTCAAGAACTTTCTCTTCGATCCTGACTTCAGTCGCCCTCCCACCTCTCTGCCTTCCCTCACCCCTACCTCGGCCCTCCCCCATGCTCGGGCCCCAACATCTGACTGTTCAGCGGTTTTGGGATGTCCTCCCGACGGGAAAGGCGCCCTATAAATGTAATTTTGTTGTTGTTATTGTTGATAAATGTGCAGCATTTATTTGTCCTTTCTTTGTGAGAAGAGACATTGACTATTTGTACTGAGCAATGTGCCAACTCTGGCACCTACTTACAGTATGAACAAATCCTAGATCATGATTTAATGTAAAACTATTTCTATTTTGTTCCAACAGTTGTACCTCAACTTTGCATGAATGATATGGAGGATTAGATGTAAGCATACTATTTGACTTGGATAATGAGGGTAAAACTTGGAGTATATGTTTAAATTAAGAAGAGTCAAGGAGTTGTAGATATGTAGAACATGCCGTGAGATATACTTTTAATAGCAGTGTTCACAGCAACCTTGTCATCTGTCAGAATTACACCAAGGTTAAGAAATTCTAATAGCCCCTGGCTCAGTTAGTAGCAATCTTGCCAATGAATCATATGGTTGTTGCGATGAGGTGCTCTACTAAATGCAAGGATTATTACTGTGGGTTCAGGCCCCGCTTCGGAGCTCATTCTCCAGGATGACATTCCAATGATCATGATTTAGAGTACAAAAGTAGGGAAGTCTTGCTGCAACTGTATAGAGCCTTGGTGAAACCGCACCTAGAGTATTGTGTGCAGTTTTGGTCTCCTTATTTAAAAAAGGACATACTTGCCCTAGAGGGGTGCAGAGTAGATTCACTCGGTTAGTTCCTGGGGTGAGGGGTCTGACCTATGAGGATAGGCTGAATAAACTAGGGCTGTATTCTCTAGAGTCCAGAAGAATTAGGGGAGATCTTATTGAAACATATACGATTCTTAAAGTACTGGATAAAGTAGACACTGAGGGACTGTTTCCCCTGGTAGGAGAATCTATAACCAGGGGTCACAGTCTTAAAATTAAGGGTCAGCTTTTTAGAACAGAGTTGAGGAAACATTTCTTCACTCAGAGAGTAGTGAATTTATGGAATTCACTTCCCCAGATGGCTGGAGATGCTTAGTCCTTGAACATTTTCAAGGCTGAGATTGATAGATTTTTAAAAAATAGAGGGATTAGGGGATATGGGGATAGGGCAGGTAATTAGTTAGGTCAGAAAATCAGCCATGATCTTATCGAATGGCGGGGCAGGCTCGAGGGGCCGAATGGCCTATTCCTGCTCCTAATTCTTATGCTCTTATGTTCTAATGAGAATGTAGTCATTGGATAAGCCATTAAACCGAGGTGCTGGCTACCTGTCAAGTGAAATTAACAAGATCACAAAGGCTCTATTCGAAACAAAGAGATTCTTGAGGTGTTGTCCTGGCCAACAATCATCCAGATAATATCGGTCATTCACTTCATGGCAGTTTGTCAGACACTGCTGTGCACAAATTGGCTACTGCATTTAATTACAAATGCATACACTTACATTTTACAGTAAATCCTTTATAGCATTTTGACAAAGTGATAAAGTGCTGGATCAAATGCAAGGTTTATCATTGTAACATTCTGAAGCCAGTTTCCTTAAAAGGATATTTTCCAGAATAAGCTCACAGTAAAACAGTCATTGTTCATGTCAGGTATGAGATAAATAATAATAATAATAATAAAATAAGAGCAGATCATTTTCAGAGTGCAGCTGGTGAGTTCTCAAAATGGTTTGTCCCATTAAAAGTAAATTCTTTCTGTGCATGTTCATTAAAACCTTTCTTTCCAGAAAAATATTTCCTACCTTAAAACAGCATTTGTAAGCAGAGTCCAATTAAAACTAACATTTCACCATGCTGCTACGACAGAATTTAAGTTATAAGACCAAGAACAATATTTTGTCTTAAGTCTTTAGATTTACCAGTTTATAGTTGTGTTGCACATGTGAATCAGATGAAGACTGTAAATACAGTTTTGGAACATTAATTTACCATTTGCCTCCAGTATGATGCAAGTTTGCAACCTTTCTCTATAGCCTAAAGCACAAAGTCAATCCAGTTTAATATATTTTGCAAAGACTTGTATATTAAAAAGGGAGCAGAATAACACAAAATTAACAGGACATATCTTTCAACTGCAGATGAACACTGTTTCCAATAATTTAACAAGTGAACTAGCCTGTGGCTTGGGTAGTGCATTTATACAACTTACATTTATTCAATGCCTTTCACATCAAGAGGATGTCTCAAAGCACTTTACACAGCTGGTTTGGCTCCTTAGGCGGAAGGAATTGAAAGCACGGTTAAAGAGGTAAGTCTGCTCCTCTGCTTATTGTTTTGTGGCAGCAGTGAAGCACAGGAAGAATTAAATCACATTGTGATAATTAACCTTGACGATTCATCCTTCACAACAAGGTAAAATCCCTCAAAACAGCTTCGAATTTTGTTGTGATCGATTACATGTGGGGCACAGGTCTGGTTTGAAATGAATATTTTGTGACCTTTGTGCTATAGAGATCAAAGAGCGAAGTTTACTGCAAGATGGAGTCCTGTGGCGGATGGGTTAGAGCACTCACCTCGCAAGTGAGAGAACCTGGGTTTATTTCCCGGCCAGGGCGGAACGTTAGGCAAGTTTTGTTACTCCACACGCCTCTGTTTACCTTACAGTAAGTAGGAACCTGGTTGTTAATCACTTTTCTGGGGATAATAATCTTTTAAAAAATTATAATTTGGTCATTCACTCCACAACTGTTTGTGGGACACTGCTGTGCGCAATTGGCTGTCGTGTTTTGCCCACAAAATATACAGTCAATTAATTTTAGAGTATGTTCTGTGAAACGCTTTGAGATATCTCGAAGACGTGATAAGGTGCTATAGTAAATGCAAGGATTATTGTTATTAAACAGAAGTACGTCATGTGTACTTATGGGAGCTTCTTCCAATGTGATATACTGTGAGAGCAGAGTTTCCACGTGTCTCTATGATGAGCATGCTATACATCCAGTTAACCAAAGTTGCCGAACTCACATTCCTCAATCAGGAAATCTCTTCTTAAATCACCATGTTTTACACACTTATTACATGGCATGACTGTTCACAAGTTGGAGATGTTCATGTTAATTTTAGAATTGACAGAAAATGGTTCAATGCAAGTTCCAGTTGCTCATCAATGCTGCTATATCCAAACTTGGAATTATCATTTCATTGGATTGTTTTCAACTGATGCTTTTTAATCCTTATCTGGAGGAGATATTTTGGGAGCTGGGTTATACGTGAAAAAATAATTCATTCATCTGAAATCCTGATATGCTATGCCTCCTTTTATGAAAATTTTCACATTCACTGCAGTTAGCGAAAAGTGGAATTGAGGATTCATAGAGCCAAAGACTCCATGGGATGTGGAGATAAGACAGGGCAGTGGGATTAAATTAACACCTTGCTCTGATGGGCTGAATGTCTTTCTTTCTCTCTGTAAAGTTAATAATAATAATAATCTTGCATTAGTTATAGCTAATTTCACTTCAGGAATAAGTCCCCATATGCTTCATAGGATTCATTGTAAGGTGGAGTGACTTTCCGTTACTTTTGTAGGCAAATGTGACAGCCAATTTACACACAATGATGTCCCACACAAAGCCTGGAGTGAATGACTGATTTTATTTGGGGGATTGTTGGCCAGGACACTGGGAAAAAACTCCCTTCTTAATTTCTATGAATCCATGAAACATTGTTGTATTAACAGCCCATCATAGCTGATCAGTTACCTAATTGCCGTTGAATGTATTAGGTCCAGTCGAGATTGCACAGTACGTCTACATTTTATAACATATTAAAGAAGACTAATACCAACATAGCATAGCAATAGAGAGAAGACTTTATAAGTCAAATTTTGAAGTTCTGAGCATAGCTCTAAGGATGATCAAGAAAGTAAAACAAATGAAGGAAATAATAATTATTCCAAGGCTATTTTAAGGCATGTGGAAAACAAATGTGTCACTGTGAGAAAAGGAAGGAAATAGCAAACCCAAAACTGCAGTGGGTGAATAAATAGGTCAAAAATAACCCGCAGGCTAAGCAGAATTATTTTGAAAGATACAAGGAAGCAGAAAGCAAAGAAAGCTGGGATGAGTACCAAAGGTCAGAAGAGGAAAAGAAAATTAGTTTTAGCAGGAGATGGTGAGAAGGTCAGGTTGTAGTCAACACAAGAAGATCTGAAATATACTTGAAAGATCAGGAAAGTATAAGTAATAAATTGGGGAGATATGTTATGGGGAATCAAATGGCAGATGTGTCAATTAAACTCATCACACTGTCTGAGTTCGCCATGAAACTGTAACAGATGTTGAGATGAGAATTTAAGACATCAATCTATTATTGCCTTTCACTTTCGCTTCTGCTTGGTAATTCTTAATAATGATGAACAGACAAGCAACTTGCTGTATGATCAATTCTGGATACGATGCTGCTTCCAAACACTGTGTGGCATGGTATGCGGAAGCTGGAATGTGCTGCATGTTTTTACTGTTTATGCTCTAAGGCCCCACTTTCCTTTAGTTGCTCTGGCTAGAGTTATCATTACATTTTTCCGTTCCCTTCCCCTTCTATAAATGTTTTACTCCTTTTTCCTTCCAATGGGGTTCAGTTCCACAGCTGTTAATTGTCCTGTGGTACTTTGCCCAGGTGGCCATTATTCATGTTTGACCATTCACAGTGATTTTCAACAGATTATTTGATCATGAGAAGGGCATCACAATTGAGCCTAATTCTGTCCTCATCTAATATTAGGACGTGCGAACCTTCAGAAGGATTCACTGGATAGCAATAGGGAGTGGGAATCCTGGCTGGTTCCCTCTTCACTTCCCAAACAATTGCAGTGCCCCTTCTGTCAGCTTGGTTGAAAATATCTACCTCTACATAGGTCAGCGGTGAACTGGGGAACCATTCTGGTCTGGATAGCTTAATTACTCAATGGATAAACTCACTATCGATACAGCCTACACTAAGTACGCTTCTTCTGTATATTTTTAATTTCTTATTCCTTCAATTAATGGAGATGCAGCAGACCTGCAGGGCTATGAAATAAATAATCCCTGTGAAAAATTGGGTAACATCCAATATATTCACCAAATCAGGATAGATTCGCCAGATCTATTCCACACAGGGTTTGTGTTGATGGCCGTCAGTCATCACCAAGCAGGATCTTGCCATTGTGGTCTCTCTTCAACAAGCTTTTCTCACTGTCACACTTCCAATTGGCTTTTGACGCACACAGTTCTATCATCTCAGTTTTGGACGGCCCAACCTGGATTCATTCCATCACCTTCTGACATTATTAACCTTCAGCCTTTGGCGTACGTACATACGTAGCCTGTCCTTTTCAATCATCTCACTGACACTGCTCTGCTAATGCAAACAAGCTGCATTTTATGAATCCCTGTGTGTTGGGCTGACAACAACAACAACTGAGATTTATACAGTACCCCTCATGTAGAGTAGCTTCTCAGAGCACTTGACACTCAGAATCTCTCCTGCATTGATGGGTAAAGTGAAAGATGCAATTTTTTTTAAGCTGTGAAACAATGTGGTTTAGAAGTGAGGCAGAAATTGTCAAGTCTTGGAGTAAACTTTTTATCTTTTAATTATTAAGTCCATAATATTATTTTAATATGATGAAACTTGGCATCTATTAATATTATACAAATCTGGATAATGTGATAACAAAACATTCATTCTTGGTTAAATACAAAAGACTTTCACTTGTAATTAAAAAAAATCTTAATTTCATGATATTTGGAAATTCATCTTTTTTTTCACTTCGAGACTTTATCCTTTGACTAAAAGCCCAGGCTAGCTCTGGGGGGGGGGGGAATCTGGTCCAGCAAGCTGCAATTTCCGGCTAAGTGTAATTACTCCTGGAAATGCATTTACCGGCAGTTTTCAGCACTGTGTTCTTTTTTAACGTGTGAATGTACCGTTTGTTAAACTTAGCTATCTTCTGCTCTGAGGATTCCAGCTTTACGGAACAAAGAATCTTAGTGTTAGAGTGTAACACAAAAACAAACACAAAAAAGCAGGACACATGGACACTGTGAAGGCTGCCACTGTGAAGGTAAGCAAGTATGGTGAGATGAAAGCTATGGGCATCACGTGGACTGCTCATCAACACATTGGCACATGCTCGGGGAGTTGGACTGGTGGGAATATACACTCGTGAACATTTTGGGCCTGCGGAAATTGTTAATTTAATTTTTCGGTTTTGGGCCAGGTCCGAATTCCAGATTCCCAGTAGGCTGAGGATTTACTGTTTGTTAATTACTTAAGATTTGTGTATGCCAATTCTATTTCACCCACAAAATATAGTCAATTCACTTTCCAGTATATTTTGTGAAGCGCTTTGAGATGTCTCGAAGATCTGAATGCTATATCAAATGCAAGGATTATTATTATTATTATTGTTATTATATTACTGACAATGTATAAACCTAGACCTGTGAGAGAACATAAGTCAAATCATCAGTGACCCACATTCGGGAATAGAATGATATAGTTTTGTTGAAATAAGTAAGTTTTATTCCTGCAGAAATGTTAATAATTGAAATATTTTTCCATCACTTTTCAGGTTCAAACATTCTTACTTCATTTCTTGCTAAAAAGGCAAAGGGAGGGTAGTGAAAATTATTCATGTTTCTTATAACAGATTTGATAACACATTGCTTCTGTTAAGAAACATTGCAATATGTTTCTTTCCCAGACTCTCACAGTGTCATAACATTTTAACTGTGGCTGAAAAAACAGTGGGATAAAGAGCAGTAAAAAGAAAAGATAATCAAAGCTTTTGTAAAGCTGAATTATTAAAAAAATTCAGCCAGCTGACACCAATTTGCTGATTCAAATTTTATTTCCTATTTTAAAAAGATAAATGTTTGCAATTTGATATTGTGCTTTACCCCAACATGAGAAACATCTCAAAGTGCTTCACAGGGTAAACTGTAGTGATGTATTTCTTGGTAACTGCGGCAGCAATCTGTGCTCAGCAGTGTCACGCAAACAGCCAAGAAGTGAATTCCCAAATTTTGATCTGAAACATTGTTGGCCAGGATACCAGAAGAAACTCCTTTCTCTTTTGGAGTATTAAACAATATTCCATTCAATTTGATATAGCGCCTTTCACATCAGGAAGATTTCACAAAGTATTTCACAGCATTTACTGTAAAATGTAGTGACTCTTTTGTCAGCAAATGCAGCAGCTAATTTGCACAGAGCTGAGCTCACCTAATGCATTCACATACATTTCCAGCCGGGATCACTGTAGAGCAATTAGAAGAAATGAACATTGGCCGATATGTTCACCTCCCCAGGATGCTAAGGCCAATTGTATCTGCTGTACTGTCTGATATGATCTACTTCAAAAAGGGCCTAGGTACTGAACCTGTGATATTTTCTTATGGTTTAGTACTACAGCAAGCAGTGCTGTAATCAGTAGACGATTATGGAAGCTAAAAACAGTTAATTTATTTCTGATCGTTGCAGTCTAAAAGTGCCTTTGGAAAGACTGTGAAAGAACATTTAGTACTGTGGTGGATGAGTCACAATGAAAAGTATTTTAATTCTGCAAATTTGGACATCGATCAATTATCTTACAAAATGAGATACTGTTGTTTAACAGATGTTAGATGCGTGGAAATCAAAGGTAAGATTGCAATTTCTGATCTCCATTTTAAAATAATATTTTCTAGGCATCAGAAGAATCACAAAGGAAAGGTATGTAAATCTGTCTCTTTGGGCATCCATCTATTAATATTAACATATTGGTATGTAAAGACAACAACAACAACAACAACAACAAGATTCCATTTATAAAGCGCCTTTCACGTCAGGAGGACGTCCCAAGGCGCTGCACAGTTGGGTCATGACCCGAGCAGGGGGGAAATGGTCAGGGTGAGGGAAGGGAGGGAGCAAGGAGGGGGGAAATGGTCAGGGTGAGGGGAGGGAAGGGAGGGAGCGAGGAGGGGGAAGAGAGTCGAGAGGGGAGCTGAAGGCACGGTCAAAGAGAAAGGTTTTGAGACCGGCCTTGAAGGAGGAAAGGGAGGAAGCAAGGCGAAGGCACTGGGGGATGGAGTTCCAGAGCCTGGGGGCTGAGAGGCTGAAGGCCCGACCACCGATGGTAGGGCGGTTGGGGCGGGGGACGTGGAGCAGACCGGAGCCGGAGGAACGGAGGGTATGAGCAGGTAGGTAGGGGGATAGTAGGTTGAGGTAGGAGGGAGCAAGGCCGTGAATGGCCTTGTAGGTGAGGATGAGGATCTTGAAATCAATCCTCTGGGGGATGGGGAGCCAGTGGAGGCGAGCGAGGGTGGGAGTGATGTGGTCCCGAAGCCTGGTGCGGGACAGTACACGAGCTGCAGAGTTCTGAATGACCTGCAGCTTGTGGAGGGAGGTGGCGGGAAGGCCGGCGAGGAGAGAGTTCCCATAGTCCAGCCTTGAGGTGACAAAGGCGTGGACCAGGGTTTCAGCAGCGTGAGGGGTGAGGTAGTGCCGTAGTCTGGCGATGTTCCGAAGGTGATGGAAGGCGGTGCCAGTTGTAGTGCGGATGTGAGGGAGAAAGGACAGCTCAGGGTCGAACAAAACGCCGAGGTTCCTGACTGGCTTTGAGAGGTGGAGAGTGCAGCCTTGGATGCTGATGGTGTCAGCGCCTGAGGTGCGGAGGCGCTGACGTGAGCCAATCAGGAGGACCTCGGTTTTTCGCACGTTGAGCTGAAGAAAGTTGTCTCTCGTCCAGACTGTACTCTGACACAAGGACTGGTTTATGGGATGTTAGACGTGTGAAAAAAGAGAAGATTGTAGTTATCCAATGACCATTCTAAAATACCATAATCTGGATGAAAGGCAAAACACTGCAGATGCTGGAAATCTGGTATAAACACAGATGTCATTGGGAACGCCAATAGGTCAGCCAGCATCCATGGAGAGAGGAAAGTGAGCTAATCTTTCAAATCTATGACCTTTCATCAGAACTGACGAACATAATCTGGACGATCCTGAGCATGATTGATACCACTCACAAAAAGGTTCATCCCAGAAAATAAGTATTAAATCAGAAACAATACTTACCTGACTCACTAAAGGCTGAAAAACAGTTTGAACCATCCTATTAAATCAGCTGAATTTGAGGTGTCAGCCTGGCACAATGGGTAGCACCATTATCTCTGAGTCAGAAGGTTGTGGGTGAAAGACCCACATCGGGACTTGGATCTCATAGTCTCGGTTGACCTGCCAATGCAGTGCTGGGGGACCATCGCATTGTCTGAGGTGCCATCCCCTGGATCAGATTTAAACCGAGGTCCATTCTACCTGTTCAGGTGATTGTTAAGGATTTCATAGGACTATCTGAAAAGTGAAGATGGTTTCTGCTGTTGTTTTGGCCAAATTCATTCTGAATTTAAGACCCTTTCCCAAATATTCGTATGATGTTAAATGTTCAGATAATGATCTAATACATAAGAACAGGAGAGCTGTTGGGAGCCTGGTCGAATGAAGAGCAGAACAAAATAGAAGTTTCTTGTTTAGAACTAATAGGGAGAATATTGTATTCAAATGAAATATATGCTACGCAACAACAACAAATTGCATTTATATAACCTCTTTCACATCGGAAGAAAGAGGAAAAATACAATGCTTTAAAGATTAAAATACTCATTCAGCAGAAAATGCCAGGAGATTACAAAGATGAAATTAGTAATGCTTCATAACACCACTATATATTTATTATTATCTACTACTGCATATGATATTTGTCACATCAAATACATTACAATCCATTTTTAATTTCACCTATTAAGGTGTGAACCTTTCCTTCAGCACTGGTGCGGCTCATTCCACTACCATTTTCAAGGATGCAGGGGCCAGGGGGTTAATGGTTTGAAACATATGTAACTTACTTACACTTGATCGATGCTTTTATAACACTTTCAAAAAGAATACAAGTAATGTTTAATTTAGAAGGAAGATTGACTGAGAATGAGAACTATTAATTTTGCTGGCTGTATTATGCTTCAGAGTATAAAGAAGTCTTCAAAGAAGAGTAATTGCCGGGCACTGAAGGACATCAGCAACACTCTGCAGCTTATGTGAAAGCAACTGTCTGTCAGGCATATGATGCATTGAGAGTGTCCAATTGCTCCCAATGTGGAAGTTTGACATGACATTAATGTTATGAAGGAGATCTAACTATAGCGGCTTATTGCTGGGCAAATACAATTGGGACTGACCATTTAATAACAATTAGAATAGTATGAATATTTCTAAATAAGCAGAGGGAAAGTGTAAGCAACAGGCTTATTGCTAAATTGCAATTATCTCTGTTTGTTACTGCGTTGGCTGGCCTCAGTTAGATTAGGGAGAGAAAATTTCAGATACATTTCTCACCTTCAATTACTATCAACTAGAAAATGGCTGTTTGCAAATGCCAGGGGCCATTTTCATGTAAACTTAACATTGCAAAGAATTATGGACAAGTTATAAGTTCGGTTTTAATTTGGAAGCCAATTATCCAGTCCTTGTTTCTAAATTAAAATTGAATTGAAGAAATTTCCATAATCCTGTTAGATATTAAAATGTTGGGATAAAATGGCGTTATAGGGGAAGACTAGGTAGAATTTTGATTTGATAAGGACAGGATCAGAGATCCCCAAGGGCTTCCTGCTTACCTCCTGCCAAGAAGGATTGTCACTAATCTGACAAATGCAGATTTGAGCCCTCACTAGGTGGATAGGAACTCCCTGCGAGCTTTCTCTGGCAATGGAGAACTCAGTGTGAAATGCATGAGAGCATTGCCATCATCCTCCTGTCCATAGCTCGGACACGCATCTGTAACCATTGAGTGATGGTTCCATGAGTTGGAAGTACAGAGTTTCACCAGCAGCTAGTTACCTTCACTGCATACCAAATAAGGTAAATACTGGGCGCTGGATATATGCGTTAGAGTTCATGAACCTGGACTTCAGTCAACAGGATTAGGGTCCTCTATGTTATAAGACAACATATTAGAAGAAAATCTATATTCTGTTATATTGATAATAATTTCACAAGACAAAATTTGTCATATTCTTTGCCGATAATTACCTAAAAATAATTATATGGACTCCAATTTGAAGTTAAAAAGCATTGTGATGTTCTGTAGCTCAGTGGTTAGAGCACTCGCCTCACAAGCGAGAGGCCCTGGGTTCAATTCCTGGGCAGGTCGAACTGTTGGGCATGTTTCCTTCTTCCACACGCCTGTTTACCTAGCAGTAAGTAGGAATCCGGTTGTTAGTTGATGGCTGGTGAACTTTTTCTGGGGTAATAATCCCTTAAAAAAAATTGGTCACTCAATCCACAACTGTTTGTGGGACACTGATGTGTGCAATTGGCTGCCGCATTTCTCCCACAAAATACAGTCAATTCACTTTACAGTATATTCTGTGAAGCGCTTTGAGACGTCTAGAAAACATGATAAAGCGCTACATCAAATGCAAGAATTATTATTATTATTTAATACATTGCAGACTACTTCAGTTTAGGCTGTTGTGTTCTGTTATTCTGAATTATTCTGAAATATTCTGCTGTGAATGCTGTGAACATCAAATGCAAGGATTATTATTATGTGAGTCAGACTGGCTCAGTGGTTGCACTCTCATCTCTGAGTCAGAAGGTTGTGGGTTCAAGACCCACCTCGGGACTTGGAACTCACATAGTCTAAGCTGACACCTCAATGCAGTGCTGGGGGGGTGGGTGGGGGGAGTTGCATTGTCAGAGATGCTATCCTTCTGATAAGACATTAAACCAAAGGTCTGTCTGCCTATTCAGGTGGATGTTAAAGATCCCATGGCACTATTTGAAAAGAGTTTCTCCTGGTGTCCTGGCTAACATTCTCCCAAAATAAAAATTGGTCACTCACTTCACTGTTTGTGGGATGTTGTTTTACACATCTGGCAGCTACATTTCACTCACAAAATACACAGTCAATCCACTTTACAGTACATCCTGTGAAGTGCTTTGTGAAGTATTATTATTATTACTATTGTTATAATACCTACATTTGTCCACCTGACCTCTGTCTCAACTCTGCACATGTATCTTGTATCAAGACCCTCATTCAATGAATGGCTTCACTGAATGCAATTTGAGCTTCAGTGTTTTCAGAAGATCAACAACACAAGTCAGTGGGTATCTCCTGAAGTCAGGAATGTACCTAAGCATTCAATGTAAAAATATCCAGTAAACAAGTTGTATTTTTTCCCAAGGCGATGGCAATTCGTTTCCAATTCTCCAGAAAGTTTTAAATATTGCTTTTGTGCCTTACGTTTTAATGCTTTATTTTTCTTATTTAAGATAGTTAAATTGCCAGTAATGGTCAAGTACAGATCTTTGTGTTAATGCTGCAATATTCAAAGGCACAGTTAATTAAGCCATTTAAAATGTCTGGATCATTGTCACTGAATGAGAGTATTTAAGAGAAAGGATTGTTTGTGAGCTAATAGTGTACAATTCTCTATAGTGCAGTCTGTCCTGGTTTTATTGGTGCTATTAAAATGAGAACCAGTGTAAGTGCAGGTTTGTCCTGCTGCAGCAACAGATGGCCTTGAGAGAAATGAGACACATCTCTCACTTTAGAGTTGTTTTCCTCATAGGAAAATAGCTACAGAAATAGGATCAGTCAGGGACCAATCAACTTGTTAAATAACATATAGTATCTGAATCGTGTCACCCAAGGTGACTTTCTGCTTCAGAAGGTCACAAACGGAATCCTATATGAAGAGTATTGAAATATTTTCTTCATTTCCTGAATCTATTCCATTACTGTATGTAAAATGCACACTTCTCTGATCCTTTTTTGGGTTGTGTACCATTTAGTTTATCCAGCAGCAGCAGACCTAATTCTCACTTGTGCATCCTTGCATGCTTTTTAGGCTTTGTTACAAGGGATTGATTCCCCAGCAGAGGCAGAGCATGTGGTCTCACAGGCAAAGCATAAAAGACAAGTGAAACTCAACAATATCTCACAATTATGTGAGGCTTGCATGCTGTTAAATATCATGTTTCTGTTGCTTATTGGAAAACCTGAATAATATACTGCTCGAGAGAGAGAGTTACAATTTCCAAAGGCCATCATTAATTGAAGCAACATACAACAACAACAACAAAATTACATTTGTATAGCGCCTTTCATTTCGGGAAGACCCCCCCAAGGCTCTGGACAGAGAGAGTTTCAGACCGGAGCTGGGTGTTGGGATTGGGGAGGGTGGAGGGCAGGGGAGAAGCAGGGTGATCAAATGCACAGTCGAAGAAGAGGGTCTTGAGATGGGTCTTGAAGGACAACGGAGGGGATGAGGTGGAGGGACTGCAGGATGGAGTTCCAGAGGGTGACAGAAAGTCTGCCTGCCAATAGTGAGTTGAGCGAGGCGGGGAACATGAAGAAGGCTGGAGCCCGCTGAGTGGAGGGAGCGAGCAGGATGGTAGTGGGTTAGGAGATCACAGAGATGGGGGGGAGCAAGACATGGAGGGCTTTGAAGGTGAGGACCAGGATCTTGAACTATATCCTCTGTGTGATGGGAAGCCAGTGAAGTCGGACGAGGATGGGGATGATAGAATTGATTGAGGGTCAAACAAGTTGGAGTCCTGTAGCTCAGTGGTTAGAGCACTCGCTTTGCAAGCAAGCGAGAGACCCGAGTTCAATTCCAGGCAGGGCGAAACCTTAGGCAAGTTTCCTTACTCCACACGCCTAATAATAATCCCTCCAAAACCAAAAACAATAATAAAAATTGGTCATTTTCAATCTACGACTGTTTGTGGGATATTGCTGTGCGCAATTGGCTGCCGCGTTCGCCCACAAAATACACAGTCAATTCACTTTCCAGTGGGTTCTGTGAAGCGCTTTGGGACGTCCTCCCGATGTGAAAAGCGCTATATCAAATGCAAGGATTATTATTATTATTATTATAGGGTCACAGAGTCTGGTGCGGGAGAGGACACGGGCTGCAGAGTTCTGGATGATCTACAGCCTATGGAGGGAGGAGTTGGGAGGCCAACAAGCAAGGAGTTTGCAGTCAAGTCTCGATGCAATGAAAGCGTGTATGAGGGTTTCGGCGGCCTGCAGTGTGAGGTAGTGTCGGAGCCGGGCAATGTTGTGGAGGTGAGGGAAGGCTGAGCAGGTCATGGCACAGATGTGGGGTAGAAAGGATAGTTGAGGGTCAAACAAGACGCCAAGGTTCCAAACTGGCTTAGTAAGGTGGAGTGTGCAACCATGGATCATGATGCTGTCAGTGCCTGAGGTGTGGAGGCACTGAAGGGAGCCAATCAGGAGAGCCTCGGTCTGCCGATGGACCGTTAAGGTTGATTTAATCCAGTTGCGTTCAGTGGCACGCTCTTGTACTTTAAGGGAATGGAGGTGATTGTGGAGTCCTGTAACTTAGTGGTTAGAGCACTCGCTTTGCAAGTGAGAGACCTGAGATCAATTCCAGGCAGGGCGAAACCTTGGGTAAGTTTCCTTACTCCACACGCCTAATAATAATCCCTCCAAAAAAACAAAAACAATAATAAATTGGTCATTTTCAATCTACGACTGCTTGTGGGATATTGCTGTGCGCAATTGGCTGCCGCGTTCGCCCACAAAATACACAGTCAATTCACTTTACAGTGTGTTCTGTGAAGCGCTTTGGGACGTCCTCCCGACATGAAAAAGCGCTATATCAAATGCAAGGATTATTATTATTATTACCATGGTGACTTATGTGAATAGGAGACGGTTCTGGAAGAGAGGGGAGCAAGGGTATCGAGAGTGGAGGAGAGCAAGCTGTGCAGAAGAGTGAACGAGGAGGCTAGGTCACTGTGGGAGGAAGCCCTCTTGCAATGTTATATAGTGGGTCTCCATAACAATAACATATGCATGCATTTGTGAAGACTGCTTCTGTGCTTCACTAAGCTATTTCTTGGTTGGGTGAAACCACCTATTTTTGCTTTATATTGGGACTTTGAACTCATATATAGTCCAGTTTGGCACTGCAATGCACTGCTGGATGCTATGTTTTTGACACATCAACCTAAGGTCCCGTTTAGAAGTTCAGGTGGACGTTAAAGATCCCATGGCATTATTTGAAAAGAGAAGGAAGTTTCTCCTAGTATCCTGACCAATATATCCCAAAATAAAATAGGTCATTCACTTTGTGGGGCTTGGCTGTGAGCAACTGAGCTGCTATGCTCACTTACAAACACAGCCCTCCACTTCATAGTAAATCCCGTGAAGTATTTTGCAACATCCTCCCCACACGAAAGGCGCTATACCAAATGCAAAGATAATTATTATAGAAATAACCTTCGAGATTTACTCCATAAAAAAAACACACTCTGGCTGTTATGATTGCTTGTGAATGATTTTTTATATGTACAAATATAAGATTCTGTGGACTTGCTACATCTTGCGTTTTGATCCAGGATATTAAACTTCAGGTGAATGATAATACAGAATTTCACTTGCCTGTTTTGGATAACGATAGATCTAGTGTTGCAGCCAGAGAGTTGGCTGTTGAGCCTTGAGGGCTGGCTGCAGCATAAGTCGAACTTCACCAAGAATGTGGAAAGATTAGCAACTACAAACATAGCAAGTGGGCTTGGAGAAACATCCTTACAGTGATGCTATAGACCTGTAGACACTACAACAATAATAATTCTTGCATTTGATACTACAGTTTGAAAAAGGTTCAACTGGTCCGGGAGCCACTTCATAAAATAGACTTGGTTCCGCTCCTCAACTGAGTTATGGTTAGAAGCAGCTTGCAGACTGATATCCCCAGTGCAAATTGTTTACCATGTATTGTTCACTTTACTTAATAATTAAAGTTCTTGCTGTTCTTATAGATCATGTGTCAGCTTGGTTCAGTAGCTGGGAGCTTCACACAGTCAGTAGCACTCTCACCTCTGAGTTAGAAGGCTGTGGAATCCAACCCCACGTTGGGAGTTTGAAATCATGGTCTTGGTTGACACTCCAATACATTGTTGTTAGAAGGAGACTAAAAGTAAAAGCATAAGGCAAAATACTGCAGATGCTGGAAATCTGAAATAAAAACAGAGATCGCTGGGAACACTCAGCAGGTCAGGCAACATCTATGGAGAGAAGAAAGTGAGTTAATGTTTCAGGTTGATGACCTTCCATGTGTGTAAAAGCATATGTATCTTCCTCCTCTACCAATTACATAACCAATGTGTGACATAAGGACAAAATATGTGGCATTCCACTAGGTGTTTCTGCAAAGGGTTCCTGGCTTTAATTAGCACAAAGAGCACTTTAAGAAATCTTGCAAATTTCTTTCTGTTCCTAAATGGCATTACCTTTACTAATTAGAGACTTACCTTTACTCACTAACTTCTGAATTTCCCACAGCCAGTTTCCCCTAATTGGGCTGGCCACTTGCTGGTAAAATCACAACAGAAAATCAGCTTCATGAGGTTAGTTTCCTGGATGTTGTATAAGTTCAGATGTAAAACAGGTGATTGTTGTTAGAGATGAATCATGTGGTCTAGAAGATCACATGAAAAACACTTGAAGGTCTCAAAGCCCAGAGTGGATTGAGGATGAAAGAGGAGGCTGTGAATGGTGAATAAGGGTGAAATTTTCAAGGTTAGAATGGAAATGTTGTTTATTTTACTTGCGAGGTGTCATGCAACACTGGTGTAGACTGGGGATTATGGCTATGTACCTCCATTTTCAGTAATTTATCTCAGGGGAAATTGTCTCTGAACTCTTTACGTGTTTAATGAACTTCTGAAGATCAGTGATGATCAAAATACAGAGTATTCTGAATGTGGTTTCATCAGTGATCTATCCAAGGCTGGAATAATCTCTCCCAAATCAATTCCTGTTCATTCACCCCTTCTGCTAATTTTCTCATTTCAGTCCTGTCCCAGTGTCAACATGATCCACTGCCTGATCAGGCCATGTCAGCGCATGTTTACGTGCAAAATAAACCACTCTATTCTGGCTAAAAAAAGGGTTAAAAATTCCATTCAGTGTTAAGTACAATGTTGGCCACAAATAGGATTTCCCATTACAGTTGTGCATTGCTAAAGGTGCTATGTTATGCTGAATGGAATATTACCCCCACATGCCTCACCTGAACCTCAGAAATCTACTTCTTCTGCACCATTGACATTTCCATTTCCTATACCAGATTTCAATGTCAATTCTATGCTGAGATCGGCCAAATTTATTTTCATTTGGGCTCCAAAGAGCTAACCAACACATCAGACATTTGTATTAAAAATCTTGGATGGATTGAAACTCATGCCCTGACTAGGCCAATTAATAAAACTAATACCCAATAGCATTTGAAAAATATTTTTAAAGTTAATGTGCTTGAGTTATGCTGTCTGCTATTAAAGGCTTGATCTAGATAACTACTGCATCAACTTGTTTCCTTTTTGGACATTTCTAAATAAAGCAGACTAGATTTGGGCACATGTATTAGCATCTGTCGGATAATGCTGTATAAAATGCTGACAAAACTGTATAATTTGTAACTACTTTCTTTTTTAAAAAAATCCTCATTGCATTTAATTTGCAAATGAATCCTTGTCATCTTTGCAAAAGCTGCACTAATACTTGCTCTGAGGACAAATCCTGCAATTTATGCATAACGCATAATGATCAATAGTGTTGTCTTCCTAAACATATTCTATTCCTTAACTAAAGAACATTGTTAAAAATGTGTTGAGACATACTTCCCAATCTCTGAATAATGCCATTTGTCCAAAATAGTTCTGAAAATATTACAAAATATTGGATATTTTAAAGAAATCAGTTTTAAAAAGTTAATGGTACTTAAGGATATACAATCCTAGCTCAACATGGCAGTGCTACATTGTTAGTGGTGCAGTTCTTTGGGTGAAATATAAAACTGAGCTCCTTTGTCCTCATCTTCAGAGGAATATTAAAGATCTGCCGAGACATGTTTCAAAAAAGGTAATTCTCCCAGCGTCCTGATCAACACAATTCTAGATCAGTTGTCAAGTTTGGGACTTGCTGGGGAAAATATATGTTGTTTTGGACAATGGTTTTGTGTGAAGCCCTTTGAGATTGTTTTGTTGCAATAAAGCACTTCTGAAGTCCAAGTTCTTTCTTTAACTGTGCTCCATTGCCTAAAAAAATTGATGACTCTTAGCTGGAGCAATAAACCACAAACTCTCACTTTGATTCCCAAACCACTGTTTGACTTTTTAAAGCTTAAAACCATTATGTAGTCATTGATCTTTTCAAAATTTGTTATAAATGCAATTTAATAAAACACTAGGACTTGATTACAGTTAAATTAATTTAAAAGAAGTCTGATGGTGTATTTGCTAAGTTTTAATATTGCACCAGTTACTCCCAAACTGTTACAGGCTTTTAGTTGGCTGACCTCAGGTAGGGAGCAGTACAATATGTGTGTTTTATTTGGCCTGGATTCCTGCCTGGCATAGGGAGGGAAAAACAGCTGTGGTTCTTTTCATGAACAATATACAGTGACCCACCTTTATGTGAATGAACACCAAAAGAGGACAGGGTTGGCTTGGCTATTAAGACTCCATGTTCAATGCCACACAGTGAGCCAATGCTCACTAGGGGTAGGAGGGTGTACGAAGGCAAAATCGAAGAGGAGGGTCTTAAGACGAGCCTTGATGGAAGCAAAGGAGGGAATAAGGCAAAGGGACTGTGGGATGGAGTTCCAAAGGGTGGGGTCAGAGAGGCTGAAGGCCCAACCGCTGAGCGGAGAGAATGGACAGGTTGATATAGCGTTAGCAGGTCACAGAGGTAGGAAGGAGCAAGGCCGTGGATGAGGATTTTGAACTATCCTCTGGGGGATGGGGAGCCAGTAGAGTTGGGTGAGGGTTGGGGTGATAGGGTCATGGAGACTGGTACAGGTGAGAAAACGAGCTGCAGAGTTCTGGATGAACTACAGCTTGTGGAGGGAAGATTTGGGAAGAATAACAAGCATAGCCAAGCCTAGATGTAACAAATATGTGGATGAAGATTTTGGCGGCTTGCGGAGAGAAGTAGTGGTGGAGCTTGGCGATGTTGTGGAAGTGGGGGAAATCAGAATGGGTCATGGAAGTGGGGTAGAAAGGACAGTTGAGAGTCAAACAAGATGCCATGTTTCCGGACTGGCTCAGTGAGGTAGAGTGGGCATTCATGGATGGTGGTGTTGCCAGTGCCTGAGGTGTGGAGACATTGATAGGAGCCATTCACGAGGGCGCCTTGGTCTTGTTGACGTTCAAATCACGTTCAAGTTGAAGAATTGCCATTTAAGGAATGGCTGGCACCTTTGGCAATATGTTGGTTGGTACAACATGTGATTTGTAATTGGAGTCAGAAATAATGATAAAAGTGATTGCTGTTGATAAGTGGATGTGCAGGACAACACCAACAACTTGCATTTATATAAAGCCTATCAGGCAGGATAATGTCTTGGAGGACTCTGAATCACTCATTGCGCTCTGGAAGGAGATTATGTTGGAGAGGACATACTGCAAGTTAACATAACACACTTGGAGTAACCAGAAAGATCACTATTTGAGGTTTAGAATTGTCTATTACCAGTTCCAAAAACAAATGACCTCATATCAGATCACATTGATGAAATTGCTTCAAATGATTATTTCATGTATTTTTACATTTGAATGACTTGCTTTGCTATTACTACAGAAAGTTCTGATAGAGCATGGAAATTAGCATTTTGTAAAGGACAGCCTGCAAAGCAGAACATTAATGATTTATACAAATATCTGTACTGACATTGTCATGGATTCACAGTGCTCAGCAATGCTTTCCAACCAGTGTTACTGTTGCCGAGAGCAATGCGTGCGTCTAAACCATTGCATATCTAATAGGACATGACATATTTCCATAGCTATGATTAGATTATTCAACCATATCACAGCAGACAAATTCGCTGTGTAAACAATTAAACAGCCCCACTACCAAATGATCCTGATATTTATAGGAAGATTTCATTAATGTGTAAGGAGGTGACAAATTGTTAAAACTGTCAGATTCATAGATAAAGTGAGCCCAGGTTTCTGGACATTCTTTTCTCTGAGACATTTATGGGTTAAAAGAAACTTGCGTTTTATATAATAATGAAAATTTACATGAATTAAAAATTATTTTTGACCAAGAAATATTCTCAGGACTTAAGCTGTGTCAAGTGGAGTGTCACATACATGACAATAATCCTTTTACTTGATTAGTGCCTTATCACATTATCAAAATATGTCAAAGTGTTTAACAGGATTTCCTGTACTATTCAGTGACTACATTACGTAGGCAATACATTATAGCCTCCTTGTAGATGTATATCATAACCTCTTCTGTTGTGATCACTGTTAATATCGACATGATAGATTGTGTGTGGTATATTTAGGATAAGATTTGAGCTGTTTCCACCATGGGTATTATTAGGGAGTTGGTGAATGATTCATGTTGAGCTATGTTTGAATCTGTGATGACTCAAGCGCTTGACACTCAAATGAATGTCACTTATGTACTGGTTTCTGGGCAGATTGCATTTGTATTGCAAGTTAGTACAATATTAAACATGGCCTTTGTAATACTGATATTGCAAGGTTGGGATCACTCTGTTTATGACAGAACCCGGTTTAAATGGTATAACATGTGATGTGCACATATGAAGATATAGATACAATGCAACACTGTACATTGGGTGTGTACACAATTTATAAATTCAATTTATAAATTAGTTTGACAATATCATATCTATTCATCGCTGAGTATTTTCATTAACACATGCATGAAACTTCCGTCCTCCCCTCAGAGATACAGTTTGACTGTTAAGCCTTGATGAAGCTGTCAGACCCTATCTCATAACACGGTGCTGGAAGGAAAAAACGGAACAACGGCATTTTCAAGAGTGAAGGAATTATGGACACAGTTTGGATGAAGAGAATCCAGAAGCTAAATGTTTAGACCAAGAGATTGCATTCTTGTGCTCCAAAGCACGACTGGTTGATGAAGGTAAGATTTTTAAAAATTTCCTAACACTTCTTATCAATCCTTTAGCGAAAGTAATTTCCCATAGATCCTATTCAATGCAGCTATCTGACCTACTTAGACAGCAGCTGGCTGAGTGTCTTTACAATCAGAGGTTATTCAGAATGCAGCATTTTATATCTGATTTCATCCTGACTGGATAGACCTGTGTTTTATTTCCTGTTCAGTTTCATCTTGGTTTTGAGAAAGCTAAATGTTGGTACATTGAAGCTAGACAGAAAACAAGAGGTGAAAGGATAGCTGCTACATATATTAGATAGGATTCTGCTGGATGCAAAATGAACTTTAAATTTATTCAAATTAGCCATTTTTGTTGGAACAGAACCTGTTTCATGAGCTTTAGATATTTTATATATTGTTGGATTTCCTGCAATGTAAGCAAGTAAGTACAAACTCAAAGAAAAATGAACCTTATGCATCTCCTTAAGAGTTGTATTTTTATAGGATGGCATTTCTTTTTCTTGCATTTTCCGCTGCCAAATATGCCAACACTGGCTGAGAGGCTTGATAGGTGAAATATTCTACAGATATCGACTGTCTGAAAGTCTGCAAAAGCAGCAATTATTTGGGTGAACCAAGCCTTTGGTCAATGCACAACTGAGATCTGTAACTCGTAGCCATTGTGCTGAAGCCCCAGCACTCTGCGGCTCAGTGCTTGGGGATCTCTCGTACTGTGATACCCTTATCACCTTAAAGAAATGTATTTCATCACATCGACATGAAAGACGCAATATAAATGTAACTTATATCGTAATCTTTGTGGAGTCCTGTAGCTCAGTGGTTAGAGCACTCGCTTTGCAAGCGAGAGACCTGAGTTCAATTCCAGACAGGGCGAACCCCTGGGCAAGTTTGCTTACTCCACACGCCTAATAATAATCCCTCCAAAACCAAAAACAATAATAAAAATTGGTCATTTTCAATATACGACTGTTTGTGGGACATTGCTGTGCGCAATTGGCTGCCGCGTTCGCCCACAAAGTCAATTCACTTTACAGTGTGTTCTGTGAAGCGCTTTGGGACGTCCTCCCGACGTGAAAAGTGCTATATCAAATGCAAGGATTATTATTATTATAATCTTAAATCTGACTGAAATTTTGACTTCCGAAGACGCAAAAGTCGTCACTTCAACATCCTGGAAAAGAAACCAGTGACCTTAAAATGACTTGATGTTCATGACATTGTGATTGCTATGACTGCCTTTAACATTGCATATACAAGTAGTGGTGGTCATATATCACAAATGTGTCTAATACTCAACACAGGAATTAGGGCTTTGTGATCTTGTCTGTTAAAGGATGTTATGAATGTGCCCTGTTCAATGGTTCTAATAGTTCTAGTTAAGGAGATTAAAAAGTGATATGTGATGCATGAATTCACATCTCTGCGATATGATGCGATTTCAATTGTATATTCAGGAAATGTATTCCTAGCCTCGATTGGCAGAGTAATATGTGTGTGACAGTTTGGCTCAGTTGGTAGCACACTCACCTCTGGATCAGAAAGTTGTCAGTCTGAGCCCCCACACCGTGGACTTGATGTTGTGTTCCAGGCTGACACTCAAGTACAGAATGCAGGGAGTTTGAATAAGAAAACATTGTGAGATTCTATCTGTCTGTCAGGTGGACTCTGAAGACTCTGTGGCACTATTACAGAGAGCACAGTAATAGTAACAGAGAGCTCCATGTGTCCTGGCCTCCCTTAACCAAATTTATCAAAAGCAGATTCAATTTAGTTATTCCTCTCATTGCTGCATTTTGCTGCAGCAGATCAGCTGTCACGTTGCCTACATTCTACAAATAAAAAGCAATTAATTGTCTGAAACACTTTGAGATGTATGGCACTGCATCAAATGCAAGTTCAGCTATTTATGTACATTTGCAGGAGGGTAAATCTGGATGGATTCACCATTAAACTCTCCTTCTCTGCCTTTGTTTAGCTCAAATCATTTTCGCATTAAAGAAAGCATAAGCTTGAAAGCTTATCTTGGAGGAGGTGATGTGAAATACAAGTTTGATGTTGACTTTGGCAGTTCTTTATCATTTCTAACAATTAAATTGCTGACAAAGAGTCAATTTTTGTGAGCGAAACAGATTGAAGGATTGGTGATTGGACCAGAGTGCAGGTAGTATTTGCAGGCAGCACTGTTAGGACTATTTGAAGTCTGTCTTTGCCTGCCTCAGAGCTTTCCTGTCTATCTCACTTTTGTTGCTTGCAATTGTTCTGTCAGTTTGTCTCTCTTGCTTTTCTTCAATGTGTATGCATTAGCTCTGTGTAATTTGCTGGTTATTTTGCTGCTGTTCTCATTCCGCTCTTCACTACCTCATTATCTGGTTTTATTCCTACCTTCCTTTTTTTGTTTTTTAAAAAATGTTCTTTTTTAACTTTGCAAATGACATGCCAGATGAACTGCAATGCTCTTTCTGACCTTGTGTAGTCTGTGTGAATATTTTTTTCAATATGTCCTGACTTATCTTCCACTAAAGATAAATTTCTTCAATTTGTTTAGAATTTTTCTCCCTCCTTCAAACAATTTGATTTCAGTCTGCTGCTAAAAGAAGATTTGTGATGAATATCAAATGAACCATTAAATTGGCCTCGTAAAGAGATATCCAATTATAAGTTTGAAACAAAACTAGCACAAACAAAATAGAACATATTAATCTTTACTCATCATAAAAGGAGTTCCTCATTTGAAAACATAATACAACACAAATTACATTTATATAGCATTTTTCACAGTGAGCGGACATCCCGAGGTACTTAACAATACTCACTTGGAATCTGAGTTGGTGTGGGAGCCAAGGGAGGGGGAAAGTGAATATAACTGAAAGCAGATCAAAGAGGCAAGTCATGAGACAGACCTTACAAGAGATGAGGGAGGGAAGAAGTTCGAGGAATTGCAGATGGAGTTCCAGAGAGTAGGAGCAGAAGAAGTGATTAGGAGTAATGAGGAATGGGGAACAGAAGCGAAGGTATTTTGGGGGTGAGGGGGAGGTTGGGTCAGGAGTGATAGCCGAAACACGCAGGCCGATACTAGGAGCAGGGGAACAGCAGGACATGGTCAACCCGTTGGTATGTGGGGGAGGAAACTAGGGAGACAGAGGGGGTGAGAGAGTATAGGCTGAGGTGTAATTGTGATGATTCATAACTAATTATCACAGTGAATCTATTTTTCCATCCATTCCAAAAGACTTGTTGTGAAGATGAACACCCCTTGACTTTGTCATAAAGCAGAGGAACCATTTGAAAGAATATGGTCAGAAGTCACGTTAAAAGTGAAGTGCTAAAAAATGTTTGACTTCTGGGTCATCACGATTCTGCTGATATTACTTTCTGTGTTGGGACATTCACAGGAAGTGCCACTGACATCTCTTCCTTTGTGAAGTGATGTCAGCAGCGCTGCATGAATGTAATGCACAGGCTGTGACATTAATAATAATATAATTATCACCAATGATAATTGTAATAATAATAATCTTTGTATTTGATATAGCATCTTATCACATCTTTGAAATGTCTCAAAGTCTCAAATATTCTTCATAGAATATGCTGTACAGCAGTGTCCCACAAACAGTCGTGGATTGAGTGACCAAACTATTATTCATTTGCTTTTTTTGAAGGGATTATTACCCCCGAAACGTGATCTGCCAATTGACTAACAACTGGGTTCCCACTAACTGCAACAGATGGTGGATTGGTGGAGTCCTGTAGCTCAGTGGTTAGAGCACTCGCTTTGCAAGCGAGAGACCTGAGTTCAATTCCAGGCAGAGGGCGAAACCTTGGGCAAGTTTCCTTACTCCACACGCCTAATAATAATCCCTCCAAAACCCAAAACAATAATAAATTGGTCATTTTCAATCTACGACTGTTTGTGGGACATTGCTGTGCGCAATTGGCTGCCGCATTCGGCCACAAATATACAGTCAATTCATTTTACAGTGTGTTCTGTGAAGCACTTTGGGACGTCCTCCCGATGTGAAAAGCGCTATATCAAATGCAAGGATTATTATTATTATAGATGCCTGTAGAGTAAGGAAATTTGCCCAACGTTTCGCCCTGTCGGGAATTGAACTCGGATCTCTCACTTGCAAGGCGAGTCCTCTAACCACTGAGCTACAGGACTCCATAATGTTCACCAATGACATTTGCCAGAGCAAAATGCCCCATGTTGTGATAATTATCACTGGCGATAATTATAATAATAATCCTTGCATTTGATATAACGTTTTTCACATCTTCCAGATGTCTCAAAGCGCTTCACAGAATTAGGCAGAATCATACTTTAAAGTGAATTGACTGTATGTTTGTGGGAGAAACCCGGCAACTAATTGCACACAGCAGTGTCCCACAAACAGTTGTGGATTGAGTGATCAAATTATTATTATATTTAAGGATTATTATCCCCAGAAAAACAATCCGCCAATTGACTAACAACCAGATTCCTACTTACTGCTGGGTAAACAGTGGCATGTGGAATAAGGAAACTTGCCCAACATTTTTCCCTACCCGGATTAGAACCCAGCTCTGTCGCTTGCGAGGCGATTGCTCTAACCACTGAACTAAAGGACTCCACATAATTGTCACATCGCATGCTGCATTTTTCATCCTAAAGTGCTAGAGATGTACATTGACTACTGAGAAGATTCATGAATTATTGCAAGAAATCTAATGAGTTGAAATGTGGCAGCAAGGAAAAATAGAAAAAGAATGAGAAAGGAAAGAAGTTTTTGTTTTATAGAGCTTTGCCATTTTATGATTTTTGGAGGTAAGTGCAGCAGATATTTTTGCACAAGCATAGTCCCAAAATAGATGTCAGATGTTTAATGTACCTTTGAAAGCTAAGAGATGGGATCTTGGTTTAATGTTCCATGCAGTTATAGTAATGTAGTGGGTACTAGGACCGCAGGGCAGGAAGGCTTCAGGAATGGAGGCTGTGCCTTTTTAAAGAGGTGCCCCATCTCTGTCTTGCTTCTGGGGTGGGCTGAGAAGAGGGAAGACCTTGACCGGCCCAGGGTCAGGGATGCTGAGGCCACATGGCTGGCCCTAGGCCGAGGCTGGCCTGAGGCGGGCCTGAGGCGACTGGTGGCAAGTGTCGGGGGATTGCGAGTGCTTGAGTCTGTAAGAGGGGTGACAGGTACCTACCACAAGCCCAGGGTCCTCCTTGTTTATTGTGTTGCTGTTGTCCCTGAGATTCAACCCAAGTTGTAGTGAGAATCTTCTTGTGCATCTATATTGGCCTGGCACAGGGGGCATGCTACAATAATAATCCATGTATTTGATATAATTTATTGTTCATAGAATGATATAGATTAAACAGATTATACAGCAAAGACACGAGCCATTCAGCTAAACTAGTCTGTGCCAAAGTGTACGTTCCACACAAGCCCCCAATCCTATGTGCATCATGTATGCATCAAATTTTCTCATAAATACACTGATTCTTTTTGCTTCAGCCTCCAGCAATGAGTTCCAGCACTGGAATCTATCATCAGGGACAGGTGACTGAGTACTTGGTACAGTATGAACTGATTAGGGAGAATCAGCATGGATTTGTGAAGGGCAGGTCATGTCTGACTAATCTAGTTTTCTTTTTTGAGGAGATCACTAGTATGGAAGTTGTCTGTGCAGACTTTTAGAAGGCATTCAATAAGGTTCTGCACAAGAGATTATCAGTGAAATTGAAAGCACATAAAATTGGAGAGTTGGGTTGGTAATTGGGTTGGTAATTGGTTGGGAAGTAGTAGACAGAGGGTAGGGATAAAGGGAATGTTTTGTGATGGTGGCATGTAAAAAGTGGTGTTCGCCAGGGATTTGTATTCAGCCATCAGCTTTTCACCATGTGTATTAATGCCTTGGATGAAGGAAAAGAGGACTGTATATCCAACTTTGCAGATAACATTAGGTTTGGAGGCATAGTGCCTTGTATAGATGAAAGCATGAAGTTACAAAGGGATACAGACAGAATTCCATCATGAACTCAATCCACTGTTTGTGGGACAGTGCTGAGTGCAATTGGCTGCCGCATTTCGCCCACAAAATATACAACAACAAAATTACATTGATAGAGCGCTTTTCACGTCAGAAGTAAGGAGTCAGCAGGTCAGATTCACTTTACAGGATATTCCGTGAAATGCTTTGAGACATCTCAAAGACGTAAGGTGTGATATCAAATACAAATATTATTATTAGATTAAACAAATTGGCACAACTATGGCATATAGAATTCAGTGTGAGGTCATCCACTTTGGATCCAAGAAAGACAAATCTGAATATTTCCTTAATGGTGAATGTGGAGTCCTGTAGCTCAGTTGCTAGAGTGCTCACTTTGCAGATGAGAGACCTGAGTTTGATTCCCAGCAGGGCGAAATGTTGGGCAAATTTCTTTAACCACACGCCTCTGTTTACCTAGCAGTAAGTAGGAACCTGGTTGTAAAAAAATAATGAATTTGTTACTTCGTGTCTGCCTTATCACATCTACCAGACATCTCAAAGTGCTTCACAGAATGTACTGTAAAGTGAATTGACTGTATATTTTGTGTTTGGTGTTGTCTGCGACATATCTCCTACATCTGAATCCAAATCATTATGTACAGTAGTGATCCTAGTACAGATCCCTGTGGGAACACCAATTCCTACTTCTTGCCAGTCTGAGAAGCTGCCCTTTCTTTATTCTTGTTTTCTATTTTCAAGCTATTTCTGAATTCATTCTACTAACTTTCCCTTGACTTAACATTCCCTGATTTTAGCCATGTAGGATTTACTGTAAGAATTACTGTGGTTAAATGTACTGGACTTCTGTTTAACATCTCAAGGACAGCCCCTTCGAAAATGCAGCACATCCCAGCACTGAATTGGAGAGTCATCCTAGACTGTGAGATCACAGTCCCAAAGAACCCACAGACTCAGAGCCAGGCTGACACTTAAATTGATCAAGAGTCTGGCAGAGACAGGCAGGGATCACATTGAGGTTGATCTCTCTGTACCTCACCCAGAAAGTATAGAATACAACCTCCAGAGTGAGACAGGCAAACGTGAATGTTAGAGTAAATTATATGTGGAATATGGAAGGAACAAGGTAAGGCCAATAGCCTCTTCTTTATCCATGCATTATTATACAGGGTATCATTGGTAAAACTTCATGTCATTTGATGGTATTGACTGCAGCATTGCTTGCCCTGGTCTGATTCTTTATCATGCATACATGGACTTCACAAAATTTGAGTTGAAAAATGCTAAAAAAAGTATAGAAATATTCCTATGTCCTTAATCTGCTTGTCACTTTTCAGTGAAAAAAGCACTGTCACCTTCCTAGTTCTAATTAGGTCTTGTTGTATTCCTCTGGGTTTATAATGGATTGTACTCTTACTTGCCTGGCCTGCATATGTCAACCACACCTGGGTGACGGATTACTTTTGTCCTCACAAATGTTTTTTAAATGATGCCATCAGGAATTTCATATCATTTGCATTTCATTAACATAGGCATCAACCTTCAAAGTAATGTTTGCTCCTTTTGTGTGTTTTAGTCAAGTGGTGACAATTTGTCATTTTGACATTGACTTTGGACACCTAGCCTCGGTAAACCTTGCTAAAAATATCTCTGGAATCTGACAGTTACAAGAGACCTTTGTCATTCAATATCTCCTTCAGAAGGACAATAGCCCTTATTTGTTCTGACGATTCTTTTCACGCTTTATGAGACATTTATTGTGTGGCTTTGCTTTCTTTCCGTGAACAAACATCTACAAATGATAGTTTGGATTTTTTTTTACTGAAACATGTTACGCAGGAGAGAAATGATTCATGGTTTGGTAGGAAGCTAATGTAATTTGGGGATGACGATCTCTAAATGCAGAAATGTTTGAAACTTCTAGATTATATGATTACCCTCAGCTTCTTACCACAGCACTTCTCCATGTACTTTGCAAGGCATGTTAAACTCAGTAGGCCTGAGTTTGCTGAGCAGAGAGAGTAGGCAGAGGAATGAGGTAGAAGATCACATGAGTAGAAAGTTGATAGTGCGTGAAGGGATTTAGAGGTGAGAACATTGAAAATGATCTATTATGAGGTAGGGAGTCAGGGGAGCTTGGTGAAGACTGGGGTGGGGTGATGCGCACAGGAGTTTAATGTGGGTGAGGATGTGGATGGTGGAACTGGTGATTTAGTGCATTTAAGAAGTTGAGCTGGGAGGTAACGGAAGTGTGAAACAATGGTTTTGACAATGTTTTGGTGTGAGATGTGGTAAAGTGGACAAGGTGAAAGAAAAACAGTCTTGGTCAGGGACTGAATGTAAAGAAAGAAGGAGAGCTGAGGATCAAGCTGATTGCCAAGGTTGCGCGCTGGTTCAGTGAGTTTGGGAGGTAGAGAGGGTCATAGACAGAAGAGAGAAGATATTAGGGGGAGCAGAGGAGGTGGCTTTTATCCTGTCCATGTTAAGCTGCAGGAAATTGAAGCTCATCCAGGTCTTGATGACTGATAGGGAGCCAGGTGGAATGTCAGTGGATCAGAATCCAGGATAAAATTAGTGTGAATAGAAGAATTATTGCCTGAACTAAAAGATTCCAGCCCTTTAAGTACTCAAGTTCACCAGCATCACGTATCTATCTGGTTCATTTGTGCAGATCCCTGCAATGCTCATGTATGTTGAGATAATAATCCTTGAATATGATATAGACCTTACTTATATTGTCGAGCTGTCTCAAAGCTCTTCAAAGATTTTTATTGTGAAATGTAGTGTCTGTGTATTTGTAGGCAAATATGGCAGCCAATTTGCACATAGCAATATGTCACAAACAGACATGAAGCAAATGACCAATTTTATCTGGGGGATTATTGGATTGATCACCAGGAGAAACTCCCTTCTCTTTTCGAATAGTGCCATGATTATAGAACATCAAACTATAAACAGAGTTTGATGGTAGAGAAATATCTTATCTTGAAGGGCAGCACCTATGACAATACAGCACGCTCCTCTGCACTCGAGTTTCAGCTTAGACTGTGAGTTCAAAGTCCTGACGTGAGGCTTGAAACTGACTCAGAAGCGAGAGTGCTACCAATTAAGCCAGGCTGAGATGACGATTGGGAGAAATAAAATGGGAAAAGGATACAAAACTAAATGGGGTGGAAAGGAGGACAACATAAGACAATTTCCCTTGCAGAAACTGCAAATTTATATAAATCTGCAACTAGTTTTACCTGTTTTACTAGAGTCTAAATTTTGTGCTGCTTCTCTATAAAACAAATAATTCAGAAGCATTGAATTAAAAGAAACTTTAAGGTGTAGTTTATTAAAGCACATACCAAATCCGAAGGTTTTTATTTTGTTTAAAAAAAAAAGTTTATTTGCGTACAAACAAAGTTCACCCCTTGATGTCACTTGAAGTAAGCAGGATTTCAGAGCTCATGCATAATTCTATATATTTAGCACACACTTAAAAAGATGAAGATATTGCCTTGCTGCACAGTCCATATGCACATTGTTTGTATGCATTGGTGAATTACTGATTGTTACCTGCAACAGACTAAGATGCCATCATTCCTTTCCCTGAGATTCCTGGCTGATCTTCAAGAGCTGCCGAGTCACTTATCCTTTTCACTTATCTTCCTCTGAAATAATGAATAAAGTTGATGTGCTTTCCTAATATGCACTTGCCAAGATCCTCATTCCATCATTTGGCTGAATGCCTGCTCAAATAAAGGAACCATTTTTTCCATGTTAACAAAAGCACATCAGCTAATGTAATAAAATAACTACTGTATCTTTGCACTGTGTTTGAAATCGTTGTACATTTTATGTATGTGCAGCTGTGTCCTTTTGGTCAGGCTGACTGCAAGCGCTTTGGGACGTCCTCCCGACGTGAAAAGCGCTATATCAAATGCAAGGATTATTATTATTGACCTTTCTTGTTATTTCCTTCCATGCCTCTTGCCTAGCTGAACCACCTGGAATCTATGGATCTGAAGCTCCACAATAGTTTTCTCCTGTAAAATTGGAGTAGCCTCATCTCTTCTTAGTCATCCATCCCTCTTCTGTTGCTGTAGCATATCCTTTCTCTTCATTTTTTTTCTGTTTTTCACCATATTTTCCATTCAAAATCAAAGTAAAATTATCCTGCAGGCAATAATATCTTGCTGGGGTCATTACTGGCCTTGTTTATTAAATCAGATAGAAAACATAAACCCAGATATCTCTTTGGAATGCACCAAGGTAGTCGAATGAGAGGATGTAGATTTAAAGTTACAAAAGGCAATTTCAGAATGGATGCCAGAAGCTTTTCTTTACTCAGAGAGTAATCAACAAGTGAACAAGCTACCAGGGAGCATGGTTAAGCCCAAAAGACTGGAGTAATTAAAAAAAAAGCCTGGTGTGATGGAAAGTGATGATAATGGTAGTAATTTAGAAAGATGAGATCAGATGGGCTTAAGGACCTTTTACATCTGAACCAATCTTGTGGTCTTGTGAAGCAATTCTGGAGCTTCATTCTCATTGGCTGCTCTTTTGAGGGCCTATTGACTCACGTGGAATTGATCAGCGTTGACATTCCCACATAAACATTTTTATTCTTTAACTCTTTCAGTATAAATCCACCAAAAAAAACTCTAGTTTTTACTGAGAATACTAATTTGCCAGGAGTCCATGGCACATATGATTGTCACATTTTCTTTGAAAACTTCAATGACAACAAAAACAACAACAACTTGTGTTTCTATTGTGCCCTCCACACAAGGGAGTGTCTTGGAGCATGGAACTGTAGCAGGATTGTGGCTGGGGAGGGAGGGAGAGGCCTCCATAGGCATGGTCGACGGACAGACTATAAAAGGGAGCGCAATGGGGAATAAAAAATAGGCTTAGTGTAGGTTTGCAAAATGCATAATAGACAGTGACCCTCATCCTTAAAGGCACAAACATGTTTATTTGGCATTCTTCCAGATTTGCGCAAACTAACATTCAAAATCAGCATGACCTTGCGAGTCAATGAATGTCAACTCATGTGGTCTGTGCTTGGAGTAATCTTACCATGTTCTTTTATGAAGATTCACCCAACTCATCAGCTATATTTGTCTGAACAAGAAAATGCTTCTTAAGGCACTGTTGCAGCTGCTTTTAGATCATGTTTGAACTTGGCATTTTTCCCACCGACTAGTTTTGATCCAAATGTTACTGTATTCTATCAGCTTCATTTAAAGGGCTCAGTGCAAATGCTATCTTTCACTGATTGATCAATGACAAATGTGGACAGCCAAGACTGCAGCCCCAAATCATCCCAATACACCACAGGGCAGTATTAACCCCAGAGCACAATGGATATAGAAAACAGCAATTGTGATCCTCTCAAAGCAAAAAGGACCATTTATCAGTTTTCTGACTAATATTGTGCACACTCTTACATCAGACAGCACTTTGTAAAAGCTTAAGAGTTCTGAGCATTACCTGCTAGTCAATATGAAAAGGTTCCCAAAACACTACACTTTACTGTAAGATGATCATTCATGCACTTTAGGGTGTCTTCCTGATGCAAAAGATGCTATATAGATGTATGTATTCCTATGAATTAAGAATCTGCCTTTTTACAGTGTTTTATCATACTGGAACATCTCAAAACATCTAACAGGTGAATTATAGTCAAATACAGCGATTGGTTTTGTAGGCAAATGATTCAGATATTTGTACCAGCAAAGTCTCTCAAAGAATCATAAATGAATGATAGATTCATCCAGAAGAAGAAGGGACAATGAGAGAAATTCCATTACCTTTTCAACTAGCACTCTAATAATGCATCACTCACAGAGTACTGCACTGAAACATTGGCCTAGACTGAATTCAAGTCCCAACAAATCTTGTGTAGTTTATGCCCCAACGTATTTTTCCGTGGACTGTAAATGATGCATCTTCATCTGTTTGACTGGCTTGCTTTTCAACTGCTACCGGGGATTCATACTATTGACAATATCCTGGAATCCTGAGCTTATAAGTGGGGACAGAACTGGTGACTCTGAACACTGACAATCCACCTTTCAGCACATAACAATAGATGGCAGCTCCAGAAGATCAGCAGACACACTTCAACCAGCAGGAACAATGTAAATTATTAGAAGATAAAGGGTTGTTAATTTTATTTAAAATATATTATCTGACGCATTAGAAATCTGTCTATACAGTCCCATTCTTCATTAACATTCCTCTCGTCACCAGAGATCGTGCCTTAACTCCTTTTTTGTCCTGTTGGTACTGAAGGAACAGTGCGGGCAGCCTGAGGCATAGCTGGGAAGCAGACCAGTGCCCACTGGGTGGAAAGAACAACCAGGTTGGTAGGGTTTAAGGAGGTTGCAGATGTAGAATGGGGAAAGACCATGGAGGGACTTGAAAGTTAGGATGAGGATCTTGAATTTGATCCGCTGGGGAATAGGGAGCCGCAATCTCCATGAGTTAACTTTGGTATTCTTCATGTTTCCTGCCTGATTCACCCCACCATCAGTGGGTAAGCTTTTAATCATTCTGCTCGCACTCTCTTGAACACTGCATCATAGAATCCCTACACATCATCCCTTCTCTTCCTACTTGCCCAATGTGAAAGGCACTATATAACAGCAAATTGTTGAGGCTGTTTAAAACCTATCTTGTTGACTGAACGTCTGGTTCCTTTTCGGACCTGTCCCTCCATCTTGTGTAAGCTCAAGTGCTCAGTTAGCTGTGTGATGTACAGTAAAACATCTCCCAAAGTGGTAGGTGCTATATGAATGTAAATGGTGGTTGTTGTTGTCTAAATGTGCTTGAATGATATTGTAGTATTGTAGTGATATTGCATTGAGCAGGCAAAAGGGTGAGTTAAAGATGTTGACCAAAAGCAATGTTGAAGAGAAATGTTTTTGTTGAAATTTGAAGGCAGGGAGAGAATAATAATCCTTGGATTTGATAAAGCGCCTTACCATGCAGTTGAGACATCTCAAAGTGCATCACAGAATATATTGTAAAGTGGATTGACTGTGTATTTTGTGGCAAAACTCAGCAGCCAAATTGCGCACAGCAGTGTCCCACAAGCCATTGTGACCAAATTTTTTTGGAGGGTGTATTTAGCTCCAGAAAGTAATCCTCCAATTGCCTAACAACCGGGTTCCTACTGACTGCTAGGTAAACAGAAGTATGTGGCAGAAGGAAACTTGCCTAAGGTTTTGCCCTACCCAGGAATCGAACCTGGGTCCTCTCGCTTCCTTTGCTACCTGTAAGAAACTATTTTCCTTTGCTACGGGTGGCAAAGGAAAATAGTTGTGGAAGAGAGTTTGAGCCAACTCCAGAATTGTGGCTGAAGTCTCAGTCATTGACGGTGGAATGCAAAGAGTGGGGATCAAGTAAGAGTGGAAAGATATTGGGAGCCAATAGACATTGACAAAGGCAGGTGTAATGTGTAAGCTCAGCCTTTTGACTCTTAGGAAATCTATTGCAAATGGTTTTATCGCATTATTTTAAAAAATATTTTAAAACGTACATTGTAAGGGAAAATCCAATACATATTAGAGAATCACTGACAGTAATTTTGCAAAAACATTTGCAAGATCAGTCCTGCTTTTTAAATTAAGCTTTAAATCATCATAAATTAATTTAGCACATGAATAACTTGGAAAATCCTCATTTTACCTTATTTGTAGATAAATCATGCAACTTATTTCATAGATCTGTGCGAAGTATTTGTAATATGGAGATTATATTCAGATAATTTTGGAATAAAGTCACGCATCTATAAATTAATCTATAAATCGATTGCTTAATCTGTGCATTCATTTATAACAATTAACAGCAATTACAGAGGGAAGCTTATAACTCCCGTTGTCATGCCAGGTTAATACCCAGGCTTTATGGGGATTGATCTTTGCTGGAAAATCTTATTCTAACCATCATAAATCTACTGTTAGAAAATAACTCTCTTAAAGGGAAAGGTGAACCTTCTGGCCCTTTGCACTACCAAGATGTCATCAATTTTCCTCAGGACCCTGGGTTGGGTGAAAAAGTAGTTAGCCCATCACAACGCATGAAATTTATGTTAGCAATAATACAGTATAATTTACACTTGCGTAATGCTTTTCGCATTGGGTGGACGTCCCATTACCAAATGGCTTGAAAGCCCCTTTGCCGATAGTGGGGTGGATGGAGTGAGGGATGTGGCATTCCCCAATGTTGGACGATTGAAGGGAATGGCTAAGGGTAAAGGAAGATACAGAGGCATGGTGGGGCGAGACCATGGAAGATTTAAATGCGAGAATGAGAACAAGGAGTTATTGTTATTGTGATCCAAGAACCGATATAGTCTAAAATGATCTTCTAGTGCAGTGCTAGGATATGCTGCACTTTTAGAGGTGCCATCCTAGACTGGTACCTCAAATATCAAGATAGCAGAGGACATATGGGAAATCAACAAATTGCATTTTCATAGTGGCCCTCATGTGGGGTAGCGTCCCAGAGCATTTCACACAACGAGCCAGAGGGAAGGGGGAGGTGACTGTAAGCAAGATCAAAAAGGGAGGTCTCTAAGTAGGATTTGATGGTGGGGAGGGATGGAACAAGACGGAGGGTCTGAGAGAGAGAGAGTTCCAGAGTTTTGGGGTGTAATGGCTGAAGGCACGAGGAACCGATGATGGAACGGAGGACACAAACCTGTGAAAATGACAACAACAAAATTACATTTGTATAGCGCCTTTCATGATGGGAGGACATCCCAAGGTGCTGAACAGACAGAGTTTCGGACCTGAGCCGGGGTTGGCATCGGGGGGGGGGGGGGCAACAAGATCGAAAGCACGGTTGAAGAGGAGAGTTTTGAGATGGGTTTTGAATGAGGCAAGGGAGGGGGCGAGGTGGAGGGACTGCCGGATTGAGTTCCAGAGGGTGGGGGCAGAGTGGCAGAAGGCCCGCTTGTCCGCCTGCCAATAGTGGGGGGACATGAAGCAGGCTGGAGCCCCCTGAGTGGAGGGAGTGAGCTGAATAGTAGGGGGTTAGGAGGTTGCAGAGGTAGGGGGGAAGCAAGACCAGGACTGTTTCTGTGCTGTGGGCGGCATGGAAACACAATTGGAGGGGTTCGTAAAGGGAGTAGCGAGAGAGGAAGGAGTGAAGCTGGGAAGCAACAACTCATTCCAGGGGCTTGGAGAAGAAAGGGAGGTTGGAGATGGGGTGGTAGTTTGGGAGTAGAGTTGAGCCCAGGGAGAGTTTTTTAAGGCGAGGGGTGATGACGGCATTTTTTAATGGGGTGGGAACAGAACCAGAGGACAGGGAGATGTTTATGATATCAGTGAGTAGAGGGGCAGGGATATAGAGCTGGGCGGTAAGGAGAGGGGTAGGAAAGGGGTCAAGGGAGCAGGTGGTCGGTTTCATGCGGGTTATATGGGTGATGAGAGAGGAGAGGGAGACAGGTTTGAAGGTTTAGAGGGAGGGATGAGTAGGGATCGTGGTGGGAGATGGGGAGGGGGTAGCAGAAGGAATGTCAGAGGCAGCTGAGAGGATCCCCTCGACTTTGGATTTGTGGATGTCCAGCATCCCCTCGCAGTTGGCATTTGAGGTGAGGATGGGCAAGGCATGAGAGGGTGGGTGGAGGAGCTGGTTCATGATGGAGAAGAGGAGCCTGGGGTTGTCCTTAGCCTCCAAGATTGTCTTGGAGTAGAATGATGATTTAGCGGAGGCGAGGACAGTGTGGTATTATTTGATAAGATCCAGCCAGATCTGCCGATGAGCCGCTAAGTTTGATTTAAGCCAGGTGCGCTCAGTGACACATGCCCGTGCTTTAAGGGGGCAGAGGTGGCTGGTGTACCATGGTGACTTATGTGAATAGGAGACAATTCAGGAAGAGAGGGAGAGCAAGAGAATCGAGAGTGGAGGAGAGGGAGCTGTGGAGAAGAGTGACTGAGGAGGATAGGTCATTGTCAGAGGGGAAGGAGTTCAGATGACTCCAGGGCAGCCAAGAGGGAGGGGGGGGAATTTTTTTCCAGGCGGGGAGGAGATGGAGGTGGGTTGGATGGAGGTGGGGAGAGGGATTGAGGAATTAAGGGAGATGAAATGATGGACTGAGATCGCTTTGTCGATGATGGTGAGGCCCCAAGTGATCACCAGGTTGAGGGGGCGACCACAGACTTGGGTGGTGGAGTGGATGTGGAGCGAGCAGTTGAGGGAGGAAATAAGGAAGGAAAAGTCAACAGAGGTAGAGCAGAAGGGGGTGAAGTGATGAGGAGGCATTTGGAGCAGATGGAGAGGGAGGATAGGAAGGTGGAGATGTTGAGGATGAAGGTGGAGGAGGGCTTGGGGTGGTGATCAATAAGGAAAATTTTGAAGGAAATATTGGAGGGGTGATGAAGGGTAAGGTGCTTAAAGAAGGGGAAGGTTCCAGAGCAGTAAGGGGATAGGCCGAGCGGGGACCGGGAGACGAGAGCCACACTGACTATACACATGGGTGTATAATGGAAGGTGTAGCCGGGTGGTTTGGCCTCTGTCAGGGGGAAGGTGTCACACCTGGAGTGATCCAGATCGTGATCCAGAAAAGTATATTTAGGACAGATATATGCAAGAACATCTTATAAAAGTGATATGTTTGGAATAATCTCCAAACGGTGTAGTAGACAAAAAAATATTGAGATTATTCTGAACAAAAGGCAAAATACTGCATATCCTAGAAATCTGAAATAAAAACAGAAGTCACTGGGAACACGCAGCAGGTCAGGCAGCATCTATGGAGAGAGAGGGGATTATTCTAAGTACTGTCAGGTGTCATAATAGAATGATTATTGGCCTCTTGCATTACAGTAAGGTGCAAATTTGTCAGGCTTTTTAGTAATCAGAGTTGTATGAGTAATGAAAAACGCAATTAAATGTTATATTTTGTCTCAGAGAGAGGAAGGAAAATTATATCAAATGTGTCTGGCAAGGGCTATAAAACACAGGAGTGACTGGAAATAAATTTTCCATTCATGGCTAGATAACAATTAACCATCAGAGATTCAATTCATGACAGTTCAATTTATATTGCACTGAGCCAGCTGTCAAGGAGTCTAATGTATACAAACGTAATTTGGTGGTGGTTGTTGAAAAGAAGTGTTTATTTCAGTGTGCTGGCCAACAATCCCCCAAATAAAATTTGTCATTCACTCTGTGGTTGTTGGTGGCACATTGCTGTATGCAAATTAGCTGCCGCATTTACCTGTAAAGTGCACAATCACTACATTTCACAGTAACCCTGGAAGTACTTTGAGACGTCTTCATGGTGTGATAGATAGGTGCTATATAAAATGCATGCATTACTTATTATATCAATTATTAGTTTCTCACTTCTGCAAGTCCAGCAACTCCCATTCACACTTGATCAGGAATAGAGTCAACAACTGCAGCAATGTATCAAAAACAGAAATGCTGGAAATTCGTACTGGATAGATCAGCATTTGAAAGAGAAAGACAGGTTGACATTTCAGTCTGGGGCTTCCAGAATTTTCTGTGTTTCAGATTTTCAGCATTGACATTTTTTACTTGTCAAACTGTGTTTATGTGATTAAATATCAGCCCTTCAACCAGGCTCCTACCAGTCCCACTGCTTCCAATGATTGCATCTTTGTTAGCTGGTGACTGATGGTTAGCATAACATGGATGCAGTGGTTGCCAGGACTGCACACAGTTTGACAAAGGGGTTATGTGCTGCTGTCATCGTTAGTAAAGTTTATTTCCAAGGCCTATCATTTCAGGAAGAGTGAAACAAAGTCTTAAAATCCGAAAAGATTTATTTCTCCAAGCAAGTACTGGAGGAGGATACTGATTAAATCCCAACTGTTTCCTCAGTGAAATACGGACACCTTAAAAAAAACATTCGCTTTTAATATTGGCATTTAATGTATATGCTCTTTGCTGTCAAAGGTAATAAAAACCCTGGTACAAAAGCAATCATGATTTTTCAATCATATATGCAAGTGTATTGCTCTTGTGCAAAACATTAAGAAATTCAGTCAGACATTCTCGCTTCCTCTTTAACTAAGACAGATCTTGCGTAAATATCATAAGATACCTTTGATTCCTGTTACATTCCCAAAGATGCATGGAAGAACTAGGAGGCTATTATTAGCATGACAACATTGGAACAGCAGTAGGTTTTTTCAGCCGTTCAAGCTGATTCACCAGTTTATTGGATCCTGGGAGATCTTTTAATCCATTTGCATGCACATTCTCCATACCCCTTAATACCCTTACGTTTCACAAATCTGTCTATCTCCCTTTTAAATATCCCAATCAAATCTATATCTGTGGTCTTCTGAAGCATACATTCTACATTCTCACAATGCTTTGTGTGAAGAAATGTTTTCAATTTCACTTCTAGTCAGTTTAGCTTTAATTTTAACACTGTTCTCTTGTGTTGCAACCCTTGGCCACAATAAAGAGCTATCTCTCAATTAGCTTGTCAGTTCCCTTCATTATTTTAATCACTTTAAACACTCAGATCATACAGTAACTTCCTCAGCTCTAAGGAATATATCCCAAATGTACCCAACCTTTTCATAGCTAAGCCCCTTCCTAGGATTAATCTAGTGAATCATCCCCAGATATTATTCAATGATAGAACAGTATATCCTTTTTAAGATTGGATGCCCAGAACTGAAAACAATATTCCAACTGATGTCTGACCAGTGTCCTATATAACTGGAAAAACACTTATATTTCAGACTACTTGTCATAAAGCCCAACATCCATTCATCTTTTTGATTTCATTTTTTACTAGCTTTTAATAATTTATTTACTTGGGTGCCTAAATCCATTTGTCCATCTATCCCCTTATTTTTCCCCTTTTAGAATGTATTTCCGTCTGGCAATGATGGATCCAATGTGATCAACCTCAAATGTTGCTTTGCTGATCTCTATCTGATCTCTGTCTGCCATAAACCCACACTTGCTTAACATGACCATTTCCCTTTATAATTATCTGCCCTCTTCTTCACAATTTACAAAATCTTCTAGTTTAACGTCAGGTGAAAACTTGGATGTACCTGCCTCTATTCCTATATCCAAATTATTTATATACTCGTAAAAAAACAGACTCCTGGCACTAACGCATGAGGGACATCAATTGTCTCTGCTTCTCAATCAAAGAATTTCTCTTTTATCCCATTTCTTTGCCTCCTGTCTCCTAATTAATATTCTATCCACGTTACGAGATTTCTTCCAATTACATCCACCTTAACTTTAGCTCATATATCTGTTATCACTTAAAAGGTGACAAGATGGCACCTTATCCATATCAAGTAGATTGATCGATCCTTCATTATCACTTCAGTGCCTCTATGCTTTTCTAAGTTAATGTATACATGAGGGAGAAGGGAACAGAGAATTATGGGCGAGGGAAGGTTGGAAGCTTATTGGAGTATAAACATCAACACTAACTGGAATAGTAAAATAATAATAATAATCCTTGCATTTGATATAGCGCTTTTCACGTCAGGAGGACGTCCCAAAGCGCTTCACAGAACACACTGTAAAGTGAATTGACTGTATATTTGTGGGCGAACGCGGCAGCCAATTGCGCACAGCAATGTCCCACAAACAGTTGTAGATTGAAAATGACCAATTTATTATTGTTTTTTGGAGGGATTATTATTAGGCTCTGTGTGGAGTAAGGAAACTTGCCCAAGGTTTCGCCCTCTGCTGGGAATTGAACTCAGGTCTCTCGCTTGCAAAGCGAGTGCTCTAACCACTGAGCTACAGGACTCCAAAAGGAAACCTTAAGGGGAAGTTTCCACCCAGATAGTTGATGGTATGCGAAATGGCAACAGTGTCTATTGTAGCTTTCAAGAGGGAAGAAGACAGAAATGTAAAGGGAAGGGGCTTGAAGGGGTACGGGGATAAGGAGGGGCGGTGGGACTGAATTGATCTCCTTGCTCGGTGAGCCAGTGCGGACTCGGTGGGTCGAATGGCCTCCTTCTGCACTGTCGATTTTTATATGTTTCTGTTCCCAGTTGAGCAGAATGGCTTATTCTGGGCTGTAACATTCTATGAGATCTACGTAATGTAATGGGGGGAAATAATTCCCTCAAAAGCCATATGGTGGCAGTTAGCAACAATAACAAAAGATCTGTATTCTCATGGGAAAAGAACAAAGCAAAATCTTTGAAACTGTAAACTAAATGATATTTAGGATGAAACCACACGTCTCACTGGTGTGTGAGCTGAGTGTGTTAATGCAAATAAGGCAATTACTCATTGTAAAATGCTTGTGTAAATGCAGGAAGTCCTCTTAGGTGAACCCCTGGGTGTCACAACACTTTAGTTGAGAAATCATTCAATCTTAAGATTTCTTTCCTTCAACACACTTGGGAACCCTTGTTAATTGACATCGCTGATAACTGTTACACGCTGGGATTTCAACATTAAAGAGCCACAGATACCCAAACAACAGGTATCTGGTCACCATCAGCAACATTTATACATTCATTCAGCGGGAGGACATCACAAGTGCTCCACACAGTGGTCTGTCGGCCTGAGCTGGGAGGAGGTAGGGAGGAGCTAAGGAGATTGAGGGGAAAGGTGACCGAAAGTGAGATTGAAGAGGTAAGTCTTAAAATGGCATTTAATGATAGGAAGGGTGGGGATGAGTCAGAGGGGCTCCGGGATTAAATTCCAGATAACAGCGGCAGAATGGCGGAAAGCTCGCCCACAGAAGGTGGGGGGTAGTGGTAGAAATCAAACAGGCTGGCCTTTTCTGAGCACAGTGACAATGACAACATTGATTGAGTACAATGTTTATTCCCCGTGTATAATGATAATCCTTGCATTTGATATAGCGCCTTATCACGTGTTCGAGACATCTCAAAACGCTTCAAGAATATACTGTTCAGTGAATTGAAAAAGTATTGTAGAGCGCTTAATTCACAATTGCGAAATAAACAAATGTTGTAAATAAATAAAATGGCATTCAGCACCTGAAGCAGGCCTCACCCACTTTTGTTTCCCTGCCTGCTGCACGTTTCCTGTTTCTTTTGCAACGTGACATGCTATTCATCTGCTGCTCCAAGAAAGTCATAGGCCTAGTTTAGGTTCATGATTGAGTAGTAACCCCCGCTCGACCATGTGGAATCAAAGAAAAGAAACTTGGTTGATTCTCTGCAGTCAGTTGCTCTGATTTGTTGTGATTTTGAGTCAACTGGCTAGTTGCTCACATGTCACCCTCAGATTTTAAATCGCAAAGAGAGACCTAACCTTTTCTATAACGTGTTCATATATATATATATATATATGTACACAGTGTTCTAAATATTTTACTTAGCTGTTTTGTGCCACCTTACACTTTTGGAAGGTTGAAATTATGGCAGACAAACGTTGAAAGATAACACTTAACATTTTTGTTTATCGCAGGTTCAGTTGTGTTGGGACTTTCCAGGGGAGGAGGGCACACACCCTAGAATTGTCCAGCAAGACTGGCAGCAAAAGGGCTCTCTGACAGGGTAGCTATGGAGCCAAACAAGGCGGTTACCACCTAGCAACCAAGTTGGAGGAATGTCCAAAGCTTGGAGCACAGATTGATCAACTGGGAACTAGCATTTTATTAAGTTGTGAGCATGCACTCCACGGCGCACTCCAAAACTGTTTGTGGGACATTGCTGTGTGCAAACTGGCTGCTGAGTTTTGCCCACAAAATACAGTCAATCTACTATACATTATATCATGTGAAATGCTTTGAGATGTCTTGATGACGTGATAAGACGCTATATTAAATGCAAGGATTATTATTATTACTTACTGCTCCATTTGGATTTCACGTTCCCAAGCCTTATGTTGCATCTTGCATCACCAAATTCCTACTCCTGTCAATTGTCCCACCTTGAATGGTAGGCAAAATGTCAAAAACAGTACACATCATTTCATGCGGGTTAAAAAAGGTCTATCATATGAGAATTGGAAGCTCCTACAAAATGTACTGGGCATTTCCATTGGTTGAAACAACTTGCATTCATTTAGTAGAACAATGTTTTGGAGAGCTTCACAGAAAAGGAGTTGGATGCCAAGCAAAGGAGGAGGGGAAGGGGACAAATGACCATCGAAAACAGAAAAGAAAAACATTAGAGATTGACAGATTGATAAAAACTGCTTGCATTTATATATTTAATGTACATATGAAATTCTCTTCCAGTGAGGAAGAGCAGGAAAATTGAAATGTATTGCAGAGATATTAAAAATGTACATATACTCACAGTAAATGACAACAATAAAACCTTTGTACCCTCACATGTCTTTGCCTTTATAAAGCATACCAAGTGAAGCTTGGATATGAGAGTTTATATTGAGAGTTTATATATCTTCATGAGCTACAGGTTGTAGGCCATGAGGTTGCTTTTTCCTCGCTTCAGCCAACAAGGCTGCATGGCAGTGTATACTCCATGGCTTCCTTGCTATTGCCTGCCACAATCCACCTGCAGCTTGCTGGTCCCCTAGCACATTGATGGAAGGCTGCCCATTTTGAGCACCATAGTTGAAAGCGACCATCTGTCTCTGGTGGTTGGGAAAAGTGACATTATTCTGAGAACGAGGCAATACTGCAGGAGTAGTTTGAGGGGAAGCTAGGATTTCCAATCATTGTGGGTCTTAAAGGATGAACTCGGAGTTGCAGTTTACAGTAAAATTGAAGTGGGTTCCTGGGGGATAAGTTTTCACTGACAGATACTGAATGTTGATCAGCTGAGAGATGCAGGGGTGAGTTAAAAATGGTTACAGAAGTCAATCACATGACAGGATAGGGACCTACTTTAGGTATTGCAGCATAGCCATTTGCCAAAAAATATTTTAGCAGAAGCACTTTGAGACATTTCAACGCTGTACGTTCCATATCAAATGTAAAGATTATTACAGATCCTAATGTGTGCCTTTTCCCATCTCAGTGCTTAAACCATCTAATGGAAATGTAACCACAGTTAGCAGCAGCTTTAGCCAACTGCAGTTTTTATGGAAGCTCAATTATTCAAATGAATTGACAGACGCACTAACAAATCTCAGCAGTGCCAGCTCCTGAGTTAATCATGCTGTAGCACCAAATGTCACATATTTTTGTTGAGGGAATTCAATGTCTTTGCAAACAAGATCACAGCTAAATTCCCTTCCAAGATCAGATTGCAAAAACATTTCCTTTTGGCCCCCCGACTGTGTGATCCATTGAGTTAACACACTGGCATTTCATCTGTAACACATGGATTTGAATTCTGCCCAGATTGTTTGGATGAAAATCTCTTCCATCGGTTATATTTGAGGTTTTCTACATGAATTGAGTTTGACTGGTGCTGGTGGGTGTGGGCTCATGGCATACAAATGAATTGAAAATTCTTAGGCAGAGGAATAAGAAGATGACTGGTGTTAGAAATGGTTAATACGCTGGTGCACCTGTAGTGCTTGTCTGAAGTAGTGCAGAGGGAGCTTTGATCTATATTTAACTATACTATACAAGCAAACACGGAGATACTCTGCATAGAAGAAGGCTATATAGGCCGATCGTATCTGTGCCACTGCTGCCTATTTTTCTAAATGTTCCCTTTTTAAATTGATCCCAATTTCAAGTTCTTTTTCCGAATCCCTTACTGTTTTTACTGCTCAGGTGATTATCCAATTCCCTTTTGAATTATTCTATTGATCCAGCCTCAGAGGCTAGATATGGTAGTGAACTCCCAATCCTTCAGAACTAAACTCTCACCTCAGAGTGCTTAATGCAGATTCTAACGTATAACAAGTAACAAGTTATGCTATCAAACTTTTCATTCCGTACTTATAATAGGAATTATCAACACAACAACAAATTACACTTGTATAGCAGCCTTCACATCTGAAAGACAGCCATGGGTTGTTGGAGTCAGGACGGCAGGGGTGCGGGTGGGCCGAAGGTACAGTTGAAGAAGAAGGTCTTTAGATGGGACTTAAAGGAGGCAAGAGAGTACCATAAATATTTATATCAATATAAACACAGGATAAAACATTAGCTAGAAATAGGGACTAAAACATGGTAGACTCACTGGGCTGTCCCAATTATGAACTGTTTTTCAAAATTAATATCCCTCAACTCTTCAGAGTAGAACTCGTTTGTCAATAGCAAGTTTAAAAAACTACACATTTGTGCTAGTGTACTAATCTTATTTCAGACACACAAGACAATTAACTGTAAAAATGTATCAGTCCTAATTCATCGCAGTTGTGAAATTAGAGGGTGTGTTTGTTTAAATAGTTACTCAAATATTCATGTGTTCCAGTCAGAGGGAGTGGAGCGTGAAATGGAGCACAGAGGAATAATCAGCTGACTGCTTATTAAATCAGATTGCCATTTTACAATTTCTGAAAACTGCAGCTGAATTATTTAGGTTTATAGAATGCTAAGGATGCATCAACAAGCTGATATCATGCACGACCAAATACTGGAATGGTTTGTAATGCATTAATCAATCAATCCTGCAGATTTATTCTTGTACCACCATGACAAGTCGCTGATCTTTCCCCTTAAAACAAATTAAAACAGAATTTTTTGCAGGAACGGATGGTACTTTCACCTGATTTAGAATGGACCTAGATTGTAAAGCAGCTACAGAAATATTTCACTGTTCTATTTGTAACCTTGTTCCTTCTTGCTGTTCGCTATTCTTGTTTATTCAACCAAATAATTGCAACATTGACTCCACAAATGGCAAATGATATAGATGAAAGCCATTCAATAATTCTGATTCATTTCCACATAGCTTTTTTTTGGAATGTTGAAATGTATTGTGAAAACAGCACTGCACATAAGGTATTTTAGTTGGTTCAGTATAAAGCACTCTTGTGTCTAAGACAGAAGGTGATGGGTTCAAGTCCCACATTGGGACTCTTAGTAGGCTAACCTTAGTTTCCAATGCAGTGCTCAGACTACCCTGCTTTGTCACAGGATAAGATTTAGGTGGATGTTAATGATCTCTTGGCACTCTTTGAAAAGAGAAGATCGTTTCTCCTTGTATTCTGGCCAACAATCCCCAAAATAAAATTGGTCATTCACTTAATAGCTGTTTGTGGGACATTTTTGTGAACAGATTGACTGTTGCATTTGCCAACAAGCCTATCATGAATACACTTTAGAGCACAATCCTATGAAGTTCTTTGAGATAGTAAGGTACATTAAATGCAAGGATTATTTACTTATTTTGTGTGTCAACTCATCTCAGTTGGTAGCACTTTTGCCTGAGTTAGAAAATTATGGGTTGTAGCCCCACATTAGGACTTGGACCTATGCACAAATTGGTTGCCATGTTCTTCTACGAATTAGTCACTCCACTTTACAGTGTATTATATGCAGCTCTTTGAAAACATCATCTTGATGTGAAAGGTGCTATATCAAACCTTGCATTTATTACAATGCTAAGGATTGGGATAAATGTGCAAGAGGTTATTTTTCTGTAAAGATTCTGAGTTTGGAGCTCAGTATGAGTCTTGTGATGAAAGGATTGCAGATCAATGCTTGTCAGTGTGGTCTGTTTGCTGTTTTTCTGAAAGGAACTGTGGGATTTCACTGCAGTGCTTTCAATTACTGACTGTTAGAGCTCGCTCTTTTTAATTGTGACACTCTTAGAGCTGTTTATTGTTGTCAAACATTCTGCAACATGTTCACATGAAAGTATATTCCCTACAACTATTTTCATGCATTAAGTTAACTGCAGATTTTATTAAAGAATCAGCAGATAGGAATAACTAAAAATGAGAAGCCTTCACATGCTTTTCTTTAGCTTTTCCACTAATCCGTTGTATTTACTTCAAATGGCCAATAAACCTAAACTCTGCCAGTAACCGTGAGCTGATGTAAAATGCGAATTAATCATCCTGTGTGCATGTTGCGCTGTTGCATTTGCCTTTATCCTCAGGCTAGATTTCAGGCTTCACTGGTTATGATGTTGAAATGCAATTTTTTTTAGCTGTTAAACCAAAGTACTCTGAGATCTGCAGTCCTGCATAAAGATAACAGGACTCCAGTGAAGCTGCATGGGGATTTACACCCACAGTTTGTGTAGTAAAGGCACTGAGGGAAAAGCCAAGGTGATAGATTATAAGCAGAGCCTCAACACTCTTCGGATGCTGTAATTATACAGCAGCGAGCAAAAATGTTTCACTCCCAGCACTATTGTGAAGTAGGAAGCTTGATTTATACCTCCTCACGGATTTGAATCAGAGATCGTATAAAAAAAATCAAGCACCCAATTTTGCAGTTTGGCACATGCAGAGCCTAGTATATTTACACAGAAATTGTTTTTTTAATGTTATTAAAATGCCAGTCACACAGTGCGCATCTTTTCTGCAGTAGGTGTGAATTACATTGCTCCAGGTGATGTTAGGAGCAAGGCTCCACTGCAGTTTAGAATGGCTCAACCCTGACATACACTGGCATAAAATATTACAGTATAAATGCAGCATTAGAATAGAACTATTGTTGATAGGTCAAGTCATACTGACTACAGATCTTGGCAGAGACAACCTAACCGGCAGCCCTTTCATGTTTGAGGCTGGGGCTATAGTGAAGTTCCTGGCCCTATAAACAAGTATCAGGTCTTCAAAACTCTTCTCTTGTGAAATCCCGTAGTCTAGAAGTTAGCGAGTTCTCCTCGCAAGCGAGAGGGCCCGGGTTCAATTCCCGGGCGGGACAAAATCTAGGCAAGTTTCCTTACTCCTTACTCCACACACGTCTGTTTACCTAGCGGTAAGTAGGAACCCAGTTAATATCAATTGGTGCATCGCTTTGCTGGGGGTAATATTCCCTTCAAAAAATCTGTGGGCCACTGCAGTGCGCAATTGGCTGCTGCATTTCACCCACAAAATACACAGTCAGTCCACTTTACAAAATATTCTGTGAAGCTCTTTAAGACATCACAACAACACGATTAGGCGCTATATCAAATGCAAGGATTATTATATATTATAATAACTTCCAGTTTTTCCACATATCTTTAAATTAACATAGAAGTACTGGATACATATCAGTGGGTCTGGAATGGGATTAACATTATGAAATATGGCGAAGAACATTGGATTGCCAGCTAGCAGGATATTGGTTCAACTAAAAAAAAAGTGTTAAGCTGGTATCCTGCTAACCATAAGCCCAATATGCAGTGCAGCCATCTGGACACAACATTTGTGGAAAGGAGGGGAGGGAATGTCTGGCTGCAGCAAATCCATGGAATAGTTGATAATTAACACATCAACAGGTGGCTTTGTTTAACAATGTGTTAATTGACAGTTTGTGTACTAAATATTACCACATGTCGCAATGTGCATCACAAATACTGTATAGAGAGACAGCATTATTTTAAAAATGTTTTAGATAGAGCGCCTTTCACATCAGCAGGATGATTCACAAGATTTACTGTAAAGTGTAGTAACTGTGTGTTTTGTACATGATTTGGAAGCCAATCTGCGCATAGCATTGTTCCACAAACAACAACTACAAAAACTTGCATTTACATAGCGCCCTACATGAAGGGTGACTTCTCAGAGCCCTTAAGAGACGCTACTGCTTGTGACAAACAGCCATGAAATGAATAATATAATCCTTTCACTTGATAATCCTTGCAATAATCCTTGCAGTTGATATAGTACTTTACATGAGTTGCTGTGAAGTGTTGTGATTGTTTCTTGTTGGTGAACACGGCAACCACTTTGCACACATCAACGTCTCACAAACAACCATGAAGTGAATGACCAATTTTTATCTGAAAGATTATTGGCCAGGACACAGGAGGTAACTCCCTTCTCTTTTTGAAGAGTGTCACGGGACCTTTAATGCTCACCTGAACAGACAGATAGGACATCATTTTAACATCTCATCCACCAGGGCACCTCCGATGATGTTGTGTATTATCAGTACTGTACTCAAATGTCGGCTAGCCTATGAGTTCAAAGTCTTGACATTAGAATGGAAAGCAAAATCTTCTGACTCAAAGGTGAGAGTGCTACCAACTGAGGCAGTCTGACACCTTGTCCAATATTGACTTGTCTACTTGTCTGTTATCCTGATTAACATAACGTGCAAACTCAGCTGCTTGGAGAGGTGAATCATTATATTTCCCACCATTCTTCTTGCTGTAAATGCAACCTGTGACTCGTGACCAGATCTAGAATGCTTGGTTCATGGTTCAATAACTCAATTGAGCCGATGAATGAGCCGATGTTCCTAGACTGTGTTTAATGTTAACAGATATGAATTTCTCTGTGGTGTACCTAATGCAACCAGGAATCGAAAAAATAGTTAGGATAAATGAAACACATTTAAAATATTATTGGGGTCAATTTTGTGGTATTTAATCAAGGAATCCAAATGGGTTTCTTCCTGTTATCCAGAAGTATGTCATGGAATTTCAAAGAAACGCCACGACCAAATGCCCCCTGCTCGTCCCTCGCATTCTCCACCCCACCATCAGAGGTCTCACTTTCAGTCACTATGCCCCGAAATCTGGAACACTCTCCCTCAATCCCTCTGCCTTGCACCCTCTCTCCCCTTTTTCAAGTCCTGCCTGAAAACCTTCTTCTTTGACCGTGCTTAGGCCGTCTCCCCCATCCCCCGGCTCAGAGTCAGGCTCCGCCACTGTTCAGCGCTCCGATACGCTATCCTGCATGGAGTATGCTATACAAGTACAAGTTGTTGCTGTTGTTCTTGTACCAAATGTCTGTAATGCCCACTCACAGACTGCCTCCACCAAACTACTTTGGGATGACGTTCCCTCAAGTCTATTTGACGTGTTTCCAGGTACCAGGATGAGGCCTCACTTGGAGCTTTTAAATTAAGAAATCCAATAATATTGTCCCTCAGCTCAAAAAGTCATTGCGCCATTTCTGAACGGACGACACTTTTACACTGAGTCAATGGTTGGCTGATGTAGTTCCTGATAGTTGTCTCAGCAACCAGAGTCCAACAGGAGCTGATTACAGAATGAGAAGAGCAGATATACTCTTGAGATTTTCTTTATTCTGATTCTGTGTGGATTTGGGGGTGAATCAGAATGAAAAGTACTTTTTTAGCTAGAGCTTTAGAATACTGAATGAAACATTTAATGCGCTTACAACAGTGACAGAAAGTCAAACATCCCCAATTCTGCCAAATTCTAGTCTACATTCACCCTGTGAATTTCCTGAGTTAGTTGTATGTTCCAAATTGGCACCAAAACAAGTCAGAAAGATTACACTAGAAACTGTCAGTGGACTCATGCCTCAAATCCTCCCATTCTAGTTGAGATTTTCTTCCCATGGCTTCTCATTATATCACCTGCCATACCAGCTGGCACTTCCCACGGGTACTGTTTACCGTCTGTTCTCACTGGCATTCTCCTGTTTCATTAAAACAGGTTGTCCTTGCACGTATGCATGTTGCATATGGAGGCCACAGAAGATGATTAAACTGATCAGCAGTATGGCCGAAGCATCTCCAGTCTGTGCACCGATATATGCAAAGCAGATTGTTGAGCTCGGATTATGGTCCGGGACAAAATAAGGGGAAATGAATTCAGCGCTGGATGGCAGAAAGAAAATTGATATTGTGAACAGCTCTCGTGCTGCTTATGCCAATTACAGAAGCTAGCTTTTAGGCGTGTGATTTTGTTCTTCCTCTCCTGAGTCATTTCCAATGCCTGTCTGCTGAAGCTGGGATGCTGACAAACCTGATCGCTGCTTAACATTTGTTCTCATTGTCATTGTCCTACTTCATTAAAATAAACAATTTCCAGGTCTAGCTATTTGCATTTGTTTGTTCTTATGGCATCTATAGAATAATATTAAAAGCAGTACACATAAGCAATACACATAAGGTAGTTATTATTACGATGCAGTCTAATAACAATGATAACTCTTGCATTTGGTAGAGTGCCTTTCATGTCAGAAGGATGTCCCAAAGGACTTCACAAGATATAATGTAAAGTGGAGTTCCTTTTGTTTTGTTACAGCCAATTTCGCACAGCAATGTTCCACAAACAGATATAGATTGAATTATTTGTAAAGTATAAACATTTCAAGCATCAGAAAGGTCCAGAACAGTTGTTCTGCATTTGATATTGCATGTATGAAATGTGAATGTATGCAATGGGCAGCTTCGCATTTGAATCTGCAATATATAGGAAATATATAAATTGGTTACATCCCATTGGGAAAGTTTCAAAAGAATAATTTCACTTCACAAACTTATTCCAAATATATTATTTCTCCTACAGAAGTCACTCACAGAGTGAATAGCGATGTAACCAGTAGGAAAAATTATTTTGCTCAAATGCACATACAAAACTAACATTCTTTAGCTATAATAATCATTGCATTTGGTATACCACCTTACCAAGTCATTGAGACATATCAAAGCATCTCATTGGAATTACTGTGTATTATGTGAGTGAACTCGGCAGCAAGTTTTGCACATAGCATTAATAATAATAATCATAATAATCTTTGCATTTGATATAGCACCTTATCATGTCTTCAAAACGTCTCAAAGTGCTCAGAGAATATACAACAACAAAATTACAGTTGTATAGCGCCTTTCACATTGGGAAGACGTCCCAAGGCGCTGGACAGGCAGGGTTTTGGACCCAAGCTGAGGGTCGGGGTGGGGCAGGAGGGAGGGCAGGGGGAGAAGCAGGGAGATCGAAAGCACGATTGAAGAGGAGGATCTTGAGGTGGGTCTTGAAGGTGGCGAGGGAGGGGGCGAGATGGAGGCTCTGCTGGATGGAGTTCCAGAGGGTGGGTGCAGAGCGGCAGAAGGCCCATCTGCCAATGGTGGGGCGAGCAAGGCGGGGGACATGAAGTACGCCGGAGCCCACTGAGCGGAGGGAGCGAACAGGATGGTAGGGGGTTACGAGGTTGGAGAGATAGGGGGGGGATCAAGACCATGGAGGGCTTTGATGGTGAGCACCAGGATCTTGAACTGTATCCTCTGTGTGATGGGAAGCCAGTGGAGTTGGGCAAGGATGGGGGTGATAGGGTCAAGGAGCCTAGTACGGGAGAGGACATGGGCTGCAGAATTCTGGATGATCTGCAGCCTATGGATGGAGGAGTTGGGGAAGCCAACAAGCAATGAGTTTGCGTCGTGGAGCCTCGAAGTAATGAAGGAAAGTATGAGGGTTTCGGCGGCCTGCAGTGTGAGACCATGTCGGAGCCAGGCGACGATGCGGAGGTGGAGGAAGACAGAGCGGGTCATAGCGCGAATGTGGGGTAGAAAGGATAGTTGAAAGTCAAACAAGACCCGAAGGTTCCGGACTGGCTTAGCAAGGTGGAGTGTGCAACCATGGATGGTGATACTGTCAGCGCCTGAGGTGAGGAGGCGCTGACAGGAGCCAATCAGGAGAGCCTTGTCTTGACGTTCAACTGAAGAAAGTTAGCTCTCATCCAGGACTAGATGTCTGACAGACATTCAGTCAGGACAGCAATGCTCCTAGAGTCAAGGGTGGAGGCAGAGAGGTAGAGTTGGGTGTCATCCGCATACATGTGGAAGTTGACCCCATGTCTGTGGATGATGTCACCAAGGGCGAGTATATGGATGTTGAAGAGGAGGGGACCAAGGACAGAGCCCTGAGCAACTCCGCACTAGACGGTTCGGGGGCTAGAGGAGAAGCCATTTGAGAAGAAACAGTCATGGATTGAGTGACCACATTGTTTTCTGAAGGAATTATTATCTCCCGGAAAAGCGATCCACCAATTGACTAACAACTGGGTTCCTACTGTCCCAGGAACAGCCATGGAGTGAGTCACCAATTTTATTTGGGTGATTGTTGGCCAGGACACTGGGAGAAGCCCCCTTCCCTTTTCAAGTAGTGCCATGAGATCTTTAACGTCCACCTGAACCGGAAGGCAGAACTTTATTTAACATCTCATCCAAAGAATAGAATATTGGACAATACTACACAACCTCAGCACTGCAATGGGGTGTCAGCTTAGACTATGAGATTCCAAGTTCCAGTGTGGGGCTTGAACCCAAACCTTCTGGTCCAGACGTGAGGGTGTTACCACTGAGCTAGGCTGACATTCACATACACAGAATTACACACTGTTATGTGGGCAATTAATCTGTGCCATTAATAAGTGCTGTATTCTCCAACAATTTTCACAAAGAGTAAATGGATGCATGCAATTCATCTGTATTTTTGTGAGGTGGCATGGGATTTATATTCAGAGTCCACGAGGTACAACTAAAGCAAAGGCCTTTTCTCTTTCTCCTCTCTTAACTGGAGAAACTCTGGCCAAATATTTGTAGAGTTAATGATAGAATTTGAAGAGTAAAATAACAACCCATGATAAATGCCCCGCAACATTCCATAGATGCTTTTTTTTGTCGGATTAAACAATTTCTGTTCCCATCATGATAACCTTAATTACTCCTCACGAACATTGAGCTGTAGATCAGGGTTACTTTACTTCAGCACTTCACAGGATATACTAATAAACTGGAATGACTATATTTTGTGGGTGAGCATGGCAGCAATATGTGCATCGCAATGTCCCACAAACAGCTGGATTAAATGACCAATTTTTATTATTCGGGGCATTGTTGGCCAGGAAACCAGGAGAAACTCCAATCTCTTTTGGAATATTGTCACAGGATTTTTAACGTCCACCTGAATAGGCAGACAGGGCCTTGATTTAATCTTTCATCCAAAAGAATTTTCTTGTTTCAGAGTGGTTTAAAACCATTGCTCACTAATAATAATAATAATCCTTGCATTTGATATAGCGCTTTTCACGTCTTCTAGACTTCTCAAAGCGTTTCACAGAATATGCTGTAAAGTGAATTGACTGTATATTTGTGGGCGAAACGCGGCAGCCAATTGCACACAGCAGTGTCCCCACAAACAGTCGTGGATTGAAAGTGACCAATTTATTATTGTTTTTTTTGGAGGGATTATTATCAGGCGTGTGGAGTAAGGAAACTTGCCCAAGGTTTCACCCTGCCTAACAGCTAATAAGCATGCTACAGGCTGCTAACATATGCAGTATGGACGACCGGTACAATGGGGTCATTTATTTTTACTAAGGCATTTCTGTTCAGCTTTTAGCCCTAAATGTCTCTGTCTGAGATAAAAGTTTTCTGTGCAGAAGTTACCTCACCCTTTATCTGATCTTCTGTTGCGTGGAAATTTTTCTTTGACCCCAACAGTGTGTGCAAGGTCCAACTGGTAGAAAACACACCCTGCTTCCCTATTCGTGGATGGTATTTGGCGCAGGCTGGCAAGAGCCAAAGCTTGGAACCCCAAAGTGTATTCTAGTACCACTGGAGTCGACCCACTATGGTTTGCCTCAATTAATGACATTCAGTTGCCAAGTACCACTTTAGAGACAGATTAGCTATTTTTGACTTGTTTCTTCTCCCTTTCAGTAAAACTGTTACCTCTGTTTGTGAGAGAATGCCATATTACATATTTCATGCAACGATGATACCAACTGATTTCAATTACACTGTTATTTCAAGCCAAAATAAATCATCCATCAGGAATGCAGCCCCAGCCCTAAAGCTCTGATGCCAATCATCTACACCACTTGACATTTCTAGTTTGCACTTCATGCCTGTTCGGACACAAATGTATTAACTATAATGGACATATGGATTCTGCAGTGGGTCAAAAAGCCCTCATTTTTCTTGTGAGTGTCACTGACCATGAGAAATAACTTATTTGTGGCCCACTTGTTTTACACTGCACTCAGTTTAACCCTTCTGTTTTGGAGGTGCTTTGAAAATTATAATGCTGTGGATCATGGCCATTTGAGTGCTGGTCAATGGGATAACAAGAATCAGAGCAAAGCTGATCTCTCTCTAATCGGCACTCTGATGCCATGATTCACAGGCCAATGAGACCAATGTGTGCTGTGTTCAGGGGAACTGTCACAACCACATACCAGCAATGTCTTCACATTTTGACGGACCGTGTTGGTTGCATTTTTCAATGATGTGATAATTAATATCATTAAAAATTAAATATTACATGACGAGTTGTGTTTTTCAACCTGATAGCTCCGGTCAATGAGGCATAGGCATGATGAGCCAGATAGCCTCTTTCTGTGCTGATGTTTTGAATGATTATGTCTTTCATTTCGTGTAGGTTACCAATGCTCCGAGATGCCATGAAGGGTGCTCTATCTATGCAAGTTGTTGTTGTATTGTAGGAATAATCATGATAATATGACTATTGGTAAATTGTTGGAAACCCATCTCGGTACAGAACTTTTAGCATTGGTTATTAATGAGTGTCAAACAAAAAATAATTAATGGTAGGAACTACAATAGAACAAGCAGGGAACCCAGCAGCATGAGGAGGGAACTGAGTGAGGTGGACCAGAGTGAGAATACTGTTAAGGAATTTGTTGAAAGAGGGAATTTGGCGTGGAGGGGGAAAGAGGTGCGAAATTATAAAATATATAATATTTATATTAAAATAATGTAAAGCATATTTAGGTAATATGGCAGGGCAGCTGAGACTGGTTGCATGCACGATGTGTGCCAGGAACTCCAGGATGCTTTGTGTGCCCTGGACAGACACTTGTGTAGGAAGTGTCTCCAGCTCCTCAAGCTTGAGCTCAGAGTTTCTGATCTCGAGGAGAAGCTGGTGTCATTTCATAGCATACGAAAAGCTGAAGAGTTCATAGATCAAACGTTTCAGGAGGTGGTCACCCCACAGCCACAGAGGGTTCAGAAGGAGAGTGAGTGGGTGACCACTTGGCATGGTAGGAAGAGGGGACAGACAGTGCAGAAATCCCCTGAGAGTGTGGCACTCACAAACCAGTTCTCTGTACTGAATACTGGTTAGGGTGATGACACCTCTGGGGAGGGGAGACAAAAGCAAATGGATGCACACGGGGGACACAGGGAAGAGTGTCAAAGCAATTATCATTGGGGACACAATGGTGAAAGGAGTAGACATAGGGAAAAAAAGGGCTGAGATCCTACAGGGAGAGTGTCAGAAGCTAGGGAAAAAGCTAAAGAGTAGAACCTCAAAGGTGGTGATCTCTGAATTACTCCCAGTGCTTTGTGCAAGTGAATATCAAAACAGCAGGATCAAACACATGAATGTTTGGCTGGAGAAATGGTGCAGAAAGGAGGGCTTCAGGTTTTTGGATTATTAGGACCAGTTCTGGGTAAGGTGGGACCTGTCCAAGGTGAATGGGTTACACTTGAACAGGGCTGGGACCAATGTCCAAACAGAGAGGTTAACTAGTACTGTAGGGAAGGGTTTAAACTAATTTTAAGGGGGGAAGGGGATCAGTATGTAGCATTACAGAGGACAAACAAGTTACATAGATGGCTAGGAGAGATGAATAGCAATGTAATCAGGAGTAATCCAGAAAAAGGAGGGATTAGACAGGGGAGAAATGCAGAATAGACTAACTTGGTCTTGGAGTGCATGTACGTAAATGCATGGAGTGTGCAAATAAGATTGGTGAGCTGCAGACTCAAGTTGCCACATAAGCTTATGATGTAGTGCCAATAATGGAGACCTGGCTCAAACAAGGGCAGGAATGGGAGCTGAATATTCCTGGCTACAATGTATTCAGGAGAGATAGGAAAGGTAAAAAAGGAGGGGTTTGGCAATATTGATTAAAGACACGGTTACGGCCCTGGAAAGGGACGATGTGCTAGAGGGTCCAAAACAGAATCTATTTGGTTAGAGTTAAGAAGTAGAAAAAGAGCTGTTACTCTGATAGGTGTATACTATAGACCACCAAATATTGGGAAGGAGATGAGCAAATCTGCAAGCAGATTTCAGAAAGATGCAAAATCAATAGAGTAGTGATAATGGGGGACTTCACCTATCCTAACATAGACTGGTAAAATAACAGGGTAAAGGGCAAGGAGGGGGAAGGATTCCTGAAATGTATGCAGGATAACTTTCTGGATCAGTATGTTTCTAGCCCAACGAGGAAGGAAGTAGTGCTGGATCTAGTTCTGGGGAATGAAGTGGGGGAAGTGGAGCAGGTTTCAGTAGGAAAACATCTGGACAACAATGATCATCATCATTAGGTTTAGAGTACTTATGGAAAGAGACAAGGAGCAATCAAAGGTGAAGATACTCAATTGGAAGATGGCTAATTTCAGTGAGTTAAAAAGGGACCTAACCAAGGTGGACTGGAAAGAAAGATTGGCAGGTAAAACAGCTAACAAACAATGGGCAGGTAGTTTGGGAACAGAACAAGGAGGAGATAGTTTGGCGACAGAACAAATATATTCCCACAAAAGGAAAGGTAGGACATCCAAACCTCCCTGGATGAGTAAGGAAATTGGGATTAAAATAAAACAGAAAAAGGAAGCTTATGATAAATGTCAGGTCCAAAATACAAAAGATAATCAAATAGAATATAGAAAATAGAGGAGAACTGAGAAAGGAAATAAGAGGGGCAAAGAGATAGTATGAGAAAAGATTAGTGGATAACATAAATGGGAACTCTAAGATATTTTATAAGTATATAAAGAATAAAAGGTTAGTCAAGGGTAGGGTGGGTCCAATTAGGGACCAAAGAGGAAATCTTCTTGTGGAGGCAGAGGACATGGCTGACATACTGAATGAGTACTTTGCATCTCTCTTCACAAACGAAGAGGATGCAGCCAATGCCACAGTATCAGAGGAGAGGAAAAAGAAATTAGATAAGATGAGAATAAACCAAGAGAAGGTACTAAAAAGGGTGTTGGTGCTCAAGTTAGATAAGTCACCAGGTCCAGATGTGATATATCCTAGGTTACTGAGAGAAGTAGGGTGGAAATAACGGAGGCTCTGTCCACAATCTTTCGATTTGGTGGTGCCAGAGGACTGGAGGTTTGCAAATGTTACTCCCTGTACAAAAAGGGGCAGAAGAATAAACTCGGGAACTACAGGCCAGTCAGCCTAACGTCAGTAATGGGGAAACTTCTGGAGACTATAATCCGGGACAAAATAAATTTTCACTTAGAAAAATATGGGTTAATAAAGCACAGGTGACACAGATTTGTTAAAGGCAAATCATGTCTAACAAACCTGATAGAGTTTCTTTGATCAAGTACCAGAGAGAATGGATGAAGGTAATGCAGTTGATGTACTTCATATGCATTTTCAAAAGGAGTTTGATGAAGTGCTACATAAAAGACTTGTAAGCAAAATAGAAGCCCATGGTATTAAAGGGAGAGTGACAGCATGGATACAGAACTGGCTGGGAGACAGAAAGCAGAGAGTAATGGTGAACCGTTGTTTTTCTGATTGGAGGGAAGTGTGCAGTTGTATCCCGAGGGTTCAGTATTGGGACCACTGTTTTTGATCTATATAAATGACCTGGACTTGGGTATGGGGAGTACAATTTCTAGGTTTGCAGATGATACTAAGCTAGGAAAAGTAGTAAACAGTGAGGAGGATAGGAGCAGAGGATATAGACAGATAAAATGGGCAGACGCATAGCAGTTGAAGTTTAATGTGGAGAAATATGAAGTGATGCATTTTGGAAGGAAGAATGAGGAGATGCAATATAAGCTGATGGTATAATCTTAAAGGGGGTGAAGGATCAGAGAGACCTGGGGGTTCATATCAGTAAATCTTTGAAGGTGGCAGGACAGGTGGATAGAGCTGTTAAAAAAGCATACGGGTTACTAGACTTTATAAATAGGGGCATAGAATACAAAAGTCAGGAAGTTATGATGAACCTTTATAAAACACTGGTTAGGCCTCAGCTAGAGACTGTGTTCAGTTCTGGTCCCCACACTTTAGGAAGGATGTAAAAGCATTGGAGAGGGTGCAAAGGAGATTTACCAGAATGATACCAGGAATGAGGGACTTCAGTTATAAGGTGAGGATAGAGAAGCTAGGATTATTCTCCTTGGATTGGAGAAGGTTAAGAGGAGATTTAATAGAAAGATAGGATGAACAAAGAGAAACTATTTCCACAGGCAGGTGGGTCGGTAATGCAAGGAAACCAATTTAAAATAGTTGTTAAACGAAACAGAGGTGAGGAGAACTTTTTTTACACAGCGAGTTGTTTGGATTTGGAATGCATTGCCTGAAAGGGTGGTGGAAGCCAATTCGATAACACCTTTTAAGAGAGAATTATTTGGGGAGGACAAGGTTGCAGGGCTATGGAGAGAGAACAAGGGAGTGGGATTGATTTGGATAGCTCTTTTCAAAGAGTCGGCACAGACACGATGGGCCTAATGGCCTCCTTCTGTGTTGTATGAAAACATGACTTTCTTCCTTTTTTGACTTCATGTAACTATAGTCTAAAAGATCTCTGGTACCTTGGGTGAAACCTTGGGCAAGTTTCTTTACTCCACATGCCTGATAATAATCCCTCAAGAAAAAAAAATTAAGGGTGGAGCCGTGAGCTTAGTGGTTGTAGCACTCGCCTCACATGCGAGAGACCTGAGTTTGATTTCCGGCAGATCGAAATGTTGGGCAAGTTTCCTTACTCCACTCGCCTGTTTACCTAACAGTAAGGAGGAACCCAGTTGTTAGTCGATTGGTGGATCACTTTTCCGGGGGTAACAATTCCTTAAAAAATTAATAAATTGGTAACTTCAATCCATGACTGTTTGTGGGACACTGCTGTGTGCAATTGGCTGCCTTGTTTTGCCCACAAATATACAGTAAATTCACTGTGAAGTGCCTTGAGATATCTAGAAGATGTGAAAAGTGCTATATCAAATGTTAGGATTATTATTATTACCATGGTTCAGGAACTTCTGTTTTAAACAAGTAATGAAGGATTTGCCCACAAATATACGGTCAATTCACTTTACAGTCTATTCTGTGAAGCGCTTTGAGACGTCGAGAAGACATGAAAAGCGCTATATCAAATACAAGGATTATTATTTTGTATTTAGTCATCAATTCATGATAAACACCCATTGTGGGACCACTTATCAATTGCTTCCCAATGACTATGTAAGAGAACATATGGGAAGTTTACAAGCTCTCTCTAGATAGTACAAAAAATGTGACTCATATCACAGTTTTGGCATATCAACTAACATCTCCTATATTCAAATGAGTGGAGAAGGCCTTTGAGATTCCATAAACCTTTTGTCAATCTCATTTTATGACTAGGTTTGTTAACTGCATCAATAAGCTCGTGAACTGCTCATTCTGAGTTCATCAAGTGATTCACTTTCCTGTTTCTGATTCATGTTAGGACTTTGCGTTCACAGTCCAGGCTGACACTCCAGTCTGCATTATCAAAGCTGCTATCCTTTGGACAAGCTGCTAAACCAAGTTCTTATCTGTTTGTTTAGGTTTACATGATTTGAGTATCTTCCACATAGATTGATCATTCACTTCATGGCTGTTTGTGAGTCATTATTATTTAAGATTATTAAAGCCAGGATTTTAGCACTGTACCACTTTACTGTCAATGTGTGCAATAGAGAGCAAAATTCAATATAATACAACCAATTTCTCATTGAATGAAATGGAAATATATGTAGGTTGCATGTACTGCATGCAAAACTTATATGAATTCACCACAAAAAATATTTGAAAGTTTTGCGCTTTACAGTGCATTAAGGAGAAAAATCCACAAATATCTCTTGAGTACAATGAATTAATCAGCTAAATCAGATAAACATGGTAGTTTGAGTATAATAATTTGCTCACTTTGATGTTGCTCTGATATTTCCTATCAAGTTGCCACATTGTTGTGTATTTTGTTGTGTAATGTCTGCTCTGTCATCTTACTAGATATCAAGATGTCATCTTGCCAGCAATCAATGTTGAAGAATGCTGGGAAAGTGTAACATAAGGATTACAAATTTGTTGAGCAACGATGAAGTTACCATAGTCTCTAAATTATGCTACACACGAGCTCAGCACATTCAAGCATTGTATACCAACCATCTGCATTAATTAACTCAGCAGTGTCCCACAAACAGCTATGAGGTGACTGACTAAATTACTGGAAGATTCATGGCGTGGACGCTGGGAAAAACTCCCTTTTCTCACAAAGTCACCTGAACAGACAGACAGGACATTGATTTAACGTGTTACTCAAAGGATGGCATGTCCAGCAGTAAGGACATCCCAAACATTGCACTCGAGTGTCAGCTTAGACCATGAATTCAAGGACCTTATTACAGGATTTGAACCCACAATTTTCTGACCAGAGTTGAGAATGTTATCAACTGAGCTAGGGTGACTTGAGTCTGATACAAATATAAAATCTTGGTTTGTTGCCTTTCATATGCTGTTCTCTGAACACTTGAACACTATCCAATGTCACCTAGCAACAACAAGGCATTATATTAGTCAGATCATTTTAGTATAAAATGTGCATTTTCTTAAGTGTTTCCTGTCAGTTTTACTGAGATAGGAGTGAAGGATGAACGGTTCGATGGACTCTGTTACTTAAGACTGATTTTTATTTGGTCCTTATAGCAATGATGGTCTAGTTACACTAATTCCCAACAAACTAGCTGCCTATCTGTCAGTATATACCTATTAAAGGAGTATTGAATTTTAAGGTGTAAATTTCAGTTGCAGTTTGGCACAATGTGGTAAAGCCTCGTAGGTACATTATTGTAACGTTTTAGTGTCAGCTGCTGAATACAGTGATATTCCACCCACGCACTCTACTTGTCTCTTCACCATTAGATCTAGGGGCAAACTAGAAGCCAATGGGAAAGTGAAAGCACACCTACAACTCTCGACTGTTAATAAGCTGTTAACAAACGCACCAACGTCAATACTGGGGTCTAATTTGTGTGATATTTGAAAAAGGCTTAGGAAATGCTAATGATGATTTCTGAAAGTCACTAAATGTGCCACAAAAAAAGCTGGAGAGTGAAAACCATTATTCCACAACTTTCTGTTTTTGAACATTTTGATATTTGTTTAGAAATCATCAACCCGAATCCAACCGCTGGGTCAAATCGTCCCTTCCTACCCCCTTTTGTGAATATCAAAAATTGTAGCTCATTGTATAAATAACAATAATAGTAATTGTTAGATTGGTATAGCACCTTTCACATTAGGAGGACATCTCAAAGCGTTACACAGGATATAGTGTAAAGTCTAGTGACTGCGATTTTTGTAGGGAAACACAGCAGTCCCATTTGTGCATAGCAATGCCTCACAGATAGCAATGAAGTGAATGATCAATTTTATTTGGGGGAAAGTTGGCCAGGACACTGAGAGAATCTCCCTTCCATGGGATCTTTAACATCTACCAGAATAGGCAGATGAGATCTCCTGCAAATAAACATCAACCCAGCATTGTATTAGACAATTGAGTTCAAAGTCCCAAATACTGGACTATGCTTGGCAACACAGCTAGAGAGCAGAGTTCCCATGTGGACATGAAAGAAAGGGAAAATTGGAAAGGGAATTTACTTTGCTGGCACAGCAGGCTTTTGTAGATGTAATTTGCCGATTATGCAGGACCTGTTTGGGGAGAACTGTCACGATTCAAAGCATGTAGGTAAGAATAAAATAGTGCCTCAGAGCTGTTCGGCCACAAATATGTCTTCAGACTTTATGGTGAGAAGAAGTTGATTCAGACAATTTACCCACATAAGCTGACTGAGCAACACGGAGTGATGCATTCTATTATTATCTCAATAGGTGTTGTTAAATTGCGATATCAACTTATTAAACCGCAGGGGAGTGACTGATGCTCTCTAGAAATACATCCCGTAGCATGCATGTTGCAAAGATAAATAGTATCCACGGAGCCATAATTTGATGAGGTAGCATATGTGTTTAATTTTCTCAGGCTTTCAGATTTTGAAATACCTATTTATTCTCAGAGTTTTTACCACTCGCACATAAACAAAGATTGCCCCCAGTCACTGAGGACACAGAGTCATCCCACTCAGCCCCTGTTAACCCTGCAAGCCCAACACCTAACCCCAAGGGTGGTCCTAGCTGGACAAGCAGTTGGAAAGCTTGCCAGATGGCAATATCAATTGGTTTTTAACTGGTTACACTCCAGCATTACCCCAATGGACACTATAGGGTTCTGAAGCCTTGGCTCTTGCCAACCTGTGTCTAATAATAATAACAATAATCTTTGCATTTGATACAGTTCCTTATCACGTCTTTAAAATGTCTCAAAGAGCTTCTTAGAATATACTGTAAAGTGAAACAAAAACAGAGAGAGCTGGGAAAACTCAGCAGGTTCTGATGAAGGGTCTTGGACCTGAAACATTCACTCACTTTCCTTTCTCCATAGATGCTGCCTGACCTGCTGAGTTTTCCCAGCTCTCTCTGTTTTTGTTTCAGGTTTCCAGCGTCTAAAGTATTTTGTGTTTTGATACTGTAAAGTGAATTGACTATATTTTGTGTGCTAAACACAGCAGCTAATTGCACACAGCAGTGTTCCACAAAGAGTCATGGATTGAGTGACCAAATTATTATTATTTATTTTTATTTTTTTTTGAAGGATTACCACTGGAAAGGTGATCCGCCAATCAGCTAACGACTGGGTTCCTACTTACTACTAGGTAAATAGAGGTGTGTGGAGTAAGGAAACTTGTCCAGCATTTTGCTCTACTGGGAATAGAACCCAGGTCTTCTCGTTTGCAAGGCGAGTGGTCTAACCAGCAAGATACAGGACTTTGTTTACCGGAATTAAGTAAGCAGGATGTGTACCTACAGGGAGAGGGTGTGCATTCCATTTTCAAGGATATCTCTGAAATTTCCATGTGTAGATGGGATGCATGGAACTCTCAGTTTGGTTGTGAATAATCTGAAGCAAGGTGATGTGTCAGACACTGCTGACCAAAAAAAACCCCTAGAGGTGGCTTGCATGTCACAAGTTGTCCCATAAAGATGCTCTCACCACACTGAGTAATGTGACAAGAGGGGGGGTGATCGAAAATATGGTCAAAACATTGGGTCTTAAGGTGAGCTTTAAAGGTGGGGAGGTTGGAGCTGACGTGGGAGGACTCTGGGTTGGATTTCCAGAGAGCATTAGTAATATGTTGTACGTAATTTAAATGCTAAAGAGTAGAAATATGATAATTTTTCTTGGATAGGAGAGTTTCATTTTGGTGTTCAAAAGAAATTCTCAATTTAATGCCCAACAGAATCCCATTCCTCTGAGTCATTCCATAGCATAATACAATTACTCACAGTCCCTATGGTTAATTGACATTCTTGCCAAGGCCGCTAGGCAACAATTGTGTTTTTCACCTTGTCTGTAGCCTTTTAGAGACTGAACCGGTTCTGATGTTGGATTTTGAAAGTCTTGTTAATAGATACACTAGAATCTAGATCCAGGTGGAATTCCATCCCATATAGCCATGCATGTCATTTTGCTCCACAGTAACCTAATTACTTTTGGCAAATCATGATGATGATGATGATAATAATAATAATCCTTGCATTTGATATAACGCTTTTCATATTTTCTAGACATCTTAAAGCACTTCACAGAATATACTGTAATGTGAACTGACTGTAAACTTTTGGGCAAAATGATTTATAAAGTTGTTCAAAAGTGGATCCTCCTGCTAAGAGTCGTTATGAGTGAGCAGTCCAGCATTTCCTTCTGTTAAAAGGGTTACCTTTGTAGTATAGTGTTCCTTTAAGTGAAAGAAGATCAATTTGATTGTTGCAGGAGGTCAGCAGAAACACCATTCTTGTGAATTGGGGTTGTTAAGGAAGGAAAACATATTGTTTACATCAAATGTTTCGCAAAAAATATTCACAGTGGTGGAGGGAACAACATGTGCCTGATGGGGGGTGGGGGGGGGCGAGTGATTTTCAAATGAGCGTTTATAGAATATATTTAAGTGTGTGTGTATTAGAAGCAGCTCACAGCAGGAGCTGAATCCCGTTCAGTGGAAATTATTGAGTGGTAGGTGTTTCTGAATTTGTGGTGGCTGGTGAGTATTTGTGTCACACACAGCAGTTACCAGCAGACCTGCGGGCAATATAAATGAACTGTGAGTGGAATCTCAAATAAGGTAATGCAGCTCACCATATTTTCAGCGGCAACAGCTTTGGACTGTTGTGTATCCTGCAGCTACAGAATCATAGATTAATAGAAATTACAGCATAGGGCATTTGCCACATTGAGCCTAAATTGATGCTAACTAATCCCCTGGAGCTAACTGCTCCAATCCCAATTCTTTGCTCTTTCCTCATGCACTTTTAAATTCCTTCTCTTAAAATGTTTACTCGGTTCCCTTTTAATGCTTGTCATAGTCTCAGTCTTAATAGCCTAAAAATAAAGCATTTTCACACTGTGTACAAAAGGTTTCTTTCGACCTCCCCTTACTCAGACCTTACAATTTTCTATTGTACTAAAACGTTTCACAATTTTGAAGACTTCTGTTAGCTGCATTTTCACCTGCAGTCTTTAACCACTAGGCTAATTGGACGGTGTTTTGTTCTACTTTCACCAGAAAATATATGCACCGAAATAAAGCCACAAAAGGCTAGGATTTTAGAAGCTGGATCTTCAACTCCTGTGTTAGCACAGTCATTTGAGGGTCACTCTCTACGTAACATCGTGTCAGCCTGGCTCAGCTAGCACTCACCCTATGAGTCAGAATATTGTGGTTCAAGCCCCACATTGGAACTTCGAATCACGCAGTCTAAGATCACACTCCAATGCAGTGCTGGGGGATGTTGCATTCTTGGAGATGCCGTCTTCGGATGAGATGTTAAACCAAGATCCCAACTGCCTGTTCAGGTGGACATTAAAGATCCTTTGGCACTATTCAAAAAGAGAAGGGATTTTCTCCTGGTGTTCTGACCAACAATTTCCCAAATAAAATCGGTCACTCATTCCACGGCCGTTTGTGGGACATTGTTGTGCTTAATTGGCTGCCAAGTTCCTCCCACAAAATACACAGTCAAAAAAGAACTTCGAGTCATCTTGATGGAATAATAAGGCATTGTATCAAATGCAAGGATTATTATTGTGCAGATGCAGCACAAACACAATGACAATCAGAGAATCAGCTGCAAAATGATCTTACTAGAAAAGTAAAAATAAGCTGGGAATTTCTCACGGGAATTAAATGGAGAGAAGACTGAGCAACGTTATCATCCCTAATGGTTAATTTCCTTTGTATTTAATTATTTTCACTTCACATTTCACAACTGGCTACTTTCATGTACTTCACTGCAGCTTATTACTTTATCTTGCTGTTTTATTACATGGTGCTTCTGGACCAATCACAATGAACAACCCTACACAATATAAGCTTTTTTTTTACACAAACAATCAATTTTATTTCACAAAGCCTGACACAGGAGTCCTGTAGCTCAGTGGTTAGAGCACTCGCTTTGCAAGTGAGAGACCTGAGTTCAATTCCAGGCAGGGCGAAACCTTGGGCAAGTTTCCTTACTCCACACGCCTAATAATAATAATCCCTCCAAAACTAAAAAACAATAATTAAATTGGTCATTTTCAATCTACGACTGTTTGTGGGACATTGCTGTGCGCAATTGGCTGCCGCGTTCGCCCACAAATATACAGTCAATTCACTTTACAGTGTGTTCTGTGAAGCGCTTTGGGACGTCCTCCCGACGTGAAAAGCGCTATATCAAATGCAAGGATTATTATTATTATTATTATTATTGGATGCTCTGAAATACCAAGAAGAATGTCGATATTTAGAGCCCAGTGGAATTTTTCCCCGGGTATAAAATAGTGATGCCAGCAAAGTGTAGAAATAAGTAAGACTGAAACTTTAGTTATTGAAAGTAGAAATAAAATTAACAGATTGCTCAGGCATGTTTAGCCATTGACTCACCAACATTTTTATATATTAATTATGGCACATGATGGATAAAAATGCATCTGGGAAGCAGAAACTGCCCTGTGAAGCTGCCCCGAGTGAAGAGTGCTATATAATTGCAAGTTGTTGTTGTACTTAATGGGAACGAAGCTCGGATTTTTCATTATTAAACCCAAAGTGCGTTATATTTAGTGCTGCACCAAGCAGCACCTCGGTAAACAGGTTTTACTTTAGTGTCTTCTTTTTCTGCTTTTCTCGGTTTCAAACAAATTGAATGATAAAAATTGACAAACCCAAGTACATTCGCAACTGTCACAGAAACCAGAGGCAATAAGCACCAGCAGATGGTAAGACAAGAGAATGACAGGGTATGGAGAACAAGAGTGCAGTCTGAATAAAGTGGTAAATGCTTAGATCTGTTGCTGAAATAGCCATCTGTTCTGCTACCTGTTCTGAAGACTAAACATCATCCAATATTTTGTGAAGTGAGCTGCAAAGGACAACAGTATTCTCAATGGTATAAAATCTTGATGAATCAATACATGGTCTAGGCTCGTAGTCGAGGCTGATTTTACAATTTGTTTACAACCTATAAGATTATTAAGGGGCACGACATAATAGATAGTGGGAGACTTTTTCCCCTGGTTGGAGAAACTATAACCAGGGATCACAGTCTTAAAATTAGGGATAAGCCTTTCGCACTGAGTTGAGGAAAAACTTCTTCACTTAAAGGGTAATGAATTTATATAATTCGCTACCCCAAACGGCTGTAGATGCTCAGTCCTTGAACATATTCAAGACTGAGATTGATAGATTTCTTGTGGATAAAGGGTCAAGGGATATGGGGATAAGGTGGGTAGGTGGAGTTAGAATAGATCAGCCATGATCTTATTGAATGGCGGGGAAGGCTAGAGGACCTACTCCTGCTCCTAGTTCTTATGTTCTTGTGCTGGAGGTGCGCTGATTATCAAAGATGCTGCCCTTCGAAGCCTTATGTGCTGGTTCAGGTGGGATGTTATACAGCACTACTGTTTTTGAAAAGAGAAGAGAGTTTCTCCCAGTGTCCTCACAAACAGATGAATTGATCATTCACCTCATGGTTGTGTGTAGGGCATTCCTGTCTACAAAATATCCACACTTGCCTTTACCTACAAATAAACAGTCATTATACTTTGGTCAGCTGAGTGGCTGACACATGTGGGCACTAGACTTTACTCTACTTAAACTCTACTTCCAAGCTGGAAAGTCTGCAAAAGAAGGGCAGCAAGCCCTAGAGAAAGGTTGTCTCCTGTACCGTCATGCATATATTAAAACATCTATGAAACAAATTCAAAGCCTTTGGAAACAACTCAAGATATTGTTATCAAGTAATGCATTTAACTTATCACAGGGAAAGATTGTTCATGAAATATATAATAACCAAAGGAATAAAGATTACATTTGAAATAGTGCTTTTTATGTTAAGAGGACTTCTGAAAGTGTTTCACAGATTTTATTGTAAAGTTTAATGACAATTGTAGGTGAATGCCTATGGAAAGGAATTCATTTTTATCAAGTGTAAGAGTAAGATGGTGGTGATGGGGTGAGAAATGAAGGGCATTTTGCACAGATAATATTAGACTTAACAGATACAGGTGATTTACAATCTGTCAAGATTGGACATGATAAGGTGACACTGCCACATTGAACCAGTCACGCATCCTCTACCCATCGGTAAATGCGTTTTTCCTGGTAATTGTGGTATCCATCTTGTGGGTCAGGGATATGAAGAATGGTTTTATGCGGATTATATATTTGGGTACAATTCTGTCTAGAAAGCCGTTGCAGGGCGGGTGGTGGTTATAGAAAGGATATAGAGATAAAAAGTATCCTCTGTGTGTAGTTTGGTCTGCTGTCAGCGAAGACAAAATGATAATTTAATAAATCCATTGGAGGATGATTGCTCGGGCACAAATGAAACATTTTAATCAATTAAAATGAACATCACATTTGGAACTAAAATGTAGAGGATTGAGACCCTGCATGAAACCACTATCTGATTGCTACTCTTCAGCTCACACGGATGGAATGAAAGGTTGGTTATGAGTTTCCAAAGTGAAAAGCTTTTCGGAAATGGATGTATTTACAGTGGTATAGTGCACAGCACTCACTTCTGGTGGGGATTAAAGCACAACATAATCATTGGGACAGAATGGAGGGAAGCTTCTGTTGATAGCTATTTTGTGCTGCAATATATACTTGCTGTGAGTGCTTAATTGCAACACTGAGTGCACAAAGTGGGCAAATGGATCCATTCCCAATCTTCTAACACCCTTTACCTGAACAAGTACAAGCTTCAAAAAGGAACCAGATAAATACCTTAAAAGGAGTCAGCTACAGCTTTGTGGGGAAAATACAGAAAAATGGGACTGAAAGGATTCCTCTCAAAGGAGCTGGCACAGACAGAATGGCCTGAATGACCTTCTGTGCTGTACATTTCTATGGTTCTAAGCATGTCACAAGGTACCAAATTTCTTACCCAAGTACATTGCCTTTGTACAGGACATTAACATTATTAATTCAGCAGCCACATTTGGTTTCAACATAAAAATAAATCAGAGATCAACTTGGACCAAGGTAATGATTTTTGTATGTGTTAGACACCCAAATGAGTAAAAAAAAATCTAATTCCCACTTCAAAGCTAATGTGGATTCTGCCTCAATTGTAGTCCCAGAAGAGCATACTCATGTTTTGTGTAATAAAATTCCTTGGCTCTTTTGATAATTATCTTCAAGCTATCCCCTCTGGTTACTGACTCACTGACCAGTGGTGCTGGTTCTGCTATATTATGAAAACAGTTCATCATATTTCGAACCTCTATCGGGGAACCATGAGTCTCATCTAACTCAACTTTTACACATATCACCTCCCTTCACCACCCGACAGTAATTAGCTGTCATTGGATAACATTCTTCATTTCTGCCATTAAAATCACACTTGGCATTTAAGAATGTCAGACAATTTAATTCATGTTAATTCAACATTGTCAAAAAAGATATATTTTTCTCTTGTTTTTTTATAGAAAAGCCACATGAGTTTTTAATTTTGCCCCATTGGGGAACATTTGAACGTGGTGCACATAGACCTAGCATTAACCTGCTCTTTCAAACTGTTGCAGGCCATTCCCTTTGCAATGAAAATAAGAGCTTGTGTCCTTCACGTATATGAATAGGAGTGTGGCACTCATTGCTCAAAGAATAACAGGTTTGTAGATAATTAATATTTAGAATGTGCATGAAACTATGAAACTTTTTAAACACCTGCTTGATGTTTGGAGAAATAAACGGTGCTGACAAGTTCACATTTCTGCCAACAATTTTATGAGCATTGACTGGTACATTTACATACTTTGAATATATTTGCATATTTAACCAACCATGTCTTCTGACTGTAATTAGAGTTGTGTCTGTACTTATTATTTCTAATTTTATATGTTTATTATTTTACATTAGGACCAATGGTCTTTTATAGTCCTGTATAATTCCTATATAATTCATCTATTATGATTATAAACTGTTACAATCAAAAATGTGTCACTCCATTAGCGCTCTGCTGTTTGCCCCTTTAATGATAAACTTCCGTGACAATAAGAAAAACTAGAGTTTTGAGCAAGTTTCTCACACACAAAAAGCAATCATTATATATTGTGGTACCCTGATTAAAAAAAAGGGCTCCACCACCAACTCACTATCTTATCTTCATCCTGGCATCTTCACTTTCCTTGCATTTTTCTCTGAGCTGTTGAGTTTGAGCCAAAGTCAGACAGCATACTGGATATGTCATTACATGTCTCATACTGATTAGTTAATTTAAACATTATGAAATTATGAAACCCAGCTCAAAACAGCTGTGATTAGGGCCTATTAGTCTCTTTTCACGAGTCCCGTAGCGAAGTGATTAGCGCTCATCTGGCAAGCCAGAGCACGCGAGTTTGATTCCCAGGCAGGCCAAAACCTTAGGCAAGTTTTCTTGCTCCACACACCTCTGTTTACCCAGCAGTTAGTAGGAACCCGGTTGTTAATCAATTGGCTGATCAATTTCTGAGGTTAATAATCCCTTCAAAAAAACGTGGTCACTGTTTGTGGGTCACTGCTGTGTGCAATTGGTTGCCACGTGTCTATCACAAAATACACAGTCAATCCACTTTGCAATATATTCTGGGAAGCTCTTTGACACATCTCAACAATGTGATAATGTGCCCCCAGAAAGTGATCCACCAAATTACTAACAACTGGGTTCCTACTTACTGCTAGGTAAACAAGTGTGTGGAATAAGGAAACTCACCTAAGGTTTTGTACTGGCCTGGAATCAAGCACAGGTCCTCTCGCTTAGCGAAGCAAATGCTCTAACCAATAGGTTAGAGGACTCCAGCAAGCATAGGTATCACCAACATTGCGCTGTGACAGTATAGCTATTTATTTTAGAAAGTAGTTTGGAGTTCCAAATGCTTTCAGAAAATACTCCTCAAGCATATGGCTGTACCTAATTTCTCTCCTGGCTGATATGCTCTTTGCCAACTGAGGAGGAAAAAATCCACCAGAGAAACTCTAGATTTACTTTATCTATGCAATGCTTTAGCGTATCCAAAATTTGACAAATTATTGAATTCAGTCTTAACGATAAAGTGATTTTTTTTCTGGTTCTTCAAAAAGATTACAGAAAAACAACTTCAAAAGAAAGGCTGAATTTAAGAACTTGCCAATTTCTGGATGCTCTGAAATGTTACATAAATAAGAGTGAAGAGTTGAGTTTATACCACTGAGATTCTTTCAAGTGTGTGTGGGGGCGTGAATAGTTAATTTTGAACAGAAAACAATTCTGTCATATAGGGACCCTCTTTGTGTATATGTGTAAGAGTCCATTAACTAAAGTTTAGTATATGTATCCTTAAATATTATTGATTACATTTGCTTTGATTTTTGACTGAGTTCGCTGGTTTCCTGCTTGCCTAAACATACTGATGACTCAAACATATGATGATACATTATGTGGGTGTCTTGAGTATTTTGTACCCACACAGTGGTAAAAGTGGCAGAAACATTGACACTAAGATAGTTTTGTTGGGAAAAAAATGGCATATCTATAATTGTGAATGCACTGTTTCTAATGCATGCACCATTTTGAAATACAACTATTTGTAATACAGAATAAAGTACATTTGCTTAACTGCTTTAATTCCATAACTTTGGTAATTGATAAAATAAGACCTTATTTTTTAACTATGTGTATATGAAACAAATGTAGCTTATTACCATAGGCTATTCTTAACTCAACAATCATGTGAATTTTGGTGAGTTTGATTAAACTATTAAAATGAAACACTATGATACTATTAACCCTGCAAGGTTTTCCTGAAATTGCCAATCTTCAGATAAGATGTTAAACTGAGGACTCGCTTGCTTGTTTAGATGGATATTCAAGAACCCATGGCATTACTTGAAAAGTGAAGGGAATTTTCCCCAGTGTCCTGGTCAACAATCCGGTAAATAAAATCAGTTATTCATTTCATGACATTGCTGTACACAAATAGGCCTGCTGCATTTGCCTACAAATATACAGTTACTACACTTTAAACTAGATCTTGTGTAGTGCTTTGAGATGTCCTCCTGACATGAAAGGTGCTATACCATTGTAAGAGTTATTATTATTTTTTACACAATGAGACACACTTTTTGATATCACAAACATGGGTGGGAAGGGATGATTTGAGTCACTTCTGTCGGCCTGAGCAGTTGGATTCGGGTTGTTGATTTCTAAAAAAAATTTAAATGTTCAAAAACTCTAGCGAGTGAAATAGAAAGTCATGGAATGATGGTTTCCATTGTCTGGACATTATTTTTACACTTTGGTGACTTTCGGAAATCATCATTAGCATTTCCTCACCCTTTTTCAAATAGTGTGTTGCAAATTTGACCCCAATATTGATGTTGGTGCGCTTGTTAACAGCTTATTAACAGTTGAGAGTTGTCCCTCTTTCACTCCATTTAAAAATTTGCCCCTTTTGGTTCCTCATCCCCACGCTGATTATTCTGCACTTATCCATTTATCTGCATCTTCCAGCACCTTGGACATCCTCCCAATGTGAAAGGTATTATACAAATGTAACTTGTTGTTTGTTGTTGTTGGATCTGACCCCCACTTACCTTATTCCCTAAAAAATCCAAATCCTTCTAAATACAATTGCATGATTTGCCATTGTTTGTTCTGCTTTGTATTTTGATACCTGTAAATTTAGATGATTTTTCTTTTGGTACTCTCATCCAAGTCATTCAAGTGTATTTATTACTAGAAGCCAAGGTCCCAAGACCAGCCCCTGGGTACCCTCTGTGTAATCTATCACAACCTTGAATATTTTTCATGCATATCTCCTAGTTTTAAACAATTTTCCACCCACTATTCCATAACTCCTTCATCAGTCATCATTGATGTGCAGCCTAATCAAAGGCTCACTGAAAATCCTAGTTCGGTATTTAATAACTTAATTATGCTTTCCCAGCATCAGTAATAGCATTGAAAAACATTCAAAGGTTAATTAAGTATGACCTTCTTTTGCTCTATCCGTCAAGACAGGATCCATTCCAAATGTTTCTATTTAACTTCTTAAAACAATTTGAGAGATTTCTCACATCATTTGATGCTGAATTTACCAATTTGTACTTTCCAGGTATGTATAATGGTACTTGTTTAAATAACTACTATGTCAGCTACATTGTAATCTCAGGAATGTTTCAGGAAAGTTTTACAAATGTTTGTTGTTGAAATAATTGTTATTTTCATTTGTGCTTCACCTGTTATGTTAAAATAAGGCAGGATATGTTGTTTATGGAAAGTGCACAAACCTTTTAATAATAACATGCATTATTTCTATTTTAACTCTTTGTTTTTTTTCCCCTCACAATCTTAGGTTTTATATTTTAATTTTCTGGAGTTTTTGTTTACTGTGGTCTTTAGTCTTGTCAAACATGTGAACTAACTGCTGATAATCTGCAGGTGTTCTGGAAGGATGAGGTCAAGTGAACCAAAGGAATTTCTTCATTTATTACCTATCTTGCAATCTCATGAAAAAAATCAACCAAAAAGATAGTTCCACTTTTTTTTGCTATGCCTCAAGCCCTAGATGGCAGTGGATTGCTCCTTATGTATCATTTTTCAGGATACAAATGCCATTGTATTTTGCTTACAAAATGCACAGTCACGTACTTTACGGTAAATCCTGTGAAGCGCTTTGAAATATTTCCACAATGTGATAAGGCACTATATCCATAATAATAATAATAATCATCCTCGCGTTTGCTTTAGTACCTTATAACATTGGAACGACGTCTCAAAATGCTTCACGTGATTTTACTGTGAAGTGGAGTGACTGTGTACTTGTAGGCAAATGTAACAGCACAATTGTGCATAGCAGTGTCCCGCAATCAGACATGAAACAAATGACCAATTTTATTTGAGGCATTGGTGGGCAGGATACTGGGAGAAACTCCCTTTTCTTTTCAAACAGTGCCATGGGATCTTCTGTGTGAATCCGCAAGTATCTTTTCATCAAAAAGAACAGAACAGACTCTGGTAGCCATCTATTGAAAAGAGTAACTGTGTGATATGAAGTATAACAAGGATTGTTCCTAAAGTCCCAATACTCTCAGAGCACACAAGCTCAGAATATTTTAGCACAACAACACATTTGAGCAATCCAAACCCCTGAATAATCTAAACAAGAAAATAATTAAATACTCACTGGCCAAAACATTAAAATTGTTCTCTTCTACCATTCAGTTCAATTTGTTTCTCACTCATACTGTCCAGTAGTGGGCACCAGTTGAGTTGTTCAGTGGGTGAACTCTGCTCATCAGCAGTGAAGTAAAGCTGTTCTTTCAGTGTTTGGCTGCAGCTCCAGTTATCCACTTAAAGAGGATTATACAATGCAATTTACATTTATATAGAGCTTTTCACAGTGGGAGGACGTTTCAAAGCGCTTTAGACGTCAATGTAGATTAAGCTCAACAGTGTTGCTGGACTAGTGTGTTCTTGACTCCATGCTCTCGGATTGTACACATACTTGTACATGGTTTTCAAGGACAGCTCATGTTAATATAATGCCAGCTACTCAGAGTGAAGCCAAGATTTCACTGTGAGCCAGTGGACAAATGCTATACCAAATACAAGGATTATTATGAACATTATTTTATGATGAATACATAACTTGGTTCACAGAATGAAACATGAATGGAAGAAAACACACACCTGTGCACATGTCAAACAGCACTGCTCCTGCACTAATCTCACTCCTGGGCCCCTTGATCTCTATCCCTAATCAAAGCACCAAAACATCCAGTATTTCAAGTGTTAAATACCTTCACTCCATATCCATACAGATCAGCCTGAGACATTTGCTTTGGCAATTTGACTCCGGAATCTTGCACTAACCTCACTCCGGGTCTCTGTCTCCATCCCTACTCCATGTGCCCCGTTCCCACACGCCGCTGCCATTTGCCTCTAGAACACTCATTCCCCCCAGCCTGGCCTACACTCCCACACTGACCTGGCTCCCATTCCCGCCAGCCTTGCTCCTGCACTAACCTCGTTCCTAAATATCTATCCCTAAATAAATAAATAAATACTGTTTGTGGGACACTGCTGTGCGCAATTGGCTAACTGCATTTTGTCCACAAAATATACAGTCAATTCACTTTACAGTATATTCCGTGAAGCGCTTTGAGGCTTCTCAAAGATGTGATAGTGCGCTATATTAAATGCAAGGATTATTATGATGATTATTAATATTATTATCCAGCTCGCACACACTCCTTTCCCGCTCGCTCCTGCTATGTAGGTTCAGGTGGGAGATTTGAACTAGAGCTTCCATGCCCGAGCCAACAACAGCTCGAACTCCTGAGCTGCTTCCACTTATTCCCTGATCTTGCTCCTTCGAGACCTCTGGCTTTGTTCACCTTTTGGCCAGACAGCAGATTATAGTCAAAAGCACCATTGAACTGCTCCCCATCCCTCCACTCGGCCATGTAGGCCCTACAGCCTGTCTGGGGGATTCTGCAATCCTTGCATTTATCGCCTCCCTCCCCACAAATAATGCACTGTGAACCTTCATCTAGCCTCCCCGAACAGACCTGGGCCATGTTACTTGCAGTTTGGTGTCAGCTGCCGGTGATTTTTGGTGAAAACCGTCACTCCATTTCCTTCCCAACTCCAACGCGCCATCTTGATCTTGTGATTTTATGCCGAGGCAATGTCCTCACGAGTGTTTCATTAGCACAAAAAGGTTCTCAATTACATTCTCTGCAATACGCACCATTGTACATTCATTTCTTTATTTGCGCCTCTCATAACACGTTATAGATTTGTTGGCATGGGCTATTTGGAAGCTGATTAAATGCCGGGTCAAGCTATTATAAATGCCTCGTAGTCTTTCTTTCCATTATTCTCATTTCTGGAAGGAGATCAGCCCATTGTTATCACATAACTGCAGTGGTTCCAAACTGCTTCAAGGTTCAGATTCAGGAGCAGCTCGAGTGCAGTCATTAATTTACCACATTTAAATTCCACGCTCACCACAGATTCTGTTTGAGCACTTCCCCAAAATCAACGCCATAATTATTATCCAGATACACTGCAGATCTTCATAATGAGGCTGTCAGCGAGGAGTCAAAATATACTGAAAAGGTTCATTTATAGAGATCCTCATAAAAACAATAAATGCTGTAATCTCCCCTCTGCCACTGTGCAACGTGAAACTGCGCCATTGTCATTAATGTGTTGAGCAACCTGCATCTGAAAACATTTTTCTTTCTGAAGCAATGTTTCTAATTACAATGGTGCATGTAATTAAATTCAAATAAATCCATTTCTGTTCTCAGAGGGTAAAATTGCCTTTAAACCTGGATGATAATATAATAATAATCTGGCATTTGATATAGTGCCTTTCTCACCTGCCTAAGGCCAGCTCACAGATACATCAATATAAAAATCTATAGGTCCATCTATTAGTACTGAGTGAATCACCTCATTAAGACATATCAAAATTTGCGTCAGCCTGCTCACTCTCGCTTTTGAGTCAGAAGGTTGTGGGTTCAAGCCTCAAGTCAGGAATTCAAACTCACAGTCCAGACTGACAGTCCATTGCAGTACTCGGGGTGTACTGCATTGTTGGAGGTGGCACCTTTCGGATGAAGCGTTGAACCAAGCTCCCGTATGCCTGTTCATGTGGACGTTAAAGAAGAGAGCTTCTCTCGACCTCTTGACCAACAATCCCCCAAATATAAATAAAAATTGGACACAGATTTAATATAATTGGCAAACAAACCAGATGGGAGACGAGGAGACTTTTTTTACCCAAAGAGTTGTTATGGAACTGCCTGAAAATGTGGTGGAAGCAGATTTGATAATAGCTTTTGAAAGGGAATTGGATAGGTACTTAAAAAGGAAAAAAAAATGCAGTGCTATGGGATAAGAGTGGGGGAGTGGGACTAGTTGGATAGCTTTTTTNAAGAGCTGGCATAGGCATGATGGGCCAACTGGTCTGTAAGATTCTATGATTCTATAAAATTGACTCAGTTTGTGGCTGTTTGTGGGACATTGCTGTGTGTAACATGGCTGTTACATTTGCCTACACTACAGTTATTTGCAATAACTCCTGTGCTTTGAGATATTTGAATGATGTCTTGAAGCGCTATATCAAATACAAGGATTAATATCAACATACACATGTTTTGTTTTAATGAGCCCCAGTGACAGGAAGCCATACGACAGAAGAAGAGAAGAATCTTCAGGAGGGAAGGAAGGAAGAAAACTAGTATCAATAATGGGGCAGGAAATGGAAAGCTTTTAGAAATTTATCTTGCTGGTGCTGCAGTATTCTTTGTGAAGGATGGATTCACATTCCCAATTCCTCACATGGTGAACAACTGATCTTCTTATTATAGTTAGATGCTGAGCGCAGACCACATGTTTCTGCAAGGAAAGGAAGAGAGAATCAGTTTGTTCTCACATAATATTCCTAGCAGCAGGATCTAGACAGTATTGGCAGAGTCTTCTGACTAGCAGGCTAGCTCCCACTCAGCAGGGGATGGTGGCATGTCAGCCAAAGTCGGGAACAATAAAGAGAAAATAAACACTTTAAGAATCAATAGGCTATAGGGTCAATTTTGTGTGATTTATTAATTAAGACATCAGATATTCAAAAGGTTGGTTCAGTCTTTTACAACTCTATTTCCAAACAGGAGTTCCTCAAATTGGGCTGACAACCGTGAGATACTTCTAATTCCTGTAAGGATTCTTTAATTTAAAAAATCTATTATGAAATCTCACAAAATTGAACTGGACACTTATTTCATTGATATTTAAAAGAATTTGTATTCTGTTGAAAGGCATAGACCATGATTTTTCTGTCATAAGCTTCAATTTGGATTTCAGGCCACGGCCAGACCTCTACTGCATGAGCTGTCAGGATAGGGATCTTGAAAAACAATCCCTTGCAATTTTCTCAATGCCAACTCCTGACTTCAATAAGTGGGGAGACTAAAAGCAATATTTTGTCTAACTGCTCCAAACTCTTTTGAGGCTTGAGTCTTGAGCTGGACAAGCAGCAGGAAGATTTCCAGGCAGTGCTCAATAGCAAGCCAAGTAGATTTAGCTGGTTAAATTACAGCAGCACCCAAGACATGCTCTGGGGTCCCCAAGCCTTGAGAAATGAAAGATCTGGTGATAAAGCAAGGCAGGGCATTGGGATTGAATGAACACCTTTATCTGAGAGCTGGTGCAGAAGTGATGGGTCTAATGGTCTGCTGCTGTGCTGTAAATTTCTAAGATTCTTTCTGTTTTTCACTGTCTTTCTCTTCCTGAGCAATATAGCAGTAGAGACTAACCTCAGAATGGATTAGGATTCTGTCGTGAACACAGTAGGAATAGAGTGTGTGTGTGTGGTGTGTGTGGGATGGTGTGGAGGGGAGTGATCATAGGCTGCCACTGCAAGATGCTGGAACTTTAGTCTCCCACACCCCCGCCCCACCTTGCCTGTTGCAGGTCAAATTATTCCACCTGGTTCTGCTTTACTCTATTAATGTAACATTTCAGAACATCTAAAATTCAGCAAATTCTTAAACAGAGCCCCTGAATTTTGAAGTTCCTTTTCCGGTAAGAACTTTGAAGAACTACAGAAAAATAACTTTAAAATTAAGATGAAATTCAACAATATGTCAAATTCTGGATTCTCTAAAATGCCTCAGAAATAGAATAAAAATCTAGACCCAGATGGAATTTCTCTCCAATACAGTTCAATGGAATGTCACTCCCAGTCTGTGCATGCTGGTACTCCAATGCACACTTTTAGTATTTGCTGGCCAAGTGACAGAATACTCTTCACAAATTAACCATTTACAAATGATTTCCTTTGATCACCCAGGCCACATTTCTAATCAGCTCTCCTCTGTTTTAATCTCATTCAGACTCTGTGCGATGTGCCAATTGAAGACAGCTGAGCGCTGAATATACTGGTGCCCTGGGAGCAGTGAAATGTCACTGGTAATGACTGGACACTTGTTCTTTTGTGTGACAAGTAAGAGTTTGCCACAAATTTATGGACTGGGGTAAATTGTTTTCCACAAGATATCATAACAAACAACGGTTTTATTGTTCTGATGACATCCTGCACCTGTCTTCAAATCAAGTCCAGCTCTGAACCTGCCGTCGCATAGTGTGCGGCAGGAGAAGAAAATATTCAGCTCTAAACTGCATGATTCCAAACAGAGTCTAAGGACTGGTGTGCAATCCTTCTTTGTGAGCCTGAGACTGAATTGAAGAATTCACCTGAGCTGAATGGAGGACTGAGAAAAAATAAACTTGTACAGAATATGAAACCAAACTGAATTTAACTAATGCAGGGAAAAGAACAAACATGGTGACGTGATACTGGTTGATCTATGAACAAAGTTCAAAGAGAAATTTTCCTGCAGATGTGGATCTTTGAGCCGGGTTTGGATACTCTTAAGCACAGCAATGGCTTCCTGCCTGTGCCAGACCAACAAAGTTGAATTCCAATGATAGATTTAAGCAAAGGAGCAATATATACAGCTACAGTTAGAGCCAAAGGATACTGATGGAGCAAATAAAACAGGGGGACATTTGAACCCTGAGCAGAAGAGTAAGAAACAAAAACATTTCACCTGAATTCTCAGACTCCTCTCAGTTCCTGAAAGTTTTTTTATTTAATCGGTTTGAATACAAATTCATCTGGCTGTGAGGAGGGAGTTTCTGGTGCACGAGTTTATCCTTTGAGTCAAATGAAGAATCCATTTAAATGATCCTGTCTATGATGGAATAGTAAGCATGCACGTTAAAGAGGCAGTGATTTACATTGGCACTTTATTAGTACGGGGGCCATTAGGATGTGTATTAAAGGTTGTGGTATGCATTAAAATGTATCACTGAAGGTACAGTATATTTAAAAGAAGATACAATGTGTTTAAAATGATAATCTGTGGGGATTTAAGAATACATAGATGATGAGATACTGCATCGAGGTGAAAAATGTAACATGATAATTAATAATCCTTAATAATCCTTGCATTTGAGAGTGCTTATCATGTTGGAAGGACATTTCAAAATGCTTCACATGATTTACTAATTGGTAAGATTTACTATGAAATGGAATGACTGTATTTGTAGGCAAACACACAGAGCAGTGTCCCATAAACAGCAATGGAGTGAGTGACCAAGTTTATTTGGGAGATTGTCAGCCAGGACACTGCAAGAATGCCTTTCTCTTTTTGAATAGTGCCATGAGATCTTTAACATCCACCTGAACAGGCAGACAGGACCTCAGTTTAACATTTCATCCGAAAGACGGATAATTATTTGGCATGATTATTTTCAGCCCATTGTCAATAAACAGTTGTTTAAAAATTACCACAGAATGTGTTTAATGCTGTCATGCTTATAGTAAAATAATCTGTAAATTCTATAAATTAATATTCCTTCTGATTAAAGGTATGTTAGAATTACTGGTATTGCACATATAAAATGGGAAATGTTAAGTTTTAATTCTAGCAAGCATTGGTGGAATGTACTGTTGTATGTTTCAGAATATGAATACTCAATAGTTTTAGCAATAGATTAGAAATAATAACATCATAATAATCTGTGTATTTGATATAGCACCTTATCATGTCATTGAGACTTCCCAAAGTGTTTCACAGGATGTACTGTAAAGTGGATTGACTGTGTATCTTGTCGGTAAAACATGGCAGACAATTGCACACAGCAATATTCCACAAACTATCATAGAGTGAGTGATCAATTTAAGCATCAATTCCACAGCAAACTGCCACCTTTAGCGTGGGCACAATTGAAGACTTGTTATTAATTAATAATCTTTGAATTTGATATATTTCAGCAAAATGTCTCAAATTGCTTCACAGGATTTTACTGTGATGATTCAAATTTGAATTTGAATTTGTTCTGGACTGTGACATTTGTGAATCTGGGATCTGGTGCAGTAACACCGAGAACTGTAGTGATTTAACATTTGGAACAAACTAAATGTGCACCACAATAGAGCTTTCGAACAGTTGAATATTGCAATAAGTGCTGGTATTCCCAAAACGTTCCTGTATTCAGGGTGTTAAATAAATTGATGAATGTAGAAAATAAGCATATAAAATGAAAGGTAGGGTGAATTACAAAAAAACTACTTAACAGCTGTCAATCATTTTGAAAGTTCTTTGCTGCTATTGGAAAATGTCATTTAATTCAGTGTATCACCTTGTTAAATATGCCAGATGCTCGATGCACTTTGCAAACTTTAATGATTGCTGCTGATAAAAACGTTTGATTTACTGTGTAAGTTAACTGATTTTTCATAAAAAGACTGTGATATACTCAGTGCACAGGAAGCAGAATTTATTTGTCACGAGGGAGAAACAGAAGCTGGAAAAGGTTTGAAATGAAGTGTAATCAAGGCCGCTGGAGCATTCTACTGGAAGCAAATGTTTAGTACACAGCAACAAGGACATCCCAAACACTGCACAGCTCTAGCATCATGTCATTCACGCTCTGGGAAGCTACCCCGTGTGAAAGGTGCTATATAAATGCAAGTTCTTCTTCTTCACATAATTTTATTGAAAGATGTGTAGCATCAGGTGGGTGATTCTCTGATCTAGGTAAATCTACTGACTTTGGTGTGAGAGTGAATCTGGTTCTGCGCTGGTAGGTAAATATAGATTGAAGGTTAGGTGGATACAGGATACAACCCATGAGAAACATGGGAAGGCTGGATGACTTATTGAAACCATCATCTCCGTGTGCGGCAGGTTTTATTCAGTCAGCTGGGTGTCTGACACATATAGAAACTTATCACCATACCAAAGACTATGCAAACCAGACTGAGAGTTCTCATATGTATGTGAACTGCCCGGGAAAATGTCTCAGTGTCTGGAAAAGAATGCAGTGTCTCCATGAAGGGATGCACCCTGCTTACCTAATTCCAGATTCCTCACTGAAGCTTATTTACTACAAACCCACGTCACTGCTGGGTCCTGATCTTCACCAATGGGTTGAAGTAGACCCTCACCCCCACTTCTTGAGGGGCATCTGCCTTCATTATATTGAAGAGATCTTGCAACCTAAAGCCCTAAAAGGGAGGAAGGTTCCAATTCGACAAGCAGCAGGAGAATTGCCAGACAGTACTCTCAATGGCAAGCTATATTTTTTTGCTGGTTGTAAAGGGCATATTCAGGAGAGTGACCAGAATTTATTTTATTACCAGAGGGTAATGACTGGACACGTCACTAGAAAGGGTGACATTGAACTCATTTAAAAAATAAAATCTTTATGCTGTGATGGGAAGACGTTACAGAGGGTATTCTGGAGGGATCACCTCTGCGACCTCCTGATCCCCTACCACCCTGCTCACTCCCTCCGCTCAGCAGGCTCCGATCTGCTTCACGTCCCCCACCTCGCCCCACTATTGACGGGTGGGCCGTCTGCCACTCTGCCCACACACTCTGGATCTCCATCCCACAGTACCTATGCCTCGCCTTCCTCCCTTGCCTCCTTCAAGGTCCTCTTTGAACGTGCCTTCGATCACCCTGCTTCCCCCCCTGCCCTCCACCCTCCCCGATCCCAACCCCCAGGTTGGGTCCAAAACTCTGTCTGTCCAGTGCCTTGGGATGGCCTCCCGATGTGAAAGACGCTTCATAAATGTAATTTTGTTGTTGTTGTTGTTATCAGTTTAAATGAGCTGAAGGATCTTCTTTAAACCAATCCAATCCAAACCAAATCTTGTGATCCTGTAAAACACTGGGTGGTTTCACGAAAATGCCGCCTTCTCAGGGCAGACAGGAATGAGTGATAAATGCTCACTTTTTTTTTACTAATCTCATGATATGGGTCACACTCATTGACCATATCCCCAAATGAGTTAACAAATATGAAAACAAAATGCTCATGGGACAATCAATGTAAACCACAACGAATGAAACATATTGGAGACTAATTTATTCCTTATAGTTTTTTTAATAATTAATTTGTTATCGTCAAATTTCTAAACAATGAACATGCTGAAAAATACATTCTCCAGCACATTAGATGTTCTGCACTTCGCAGTTCTCCATTAATGTTTCAGTATTTTCTATTATACCTGATGCTGTATGGCTTTAGCCCATGAGATAAAATCCATCACGAAGGATTTTCACTCAATCATGTTTATTCCTTATATGGGTGTAATAGAATGGGCTGACTATTGAATTGACGATGGCTGTCTTCCTTTCCCCCACACGTTATAGAAAATTGTGCGATAGAAAACTCGTGTTCCCTTAGCAACTGGACTGTTAACAGCAAACTGGAGAGCAGAACCAACCAATCGAAGTAACGCCTGCGGCCGGAGTCTTGACAACAACTGTGGAACCAATGGAACTGGCACAGACTGCGGAAACCCAATGAGGAGACAGTACTGCATTATATAAGCTTGGAGTTTAATTAAAACTCAGACATCCACTAACAAAAAGGAACATTTGTCTTTAACATGGAACAGATCCATCTCAGCAATAGACAACAGCTTGTTAACAGATGAAAGGGGACATTCTATGTTGGGGAAAACCAAATAAACAGGCATCACTATAGGAAAACATGGGAGAATAGGCCATAAAGGTAAATCCATTTACACCTTGCCTGCTCCTCAACAATTTCCACAAATTGCAGGAAACAATAGCGTTCAGAGGAGTCATCCCAATATTACTTCGGGAGAACTGAGAATTAGTGCTTTTGGTCACTTCCCTCCACTGTCCCTGCTCCATCCAAGCTTGGGCTCCCTCTCAGTCTCAGTAAAGTGCTTTGAGATGTTCTCTCAACATGAAAGCCACTGTACAAGTGTTGTTGTTTTAATGTTGGTATTATCACAGAGAGAAAAATGTAAATGGAATTTAATGAATAGAGAAAGGAAAAACACAGTGAATGAAGTTTTGAGGGAACTTCGCTGAGAGACATATAATCAACAAGACCAATTGGATACACTTACGTTAGTCTGTAATGGACTGAAGAAAGCTATAAAGCTGGACTGCTCAAAATGGTAGACTTACTTAGAATGAGAAGTGTTAAGGTTTAAAATGTTTTAACAGAAAGACAAACAAAAGTACAAGATCAATCAAGCGGCAGACATGCACAGCTGACAAACTGAACAAAGACCCCACTCACATCTGCATACAAATCTAGACATTCAGTGCACATTGGGAGAAGCAAATCACTTTACAATAATAGCCAGACTAAGATCATTCATACTTCTTGACCTAAACACCGATAATACCAATACCAGAACAACAACCCACGTCATAACTGGGGAAAAGAAAACCAGCAAGTTACAAGTCACAATAGCATATCAGTTCACAAACAGAATGAAAGCAGTGTATCCTTGAATTTTATTCAGGAGATATTTGGGACACAAATCTTTTAAAAAGCAGAGTAGACAAAAACAATGACAATCATGCAGATGGTCACTATCACACAAGAGCTCTCCACAGCGTTACTCGTTTCAAAATCTCAAGTAACTCAGAGATCGCCTCTTGAGTAGGTCTGTTTATCTAAGAATAATTTCAAGTAAAACAGCAATAATAATTTCAATTGAAATCTTACAATTTCAACACCAAAGCAACCTTCTGGTAATCAATTTTGACAGAGTGAAGGACACCTGAAATCATACAAACTTTACTCTCAGTCCTTGCCACGCTTCTCTGTCTCTCTACGATGGACTTCACCCTTACCTGTAAGGTCCTCACCCTTACCTATAAATTCTTTCATGCCCTAGTATGTCCTATATCTGTGGCCTTCTCCTACCCCAATCTTCTGCTTTACTACCCTGGATCTGCTGCACATCTGACCCCTCTGCACCACCATCAGTTGTAAAGCCTTCAGCCATGACACTCCTAAATATCTAGAACTCTCTCCATCTACCAATTTGCCTCATCCTCTCTTTTTCACTAATTAATCTTGCCTAAAAACTTTCTTCAACACCAGTTATGGTATCCTCCCCCTTCCTCCTCGCCCGGCATCTGACCCCTTACTTGTGAAGTTGGTAAATAAATGCAAGTTGTTGTTGTTCTTAATGTAAAAAAAATCTGGACCAATACATAAAGATGAAGTCACTTTAATAGAATTGTGAAACACTCTAATAATAACAAATTATTACATTTTATAAAGGTAAAAGTTGCAATGTGAAAATAAATATTTATGTTAATTGGGTCAAAAATAATACTCATCACAGGAGTGACTTCTAGTTACTGGCAGGAGTCTCTGTTTGCAGCTGTGTTATGAGTATTGTATATTAGATCTAATATGAGAACTATTTTTGTAAACATATGAATACATTTTGCTTTAAGAAAGCAAAGAGGCAATTATGTCACTCTGAAATAAATAAGGAATCCATTACCTGAAAGAATATTGCACATAGATGACAGTGGAACAAAGAAAGACAAAAGGTACATTTGGTATATGCGGTAGAAAAGAATAGGCTCACTGATCGAGCTTATAAGAAATGATGAATGCATCACCGATTTAGGAGAAACCTATAGAGACCTAGTTAGCAATAAAACCAATTAGGAAATTGTTGGAAGCATCCTTAAGGTTGTCCTGAAACTGTACACATTTCCTGAGTGCTGGATCTTATTATCTAAGATCTCTTTAGTGAAGAGATGAACAACGAGACCGGTTAAATGAGAACATAAACTTAAAATGCTGCCTTTGAAACAGTTCAAGGCAGATTAAACACACAGATTAAAAACACTTGTTTCTGCAGATTTAAGAGGTGTTTTGTATTTATTAGCATTTACTCTGTTAAAATGTTCATTTTGTTGTTTACTGCTGTGCTGCAATTCTAAAAATGCCTTGCTACATTTTTTTTTAGCAGTTTTCAGATTCTTCTGCAATGTGTCCTTACTTCAGACAAATATTACACGACAAGACAAATGTGGGATACTGTGAGGCAGCCATGCAGATCTGCTTGACAAGGTATAGGATTTTAGAAAGCATGACTCGAGTAGGAAAATATAAATTCCTTTGAAAGGGAATGGAAGTCCAAAGGCAATATATTATTTTTCAACATAATACCTCATTCTACAGAAGGAAATTATGGCACAGGACATTTTCTTTAAATAAGCAATTTGTTTCTTCCTGATCACCAGATAATATTGCGGACTGTCAAGACTCATCTGACTATATCACAGCCTGAGTCAACACCTTTAAGAGAGAGCAATGGAGACCCTCATGTCAGGTCTCCCTCCCTGTCAAGCCGTTGCAATGAGAACCCCATACAGGGAATTCTGGTAGCGCCCAATTTCAGATTAGCTTGAGAATTGATGAAGAATTACAGAGAACTGAAAACATTCCATCTATATCCCAAGTATATACCCTTTATTGGGTTAAAGTCAGGTGTCAGCTTGGCTCATTTAGTAGCAGTCTTGCCTTTGAGTTAGAAGGTTGCAGGTTCAAGCCACACATTTGGAATTTGAACACCCGGTCTAGTCTGGTACTCCAATGCAGTGCTCAAGGTATTCAGCATAGTCTGAAGACTGTCTGCCTATTCTGGCTGAGGTGAAAAATCTTATGGCACTATTTGAAATGGGAAGGGATTTTCTCCTGGTGTCCTTGCCAACAATCCCTCAAATAAAAATGTTCACTCACTTCATGGCTGTTTGTGGGACATTGCATTCACGTACAAATATACAGTCACTACACTTCATAGTAAAATCTCTAATCCCTGGTGTCAACTCAGTGAACTTCCTTTGTATCCTTCCTATGTCCTTGTCCTTCTTTTAAAAGTGAGATCCCCAGAATTGCTCAAAAGCTAGGTTGAACCGAGGACAAGCTGGCAGGCTTCAGTTGTTACGCAGAATCAGGGATTTTTATTCTGGTTCAGTGGGTAAGTACATCATATAGTGTGGAACCTCGCAATGGGATATGCTCCCTAGGTGAAAAGCACTATATAAATACATTTTATTGTTGTTGTTGTTGACTGAGCCAGGAAGGGTCTCAATTTGATAGCTGGTCTATGAAGACCTTCCACTAAAGTGGGCCTCAGTGCTCCTGAGATAAGGAAGGGGTAAAATCAGCTAGCATCATTGCTCTTGGTCTCCTTTCAGTGGCATTTACTGGGGAGTGCACAGCAACCTCAGGAGAGGACAGGATCATGATGGCCACCATGGCTGAAAAATCAGTTGATTCTCAGTATGTTGCACACAGATGAAGAGTGATCATGTCAGATAATATTGTGGACTATCAGATCTCTGACCTCATCCCAAACTGAATGAGTCACCACCGACAAGAGAGGGATGACAAGAGGAGGGAACCAAACGTAATAACGTGAAATTAATTTTGGTAAATTTAATTTCTTCATAGAACTCAATTTGACAGAATAAATTGGATGGAACAAGCCATGGGTGTGTTGCTCCCCCCCAAAAAGCATACATTTTTTCAACAGACATGTTTTTCTGAGCCGAGGAGGAATCCATTTCTCTGCATTTCACACTAATAATGCTTAATGCACAGTTTGTTTTTGTTTATTTCACAGGAATTGCATATGCAAATCACGCCAGACAGTTTTCCCATTTGCAAGACAAAAGCAGTAATTGTGAAATTGACAAGCTCAGATAATCCTTTTCGGACACTGGGGAGCTGTCAAATTTGTATCTGCCATTTTGTCCACCTAATTATGTGCTAGTTACATCATGCTGGTTTATAAAGGCGAAAGACAAAAGTATGTTTATAACAGATATTAATGATACTAGATTCCTTATTTAGGAGTCAAGCATTCTGTTATTCTGTTGCTATGGTAACCGTAAGTTAACATTCCCCCGATACCTCTGCCGTTATTTACTTTCAAATATACACAAAAACAGCAAGACAAAACTTGGACATAATATTATAACTTCTGGTGGGGAATATTTTAACTCATAAGCACTACAAGTCGAAATAATAGAGATGAAAGCTTTTGAACATCTGTTTCACTGATGTTCAAACCATTCACGACTGCCTTGGAGGAGAAAACATTGTGTAATATTATATACTTGGTTTGCTGATACCAAGTTAAGTAGTCAGATGATGAATATAGGATGATAAGAAGTATTAATTAAGATCTAGATTAATTAAAGAGATTGAATAAGACATGACAGATGGATTTTAATAGAAATAAGTACAAGTGTTTGTATGTTGCAACAAATACGATGAAAACATAGATAACAAAGGGAGTTTATAAGCAAGATGGAAAAGAATTTCAGTGTGATTCTTGACTATTTACTGAAGCTTTTCAGTCAATGTGAAACTGCTATAAGAACATAATAGGTATCATCTGGGCTACGTTGATAACACTCTTGGCTCCCTCTGAATCAGAAACGTTGCAGGTGCAGGAAGATGTCTAAAGATTGCATGGCACTATTTGAAAAGAGAAGGGAGTTTCTCTTGTTGTCCTAGCCAACGATCCCCCAGATAAAATTGGTCATTTGTTTCTTAGATTTTTGTGGGAGATTGCTCTAGGTAAACTAACGTTTGCCTTTCCAAGTAACAGTGATTGAGAACAGAGACTCTGCATGATTTGCAGATCTTTCTTTTCTATTCAGTTTAACAAGAACTGCATTTATAAACAGTAATGCCATTCATACAGGTTAGTGTCTTGGAACGCTGAAAAAGTCCATGACTTTCTCAGATTTCGCATCAGACAGAGGTGACAATTGAAGAGGCTTGGGAAAGGGATCAAGGTGATGTGTGTGTCAAAAAAAGGACAGAGTAGAAGTAGATTTTGTTATTGGAGAGAGAGACAGTACTTCACTGTGTTGCAGTTGTCCCTTGAAGCAGTAAATGCTCTGCTATGATACATTTTCACTATTTCTCATATCAAGCTACTGTGTTAACACTTATTTAAAGATTTTAACAAATTATAAATGGAAAACTGCCTGAGAGAATGGAATAGAAGAGAGAACGGGTGAAGTTTTAACAAGTCCAACAAGTTGGCTATTGTCAAAAGTTGACAAATAAAAAGGAAAACTATCTTAGTAGTCACGAAGAAAACATATTTTAGATTTAAAAAAAACTAATGAATACAATTTATTGACTCCATCACTGAGCTTTACACTGGAAAGTAGTCATTTCAAATATACAGCACTGTACAAGCAATGTATACATAAATCAGTATATTTGAGGACCTAGGTATCAGCAATCTATCAAATGAGAACACAAGAGGATTGTCTCAAGTTGGTCAGTGACCAGCTGACACGGGCACTTGTCAGCTTGTCACTGACCAACTTGAGACTATCCTCGTTCACTTCATGCCTGTTTGGGGGACATTGCTGTGCACAAATTGGCTGTCACATTCTTTTACAAAATACACAGCCACAACACAGTACAGTAAATCCCGTGAAGTGCTTTGAGATGTCCTCCTGATATGAAAGGTTCTATATGAAATGCAAGGAATTTCTTTCTTTCAAGATGTCAATTTCCAGCCAGGCATTCTCATCGCATCGCTGAACTGAGCCTCTCTGTGGACCAGCTCAATTCAAAGCACAACAGGCCAGTGCACACATGTGATGAAGTCCTGTCATAGCCTGCCCTGATGCATTTCAAATGGAGGTACCTTATTAATTTTCCTGACAGTCTTCACTGAGGCTACCTGGCTCATGCCCATGTATTCTGCTGAGAAAAGTGGCAGTAACGTTAATCACCATCATTGACGGTCGATTTGTTATGACAGGGCACCATGTGTGCTCATTAAAAGCAACCAGTGCCTTCCATGCATTCTTTCCATCCATTCAATGCTAATATCCTTTCCATGTAACACAGCTCAAGACAGCCTAACTTAGCAGAGAGAGAGAGAGAAGAGCCCAGGATTCAGTTTTGAGTCGATGAATATAAGTAACAGATCTACTGTTCTTCAATTTTAAGTATGATAACAATAATTGTTGTATTTAATACAGGAAGTGCCATGTACTTTTTTAGGGAGGCAAACATCTTAACACTTGAATCATCTCAATGAGCTTTATAGTAATAATTGACAAGTGTAGTGTAGGCAATGCGGCAGCAGTTATTTGCACATAGCAAGGACTCACAAGCTTGAAGGTAAATGACCAATCCATTTTGGAGTTGTTTGCTAGGAAGGAGACATTTCCTTTTCCTTTCAAATAGTGTCATGGGAATATTAACACTCACTGGAGCAGGCAGAACAGACCTCAGTTTAATGCCTTATCCAAAGATGGAGCCTCTGACAATGTAGAATATTGCACAGTTTTTGTTCAATTGGCTTGGGGATTTAAAAAGATTTCACCTGTATCTTTCCACTAGGCGGTAGAGTGGGTCTATGCCAGAGTAGCTTCTGTGTGGTAAATTGAAGGAGTGCATTTGATGGGTCAAACAGACCTTTCTAATTTCATGCTTTCTTATGTACTTATCTCTGTAAGCCAAGAGGGGATATATAAAGCAATCAGTTATCATCTTCTTGGGGAACGTAGATTGGCATCTCTTTGTCACTTGTTATTGCTGAAATCCCATTTAATGGAAGTCTTAATTGCAACATCAACTAGTCTATCTACAGGCTAATAATAGAGAACAGTGCAAGTCCCTGGTCAGGATGATGGTATGTCATTCGATTATGATTTCAATTATCTCACTAATTAACCTGAGAACACAGGCAGAACTGGGGCTGTGTATCAGGGCTTGTTTGGATTCTGCTTCAATGAGAGATTTACATTTCAGGGATTTATATATTCACATAAAAAATAGACAAACTTATTGGCTCACCCCTGGTAGACCAATTACCAATTCTCCCGTTGTCAGTAATTCTAGTGAGCTGAACGCCAATATGTCATCAGTACATTTCCTCACTTTGGTGGTATGAGCTTATTATACGTAATAACAATAATAATCCTTCCATTTGATATAGTGCTTTTCACGTCTTCTAGACGTCTCAAAGTGCTTCACAGAATATACTGTAAAGTGAATTGACTTTATACTGTGGGCGAAATGTGGCAGCCAATTGCACACAGCAGTGTCCCACAAACAGTCAGGGATTGAGTGATAAAAGTATTCTTTTATTTTTTTTCTTGATGGATTATTATCAGGTTTGTGGTGTAAGGAAACTTGTCCAAGGTTTCACCCTGCTGGGAATCAAACCCAGCGCTCTCGCTTGCAAGGCAAGTGCTATAAACACTGAGCACTTGTTTTATAGCTTTGGATGATTCTAAAGTAAAGTAATTGTTTGGGAACAAACAGAGAACACAATCCATTCTTCAGTAATTCTCATCAAAGAAAGCTGAAATCTGTATTAGCCTGGCTCAGTTGGTTGAATTCTCATCTCTGATTCAAAACATTCTGGGTTCTAGCCTAAATCTTAGGACTTTCAACTCATAGTCTGGGCAGACACACCACTTTAGTGATGAAGGTGTACTGAATTAATGGACTTGCCATCCTTCAGATTAGACATTAAATTAAGATGAAAGATCCCATGGCTCTATTTGAAAAGATAGGTGATTTTTCCAGATGGCCTTGTCAACAGTCCCTCAGATGAAACACAGGTCATGCGCTTCATGGCGGTTTGCAGGATATTGCTGCGAGCAAATTGACTGTTGTGTTCACCTACAAATAGAGTCTCCATACTTCACAGTAAAATCCTGTGTTTCATTGATGTAACAAGACACTGTACCAAAAGCAAGGATTATAATTCTTTATTTCTACCACATTGAGATGATAGCCCAGGCCATAAGACATTTTCCCTTTATACAGTACATCTTTATGTTAGAGGAAACAGAAAAGTGTTAATATAACATTACAATAAGCAGCTTGGAACATTTTTCCAATAAAGTTTTTAAAAACATCAAATAAGATTGTACGATGAGAAAGGAAAATATATTAACGTTTTCTTTTACAAAAAGAAGTAGTTACCTAAATTGGGCACTGCATTGAGGATATTATTCAGGATGACTATGAATACATGAGGACATGACACGAGGACCTTCAGTTTGTCATTGAGGGGCTGGTCATACCACCGCCAAAAAACCCAAACCCGTCTGCTCGAGCGCAGATGGCGGAAAACTGGCCTGACAGTTCACTGCCAACTGTGGCTTGAGCATCTCCACAGCTACCGTCATTCTTTGACACGCGCAAAAATGGCCTTCTACTCCAACATCATCTTGGAGGCTAAACACAACCCTAAAATCCTTTTTTCCACCACCCATTACCTCCTCTGTGCCCCCCCTCAGGCCTCCTCAATCTTCACATCAAATGCCAAGTGCGAGGAGGTCATGGACTTCTTTTCATCGAAAATACTTAACATCCACCATGCAGCCTCATCCACCTGTCACCCACCACCACACCCTCTCTGTCCCCTTCACCTTCCTCATCATCTGCTCCTACCACCATCCCCATTCTGCATTCCTTCCTCACCATCTCTCCCTCCTCCCTCTCACCCACCATCACCTCCATGAAACCCACCATCTGCTGCCTCGATTCCCTCCCCATCAACTTGCTGGTAACTCAGCTCCCTCTCCTCTGCCCACTACTGGCTGACATCATCAACCAGTCCCTCTCCTCTGGATGAGTCCCTGCCTCCCTCAAAACTCCTGTCATCAACCCCCTCCTGAAAAACCCCTTCCTGGATCCCTCAAACCCCGGCCACTACCGCCCTATTTCAAAACTGCCCTTCCTTTCAAAAGTTCTAGAACGCGTTGTTGCCAATCAACTCCGCGCACACCTCTCCTCCCACTCCCTCCTCAAACCCCTCCAGTCCGGTTTCTGCTCTGCCCACAGTACAGAGACTGTGCTTGTGAAAGTCACAAACGACATCCTCTCTATCTGTGACCAGGGCTCCGTCTGCCTCCTTGTCTCTCTGCCATGTTCTACACAGTCGATCACGCCATCATCCTCCACCGCCTTTCCTCCTTCATCCACCTCAATGGGACCGCACTCACCTGGTTCGAGTCCTACCTCACAAACCGGCAGCAGTACATCTGCACAAACGGCTTCTCTTCCCGCTCTCACCCGGTCATCTGCAAGTCCCTGCACTCCTCTGCAGCCCCTACCTCTCTGACCTCCTCTCTCCTCAAAACAATACCCGTTGCGTTCATTCCTCCGGGTCTGGCCTCCTCCTCATCCCCCGAGTCCTCCTCTCCACCCTCAGCGGCCGTGCCTTCAGCCACTATGCCCTGAGGCTCTGGAACTCCCTTTCTCACTGCCTTCGCCTCAACCCCTCTCTTCCTATTTTCAGGTCTCTGCTGAAGACCTTTCTTTTCGACTGTGCCTTTGGTCACCTTCCTCTCCCTCCCCCTGGTTCGGCCCCAGGATCCGTTTCTGTGAAGCGCTCTGAGACGCCGTCCAGCGTGGAGGGCGCTATATAAATCCAAGTTGTTGTTGTGGTTGTTGCTTACCCATTGACAATGCTTTGGAGGTCTATAGATTGGTATGGTTCCGAAAAGTGTGTTTCCTCTGTGCCAATTCATCCAATTACTTTCCCATCAGCCTTTTTTTTCTGAGCCATCATAAGATCAAAATTGGTTTAGGTGAAGATGCCCTTCAGCCCATTTGATCTCATCCTTCCAAAATATCTAACTACCTTTTTCCCATCACAGCATCGCACACATTAAATGAGTCCAATATCCTGGCCTCAATCACATTTACAGGTAACTTATTCTAGTTATTAATTACCCTCTAGTATAGAAATATTTCCTGGTGTCTCCCTGATATTATCTTTTGCAGCTTTAATTCTATGCGGAGTCCTGTAGCTCAGTGGTTAGAGTGCTCACCTCGCCTCGCAAGCGAGAGACCTAGGTTCAATTCCCAGCAGAGCGAAATGTTGGGCGAGTTTCCTTACTCCACACACCTCTGTTTACCTAGCAGTAAGTAGGAACCCGGTTGTTAGTAAATTGGTGGATCGCTTTTCCCTCAAAAAAAATTGGTCGCTTTAATCCACGACTGTTTGTTGCACAATTAGCTGCTGCATTTCGTCCACAAAATATACAGTCAATTCACTTTACAGCATATTCTGTGAAGCGCTTCAAGATGTTTTGAAGACGTGATAAGGCACTATATCAAATGTAAGGATTATTATTATTATGTCCTTTTTTTATACTATCTTGGTGCATCTGAAAGTAGATGATATTCATTTTATCAGCTTTGATAAGGTTAAATGTTAAATAGACCCACCACAATATAAACTGAAAACCTTTAGCTCCACTAACCTACTACAAGCAAGAAGCCATTAATATTGTTTCTTCACAGGCTTCTTCACAAGGGCTAAAAATGGAACTGAAAACTGCTCAGCTCAGTAAAATTCAAATCGTGTCCATTCAGCACTATGTGTCTTCCTACACAATTAATGGACATATAATGCTTGGCATTGTGCAATCTTTCTTATGATTCTTAGGTCAGTATCGAACATGTGGTTTCACATAAACTGACCAATGTTTCAGGATGTGGAGTATTACGCATGGTCCCATTCAAATCTATAAATCAGTGTTTCTGTTGAATGAACAGAAATTGAAAAGGAAGGAGCTTCTGCCTTCTTTATTTCGACATCACTTAATAACTATTCCATCTTTTGAATTAGGCATTAAGCTGAGGTCCTGTTGAACTGGGTATTAAAGGGACCCATGGGACCACTCATAGGACCACTCCCATGGGACCACTCGAAGAGGGAGTTTCTCCCAGTGTCCTGGCCAACAATATCCCAGGTAAAATTAATCACTCACTTCATTCATGGCTATTTGTGGGATATATGACTACCAGGATTGTCTACAAATACAGTCACTAGAATTCACAATAAAATCCTGTGAAGCACTTTAAGAGATCTCAGAGATATTCTGTGAAGCGCTTTGAGTTGTCTAGAAGACGTGAAAAGCGCTATATCAAATGCAAGGATTATTATTATTACAATGCTGTATCAAATGCAAGAATTATTATATTATTATAAAAGGCAAAAGCTTTAGTGAAAAGCACTTGGCAAATCTTTCTGCAATGACTTTACAAATGCAAGTGCATGTTCACACCCATCATTTCTGGCACTGATTCTGAAAACACCTTTGTTCAGTTCTATTATTGCCTTCAACACAAATGTCACCTTGATGGGATAGCTTTTTCCCCCCTATTTGTTCAGATAGTGCAGCACTAGTAATATCCTTCTCTAGGTGATGTGGTCCATTCAGAGACTTAGCACCACTATTTTGTCACTCTGAGCTGAATGACTTTATTTTGTGAGTTTTAGGCTCTGTGTAGGAGACAATCCACTTGGGGCCAGATTTACTCTATTTATCTTAGCATTTCAGAATTTGATAAATTATTGAATTCTGTCTTAACTGACTTTGGCAAATTCAAATGTATTGCTTTAAAACGTGTTTATTATTTGAATGTCTCAGTGAGTCGAAACATTTACAACAAAATCAAATAATAGTGATTCTCCAGTCCATAATTACAGATTGCACAAAAGTTTAGAGGACATGTGTGACCTCTGTTTTTTTTACCGTGCTGCCCGTGTTGACAAACCATATTCTTTAAAACAGGCAGCTAAGAAAAATCAATACAACTGTACCCACTCCCTTGTATAAGGTTATTTTGGAGGCAAAGGACAACCTCAGGCTTCTCTTTTCCACCACAAACCGTCTCCTCCATCCACCTTCCCATACCTCGCCCATCCTCTCCTCAAACTCCAATTGTAAGGAGATGCTGGACTTCCTCAAATCCAAAATTGAGGGGATGCGTTCAGCCACCTCAGCCCCGTCCACAGCCACCACCACATCACCTCTCCCTCATGACCCACCCCCCACCCATCCCCCCCTACACTCCTTCGACCCTATCTCTCCCTCCTCCCTCACCACAACTGTCCGCAAACTCAAACTCACCACCTGCTCCCTCGATCCCATCCCCATCTTTCTCCTTATCTCCCAGCTCCACATTCTGGCCACTCTCCTGTCTGATGTCATCAACCTCTCCTTGTCCATTGGTTCAGTTCCCACCCCCCTAAAAACTGCCAACGTCATCCCCATCTTGAAAAAACCTTCCCTGTATCCATCCCTGCTCTCCAGCTACCACCCCATCTCCTACCTCCCATTCCTCTCCAAGCTCCTAGAACGAGTCATCGTGTCCCAGCTGCTCCTTCCTTTCTCGCCATTCCCTCTTTGAAGCCCTCCAATCTGGCTTCTGCGCTGCTCACAGCACGGAAACAGCCCTGGTCAAAGTCACTAATGACATTCTGAATATCTGTAATCAGGTCTCCCTCTGCCTCCTTGTCCTCCTCGACCTCTCTGCCGCCTGTTGATCACTCCATCCTCATACACCGCTTCTCCGCTTTACTCAATCTTCACGGATTTGCCCTTGCCTGGGTTCGATTCCTATCTCTCTCACCATTTCCACTTTGTTTCCTCTAACGATTTCTCCGCACTGTCACATCTGGTGTCCCCCAGAGCTCTGTCCTTGGCCCTCTCCTCTTTAATATCTACATGCTCCCCCTTGGTGACATCGTCTGCAGACATGGGATCAACTTCCACATGTATGCGGATGACACCCAACTCTATCTTTCTGCCTCCACCCTCAACTCCAAGAACACTGCTGTCCTGACAGACTGCCTGTCAGACATCAAGTCCTAGATGAGGGCAAATTTCAGCACCTCAGGCTCAGGCAGCACCAACCTCCATGGTTGCACACTACAACTCACCAAGCCAGTCAGGAACCTAGGTGTCTTGTTCGACCCTCAACTGTCTTTTCTCCCCCACATTCAAACCATGACCCGCTCTGCCTTCCCTCACCTCCGTAACATCGCCTGACTCCGTCACTACCTCACCCCTCAGGCCGCTGAAACTCTTGTGCATGCCTTCATCACCTCCAGGCTCGACTATGCAAATGCCCTGCTTGTCGGCCTCCCAACTATTCCCTCCACAGGCTGCAGATAACCTAGAACTCTGCAGCCTGTGTCCTCTCCCGCACCAAACTCTGCATCCCCATCACCCCCACTCTCACCCAACTCCATTGGCTCGTTATCCTTCAGAGGATCCAGTTCAAGATCCTGGTCCTCACATACAAAGCCACCATGGCCTCTGCAACCTACTAACCCTGTTCCCTCCACTCAGCCAGCTCCAGCCTGTTCCGTGTCCCCCGACCCACCCGCCCCACCGTTGGTGGGAGAGCCTTCAGCCACTCTGCCCCCAACCCCTTGAATTCCATCGCCCAGTCACTCTGCCTCGTCCTCTCCTTAGCCTCCTTCAAGTCCCACCTCAAGACCCTCCTCTTCAACCATGCCATCGGCCAACCCCCTTCCCCTCCCCTCCCTTGTCCCCCAACCCCAGCTCAGGTCTGAATTGCTGTACTCTGTCCAGCACCTTGGGATGTCCTCCCAACATGAAAGGCGCTATACAAATGTAATCTTGTTGTTGTATCAGAGCATTTGTATTAGTTATAATTGAAGTGTGAGTGAGTGGGTTGGTGGGGGATAAAATCGATGCTCAGCAATACAGTCAAGGGCATTTGTCATGAACGCCAACTCAAAGGAAATGGAGAAAATAATTTGATTATACTACTCCTCAAAGTAATGTATTTTCAACATGAACATATATAATAATAATAATAATCCTTGCATTTGATATAGCGCTTTTCACATCGGGAGGACGTCCCAAAGTGCTTCACAGAACACACTGTAAAGTGAATTGACTGTATATTTGTGGGCGAACGCGGCAGCCAATTGCGCACAGCAATGTCCCACAAACAGTCGTAGATTGAAAATGACCAATTTATTATTGTTTTTTTGTTTTGGAGGGATTATTATTAGGCTCTGTGTGGAGTAAGGAAACTTGTCCAAGGTTTCGCCCTCTGCCTGGAATTGAACTCAGGTCTCTCACTTGCAAAGCGAGTGCTCTAACCACTGAGCAACAGGACTCCTATCAGCTGATGCAAGTATAATGCTACCGTATTGTCTAATAGTTAAGCAATAAAGATAACATAGAGAGCAGCTAGCAATTGAACACGTTATTGGAAAATAAAACATGACCCAAGTCATTTAAACGGGAGGTGAAGTCTTTAACACTAGTTTAATAGATTGATAGATAGTTTAATAGATTGATTAATAGATTGTGCAATAACTAACAAAGGTAAATGATAAAAATACAACAAAAACAATAAACTACAATTATTTTGCACCCTTCATATCAGGAGGCTCACAGTGAAAGATTCATAGAGTCTAGTGCAGGAGAAGTCATGAGCTGCAGAGTTCTGAATGGTCTTGTGGAGGGAAGATTTGGAAATCCAGGGAACAGGTAAGTTAATGGATAAGACAATGCTCAGTGTTCAATTATCACTATAGCTTTAACCTGAATGAAATTTGGGTCAAATTTACGAAGCTCTTTGCATAAATTGGAAATTATGGTTTGCAACTTACTGGTTCCAAGTCGCTATAGTGTGAGAATAGACTAGTGAGCAAAATGGGGACCGAAAGACTGAATGTCTATATATAATAAATAATATATAATAAATATTAAAAATCTTGTGGGCTTTGATTTCATATTTTGCTAGGCTGGGATTTGTGATTCATTGTTTTGTGAAACTCCCACAAAATCCAAAATTCACAAACATTGGAATCTAATTTGCAAGTGTCACAGTTTGCATTATAAACCTTAAGTATAAATTTGGGTTGACCCAGAGTGAACTCCGATTCATAGGAGTTCTAGGCAGGCTCCAATGCTTCCCTATCACCGAACAGATCGATTTCAAGATCTTGACCCTTGTCTTCAAATCTCTTGATGCCCTGCACCTCCCTACCTCTCCGACTTGCTGTTGACTTGCTTACTCCCCAACCCACTACTCGCCGCCTCTGCTCGACTGACTAACCCCATGTTCCTCATGCCCTCCTTTCCACCATCGGTGGCCACATTTTCAGCCACTATGCTCCGAAACTCTGAAACACTCTTCCTCTATCCCTGCACCTCGGTGGCTCCTTCTCCAACTTGAGGTTGCACCTGAAGATCTTCCTCTCCGACCATGTCTATGGTCACCTCGCCCTCCCCCTGGTTCGGCATCATGCACTGCCGAGCACTGTGGGACACTACCTGTGTGAGGGGTGCTATATAAATGAAAGTTGTTGTTGTTGAATTTTGGTGAAGCCTTGTTCCCGATATCACCTTGCAACGGTCCTTAGAATTATATCTCTTCACTAAACACTGCAGTGCAAATTGATTCCAGCTCTGCTGCTTAGTGACCTGTTGAACATACTTGGGAGGCCCAATGAAGAGAACTGTATTAATACCATTTAAAGAGACCGTTATGCGATACAAGCATTAAGAATCTAACCCAACCTGGATAGATGTATATTCCAGAATTCTGATCACTGGAGTGATGGATCTGTTTGAAGGACAAAGTGAATTATGGGTGCTTTGCTCAGGATATCATCTCCCCATTCCAGTAGAATTCCTGTAAAGTGTCATGACTATGTACTTGGAGGTAAATTCAACAGCCAATTTGCACATAGCAGTGTAATGTAACTCCTCCTGTATCTCTTTTTTATTCCCATTTTAGTCAGTCCACTTGTTCTGACCACCTAATGTTCTCCAGAAGAATGTCACATAGACAGCAACAACAACAAAATTACATTTGTAAAGTGCCTTTCATGTCGGGAGGTCGTCCCAAGGTGCTGGACCGACAGAGTTATAGACCCAAGCTGGGGGTCAGGATCGGGGAGGGTGGAGGGCAGGGTGGGGGCAAGCAGGGAGATCGAAAGCACGGTCGAAGAGGAGGAGGGTCTTGAGATGGGTCTTGAAGGTGGCAAGGGAGGGGGCGAGGTGGAGGGACTGCGGGATGGAGTTCCAGATGTTGAGGGCAGAGAGGCCGAAGGCCCGCTCGCCAATAGTGGGGCAAGGGAGGCAGGGGACGTGAAATGTCAGAAGCAGATAGAAGGCAGACCCATTATAAAACATACACTGGTTGCATTTTGGACCCCATTTTGTGCACATGTGCACAGCCGGCCACTCGCTTCCCGTGCTCTGGCTGGCTTTTCACGCTAAATTAGCTGGCCTCTGAGGTCATCTCCATCATCACTGGATATTTTGGGTATCTATTATTTGGGCAGCCAATTTGAGCAGAGCAGTGTCCCCACAAAGCCAATGAAGTGAATGACCAATTTCTACCTGGGCATTTTTAGCCAGTACACCTGGAGATACGCCTTTCTTTCTTTGAATAATCTCATTCGATGTTTAATATGCAGCTGCGCAGAATGACATGTTCGTGGTTTAATGACTCATCTGAAAGACAGCATCTCCTACAATGGTCCCCCCTCCACCGCAGCATTGGAGTGTCAACCATACTGTGAACACAACTTGCTGACTCAGAGGTGAGAGTGCTGGCAACTGAACCAGGCTGAGGCACATGTTTTTCTTATGAGGCTCATATGAAAACATATAATTTTCAATCTACGACTGTTTGTGGGACATTGCTGTGCGCAATTGGCTGCCGCGTTCGCCCACAATTATACAGTCAATTCACTTTACAGTGTGTTCTGTGAAGCGCTTTGGGACGTCCTCCCGACGTGAAAAGCGCTATATCAAATGCAAGGATTATTATTATTATTATTATTAAAACAAATCACTTAAATATTGCAGTGTCATAGAATAATAGAATCATAGAATTATATGGCACAGAAGGAGGCCATTCGGTCCATCGAGTCTGTGCCGCCGCTTTTAAAAGAGCTATCCAAATCAATCCCATTCCCCCGCGCTCTCCCTATTGCCCATAGAATAATTATAAATTGAGTACAGGAAGAAACAGGTGATAAGGTCAGCTTGGGTTTCTATTTTCACACAAGCTGATGGAGAGCAAAACGGATCTCAGCATCCTGCAAGAAATTGCTTCAGTCTATGATCTTAGAAGTGTAATTCATGTGCTGAGAATTTCCATTTACACATTGGGCTGCACATTCCCAATAAATCTAACACTAACAGATAACACTGTGGACAAAATGGAAAATATTTGCTAAAGTTCATAAAAATGGGAATTATTTACAAGTTATTTAATTGAAGACGACATTTATCCATTTATCCATTAAATTGTTCAACCATCAACTGTTTAACAAGCCTGCAGCATATAAACACTGACAATACTGTTACATGTTCCAAATGAATTATTAATATTTATAACACACACGAAATGCAAACTAAAAAAAACTTTAGAATATACTTTTTATACATTTCCGCATGAATTTTGATATTTATGGCTGCACATTTGACGCCTGATAAGGAAAGCTGACAAGTGAACTCCTACGAGTGTAACAGTTTATGCAAGATTGCATGCTTCCAGACAAATTATACCATTCATCAGTAGCTAAATATAAAAAAGATCTTCTGGCATTTATAGAATTCTGCCCTTGGGAAGTGGGAGTTGGGAGGGGAGGAAGAGACAACTCTCAAGGTTAATCAAAATGTTATTGCCTGTGGGATTTGGCCCTGCTTGCTTGCCAATGTTTCCTGCAACATTAAGACCAGATCAGAATCAACGTATGCTCCAGCTGGATTGACTTGTACTTTTTTACAAAACATTATTAAAAATATTTCTGGAGCTTCTCAAAAGCAATGTGAACAATTTAGATCAATAACTACCACTACAAACATGGATCTTTCATGTAGGATGGAGTTTCTTTAAGCACTTTAGATCAATGAATCCATAAGCAGGGGGAAAGGAAAAGGAGTTTAACAACAACAACAACAACTTGCATTCACAGAGCACCCTTCAGATGGGGTAGAATTTTGGAATGCTTCAATCAAAGTTTAAGGATTTTGACAAAAGGCACAATGAAGCAAATATGTTTCAAGTAACTCTTGAAGATGGCAAGAGAATACATAAGGCATTGAGATTTGGGGACAGATAAATGGAAATATGTACGATTGCCGAAAATGTATTCTAATACTACAAACATCTTTTTTTTGTAGTACGGAATCAATAATGAATAAATCATTTTCTAAATAATTTTTGAAAATTAAGTGTTTGCCTAAAATATACAGTCTCTAGACTTTACAGTAAATCTTGTGAAGCATTTTAATATATCTTTCCGACAATGAAAGTCACTATACCAAATGTGAGGATTATTATTGTTATAACAGTTCCTTCACTAGCTACAATTCCATATTCATGTTATAAGGAGAAGATGGTCATCACAGACAATTGGGTCAATTTTTTCTGTCTAATAGGTCAATGAGTTTCACAAGATCAAAGATCACAAGATTGGTTCGGATACCCTTTGGCCCATTTGATCTAATTCTTCCAGAAAACCCATCCTATCATCCTCTATTTCAGTATCAAACTGCATTTTTATGAGTCTAGTATTCTGGTCTCAACCAGACTTCATAGCAACCTGCTCATCATTAATAACACTCATCCTTCTTGAAATTGATCTATTGGGATACAGGAAACCAATGAAGCTTGGGGAGGATGGATAAGGATGTTGGCTGCAGACTTTTGGAGAAACTGGAGAGGAAGGCATTTGAGAAGTCAATTGTGAAGGCATGAATAGGGATGTGGGCTGGCTGGCTACAGACGTAGAAAAACAGATTTGGTTATAGATCATATATGAGGGAAGAAATAAAGGTAAGGGATGAACCAAATACCAAGGGTGTGCAGCTGTTAAGTGAATTGGTTCTTTAACAAGAAAGAGGCCATGAAGATTAAAGAAGTCAGAGTCAGCAGCATGGAGACATTGGCATCTTACCAATAAGCTGACATATATAAATATGCATATATAACTATTGGTGTGGTCAATAAACAACAACTTGCATTTATATAGCTCCCTTCATGCTGCACAGTGTCTTTGAGCACTTAACAGTGGTGGAGCTCTATGCCGAGCCAGTGGAAGGGGAAAGGTGACCGTAGACACGGTTGAAGAGGAAGGTCTTCAAGCAAGACCTGAAAATGGGGAGAGGGGGCCAGGCAAAGGGTTTGAGAGAGAGAGTTCCACAGCTTTGGGGTGTAGTGGCTGAAAGCAGGTAGTGGTGTAGGGAGAGAGCAGGTTGGAGAGATAGGGGGGTACCAGGGCGTGAAAGAATTTAAATACAAGAGTGAGGATCTTGAAATTGATCCGGTCTGTGACAGGGAGCTAATAGAGTTTGATAATGACTGGGATAATGGAGGTATTGAGTTTAATACGGGTGAGAATGCAGGCAGTGGAGGTTTGAATTATTTAAATATTGTGAATAGAGGAGCAGGGGACACTTGCGAGGAGGGCGTTTGAGTAATCGTGTCAGAAATTTTCAATTTTCTTTCCTATTCTCCTGAAGGTTCACTTCCACATCTGTCTTCAAGTACTTCACCCACCCAAGTGAGTATTCTTCATGTATGAACCTGGTCACTGAGAGATGATGGGTGAATTGACCTTGGTTCTGTTTCAGCCAAGAATGATCCTGTCCTGACCAAAAACATAGAAGCATAGAAATTTACAGATAGTCCTTTTTGTCTGGATCGACTCTTTTCCAGTCCTATTTACATACTCTTTACCCATACCCTTTAGCTTACATCTGCATGCATCTAATCTTATAAATTCAGACTGCAGTATTTATTTGTATGTAAACAAAAACAAATTCCATCTGTGTCAAGTGATAAGTATATTGTAGAGGAAGGTTAAAATGCATCACCATTTGGATTTTAAACACTGGGATCCTGAGCAATCCTGCCTCAATTCTGAAAACAGACATTTGGAATATTAATGTAAAACTAATGGATTTCACATGTTCCCATGGAACTGTTAATGTTTTATTCAGGATTCAACAGGAACTCTTTGCTGCTGCACAAATCGAGGCACAAATTGTCTATTTTGAATGTATTTAATTTCTATTTTTGTTATTTGTTTTGTTTTTACATTGCTAAACTCAAGTTTTAACTTCAAGTAGATCATAGGAGAGGTTTCGGGTGAAGAAGGTACATTTGCTCATTTGATCTCATTCATCCGGAATATAGTTTAAGCAACAGGCATGGTCGAATTTTGAAGGGAAAGTAGTCGAGCAAGGTGGAGGCAGTCTGAGTTGGAGTTCCGGAGAATTGGGACAGATTAGCTGAAAGCTCACTCAGCAATGGTGGAGTGGATTATAAGGTTTGGAGAGTGATAGTGAGGTAAAAACTTCCAGCGCCTTGGGACGTCCTCCTGACGTGAAAGGCACTATACAAATGTAATCTTGGTGTTGCTGTTGTTGTTGAGCCACAATGGGGATCATTGACACGGGAGCCCTGTAGCTCAGTGGTTAGAGCTATCCTCTCACAAGCAAGAGACCTGGGTTTGATTCCCGGCAGGGCGAAATGTTGAGCAAGTTTCCTTACTCCACACGGCTCTGTTTACCTAGCAGTAACTAGGAACCCAGTTGTTAGTCAATTGGTGGATTGCTTTTCCGGGCATAAAAATTCCTTAAAAAAAATAAATAAATTGGACACTTCACTCCATGACTGTTTGTGGGACACTACTGTCCCACTGTTTCCCTTCCCTTTGCAAGCTGCAGATTATCCAAAACTCTGCAGCTCGTCTCGCGCACCAGGCTCCGTGACCTCATCACTCCCACGCTCACCCAACTCCACTGGCTCCCCATCCCCCAGAGGATCGAATTCAAGATCCTCGTCCTCACTTTCAAGGCCATCCATGGCCTTGCCCCGTCCTACCTCTCTGACCTGTTGACTCTCTACCAACCTGCCCGCTCCTTCCGTTCAGCAGGCCTGCTCTATGTCTCCCGCCCGACCTGCCCTACCATCGGTGGCTGAGCTTTCAGCCTCTCTGCCCCACACTCTGAAACTCCATCCCACAGTTACTTCACCTCGCTTCCTCCCTTGCCTCCTTCAAGGTTGGTCTCAAGACCCTCTTCTTTGATCGTGCCTTCAGTTGCCCTCCCACCTCTCTGCCTTCCCTCACCCCTACCCCACCCCTCACCCATGCTTGGGTCTTGACCCCTGACTGTCCGGCACCTTGGGACATCCTACTGATGTGAAAGGCGCTCTATAAATGTAATTTTGTTGTTGCTGTACGCAATTGGCTGCTGCGTTTCGGCCACAAAATATACAGTCAATTCACTTTACAGTATATTCTGTGAAGTGCTTTGAGACGTCGCTAAGACGTGATAAAGTGCTATATCAAATTCAAGGATTATTATTATTATTGGCTGATGCTCAGAAACAGGAATTTTGGATGGTTTTCTTACATCCTCAGCTCAGAGTCACTGAGGCCAAATTAATCAGCCCCTGTTATACTGCACAGGAGAGATCATCCCACGAAAGTCAAGCAGCATTTAAACTGTATTCCATCTTAATAAGTGCATACCACACAATGTTGCATATTAAATGAGCTATCAGAATGTATGTTTAAAACAGTGTTGTCAGGTTTGGAATTTGATTCAATGCTTATCTCTGCAACTTGCTGTACATTTATGAACTGCTGTGATACACAGATTTAAAAATAGCACAGATAAAGCATAGTCTGTTCCTCATGTCAAGGTAACCATCTGAAACTATGACGGAGCAAAAAATGCCAACTAGGGAGATTAAGGAAATGTCAATAAATGTTTTGGAGAGGGCAAGGAATCTGGATAAGCATCACCAAGGTGAAGTATGGAGGCAGAAAGAAAGTAAATTGAAAACCAATGGAATGAAACATGCAGAAACTGATGCCTATAGAATAATAGATAAATAATAATAATAATAATAATCCTTGCATTTGATATAGCGCTTTTCACGTCGGGAGGATGTCCCAAAGCGCTTCACAGAACACACTGTAAAGTGAATTGACTGTATATTTGTGGGCGAACGCGGCAGCCAATTGCGCACAGCAATGTCCCACAAACAGTCGTAGATTGAAAATGACCAATTTATTATTGTTTTTGGTTTTGGAGGGATTATCATTAGGCTCTGTGTGGAGTAAGGAAACTTGCCCAAGGTTTCGCCCTCTGCCTGGAATTGAACTCAGGTCTCTCGCTTGCAAAGCGAGTGCTCTAACCACTGAGCTACAGGACTCCGTAGATACTTAGGAATAAGTTGCAAGATGAGCACTTAAGGGGTTCATGTGACATCATGAACTGTGGAGCAGAGCTCAAGTGGTTTGCAAATATTAACTGAACCATGGGATTGAATTACATTCTTTAAATCACTTCCATTATGTTTTCTGAGTAGTTTTATGATTATATTCCCTCCATATGTTTTCATCCAATTTTCTTCTCTCCTCTCCTCTCCAAAAGGCTCAGTTCCACAGGCATTATCAGCCTTCAGATATCTCACCCAAGTTATGATCCTTCTTGTTTCAGCCTCGACAATGAAAGTTGGTGGTTGATTTGACCTTGAGGCAGTTACAGCAAAGTATGGTTCTCTCTTCAACCATTATCTGTACACAAACTTTCCAGCAGGAGTTTATGTTACAGCTTTCTGATTTATGGCTGATTCTCGTCCTTATCCAAGGCCATAGAAGCCAATTGCACTGCCTCCAACTATGGTCAATACAGTGCTCTCTTTCTCAGTCAAAGGAGTAGCAATTGTGAAGAGATGCCATTCGTATTCTGAAAATGGTACTGATGCCTTTGAATATCAGTTCCACTAACGGAGGTAATATTCCAGCTACCCCTTGAAGCCACAGAAACCGTTCTTAAGCCCTCAAATAGTATGGCAAAGCAAAGAGAAATCCCAGATGATTCTTCAATATGCCAGGACAGATGTTTGAACTGAACTGTGATAATCAAGGGTGGGTTTCAGACTTCAATGAATCCAAGAGATTGTAATGGTCACTTACCTAATAATGATTTATTGATCAACCATTTGTGAAACTGATATTCTGACACAATATGAGATTAGGTTTACACCAGACACCGTATGTCTGCTGTTTTATGCTGTACAGAGCAAAATGCCGTGCAGGTCTAAATGACAGGCATAGATGACAGTACGCAACGTTTAAACTCACTGTTGATGGTAAGAGCTTGATGTGCACAAAACAGCTGATGTGTTTGCCTACAAAAATAACAATTGCTACACTTGACAGTAATTAATGTACAGCACTTTGTGGCATTTTGATTAAATAAATTGCTGTAAAATTGCAAGTTCTGTCCTTCTTATCTGAACATAACTACACTGCAGGGAAGACATTGTGGTTATTCCTGCTTACACATAGATTTACAAATCTAATGGCAGGCATTTTAAGGACGTTATGAGAGTATACCTCAATATCTGTGTATTTATAGAGAAGTAAAGAGCAAGCTTCACTTAATGGTGCTTCCCTAGAGGGAAATTACATTCTGATCAAGTTATCTTCACTGGACTTCTAATGCAGGACTTCTGACCTTCCTTTCAGCTGTTAATGTCTTAAAAGGACCTAAGAGTAAAGATAGCAAGGTAGAAGTGCATTCAAAAATAGCTCTTGTGCTGGCAATACCAGAGGATTGGGAAGATGTGCAGTAACAAATGGGCCATGGAATGAGTACACAATGTTTATGACGATACTCAAAATCAGCAGAATTGGATATGTGGAAAAAGTCATGACATGAGATACCCAACCAAATTTTAATAATAATAAAACATAATAAAATATTATTATGTATTGTGGAGTCCTGTAGCTGAGTGGTTAGAGCACTCGCTTTGCAAGCGAGAGACCTGGGTTCGATTCCCGGCAGGGTGAAACCTTGGGCAAGTTTCCTTACTCCACATGCTTAATAATAATCCCTTCAGAAAAAAATAATAAATTGGTTACTTCATTCCATGATTGTTTGTGGGACACTGCTGTGCGCAATTGGCTGCCGTGTTTCGCCCACAAGTATACAGTCAATTCACATTACAGTCTATTTTGTGAACCGCTTTGAGACGTCTAGAAGATGTGAAAAGCGCTATATCAAATGCAAAGGATTATTATTATTATAAAGTTTGCCCACAAAATACACAGTCAATTCACTTTACAGTATATTCTGTGAAGTGCTTTGAGACGTCTTGAAGACGTGATAAGTCGCTATATCAAATGCAAGGGTTATTAGAATTGAAGTATGGAACACAAAAGTCAACTTGGTTCAATTGGTGGCACTCTTGCCTTTCTCAAGATTTTGAGCTCCTAGTACAAGTTGACACTCCAGTGTAGTGCTGGAGGTGTGCTCTACTATTGGAGGTTTCATTCTTTGGATGAGACTTTAAACTGAAGTCCTGTCTGCCTTTTCAGGTGGACCTTCAACATCCCATCACACTATTTGAGAAGAGAAGTTTCTCTCAGCGCCTGGCTAACAAGCCCTCAAATAAAATTTGGTCATTCACTTAATGGCTGTTTGATAATAATAGCAATAATAATTCTTGCATTTGCTATAGTGTCTTTAATGTAGTCGAGATGTCTCAAAGCACTTCACAGAATACACTGTAAAATGGATTGACTGCATTTTGTGGGCGAAACATGGCAGTCAATTGTGCACAGCAATGTCCCACAAAACAATGTCCCATCAAGTATCCAATTTTATTTGTTTGATTGTTGGCCAGGACACCAGAAGAAATTCCCTTCTCTTTTCGAATAGTGCCACGGGATCTTTAGTGTCCACCTGAAAAAGCAGACGGGACCTTAATTTAAGATCTCATCCAAAGGATGGCATCTCGACAATACAACACCCTGACAATGTACTGAGAGTCAGCTTAGACCATATGATTCCAAGTCCTGATATGGGCCTTGAACCCGCAATCTTCTGACTCAGAGGAGAGAGTGCTACGACTTAGCCAGCCTAACAGGCTGCTTGTGTGAAAATTGGGTGCTATGTTCACCTACAAAATACGCAGTTACTACACTTTACACTAAATGCTGTGAAGTGCTTGGCACATTCTCTCGACGTGAAAACTGCTATATCAAATGCAAGGATTATCCTTATGATTGTTATTTTTATTATTATTTTACTTTACTTGTTCTGTAATAAGAAAGTAAAATATTTATAGATGAGTTTCACAAGAGGAAGAAAAACATTCTCCAGGGTGCAATCGACCACTCACACTCTATATTATTGAACCTTGCTGGATGCATTCCAAATATAAAAAATGTCTCTATATTTTGTTGGATGAACTTCATTGATTGCAGCTATTTTTAACGTGTTTTGTGGATAAATTCATGCAGACCCTTTGTTTCAGCAAGTAAATCTTTAATAAAGTGATTACACTTTATGTGGTGCTTATAATGAACACATTGATTTGTGTATAACAACCATTTTGTTGAAAACAAATTCCTCAGATTTTTAATTTGTTCTTTGTTATTCCAAGAAAGTTGAATTTGGAATATTAAAGACCCAGTGAAAAGGGGATCCTTTATTTTTCCAATTCATGAATCTTTCATGATTTTACTTCTTACAGGAGAATATTTTGTGATATCTTCTTGAAAGGAGTTTGACTTGTTTTTGTGTGAGGATTATAAATCAAGTGGCCATAATGGGAATTATGCATGCTGGGATCATTTACAAGTGCCAGAGAGATATTTTATTTAATATAAGTGAGATTATTGCAATTTTTACAATGTGTTGCCAAGTACATTTAAGGGTGATAATATTCCTTTAACAATGTGAAAAATTGTCATCTGGTTGCATGATCTGATACCAAACATGATGATGACATGTTCCCAGTGCCTCTGAAGTGTCACTTCACATTTTTAATGGTGCGATTTTCACTGCATGAATGTAGTTGACAAACGCAATCTGCTAATTTACGTAGGCATGTTCTTAACAGTTAGGCCCAAAGGTTTGCATAGCCCTGCATCTGCAAGCAAGGATAGTGGCATCCCACATTTGTGTGTCAAGCACTCTTACCTCTGAGTCAAAAGGTTGTGGGTTCGAGCCCTATGTTGGGACTTAGAACTCATTGCCTGTGCTGACACTCCAATGCACTGCTGGGTGGATGCATTGATGGAGGTGCACTCTTTTGGATGAGATGTTAAGTAGAGGTTTCAGTCTGCAGTACCACTGGATCTTTCATATCCAAATTTCAGGTGGACATTAAAGATTTCATGGCACTACTCAAAAAGAAACGGGAGTTTCTCCAGGTGTCTTGGTCAACAATTCCCCAAATAAAATTGGTAATTTTTTCATGGCTGTTTGTGGGACATTGCTGTGTACAAATGGGCATTTGCCTATAAATACAGCTAGTCCACGTCAAGTAAATCCTGTGAAGTGCTTTGATGCATCCTTCCAGCGTGAAAGGTGCTTTGTCAAATGCATGGATTATTATTATTTTTCACAGCGTATGTCCCTTCCCCAGCCTTAGGTTATTTAATTTCAAATGAATCTTTTGAATGTATGATATTAAAGGGTACCATAATAACTTTCATTTATATAGGCCCCTTCACGCAGAATAACATCTCAGAATGTTGCACAATACTTTGACCCAAAGGGAAAGACTGTATACATGTCATTTGTTGTGGTTGTGGTGGTGTTGATGACTGACTGATTGACTGACTGACTGACTGACAGTGTAATGCATGGCAAAAATAGACAGTGATAACCTCCCAGGCCTGAGGCCGTTTCATATCAAAATAAATGTCAGCAGCTCTGACAGATCCAGGTTTGGAGTCACTGCTACAATTCCTTTACGAATAGTGAAAAAATAATATTAAACTATCATTTTGACTTTACTTCTGACTGAACACTTGCCAGTTCAAAACCACCTGGGCCTGAACTATTTTGAATTGTCATGTTGATTGGTCCCAAGGCTAAACTGTGGCAGATACTGGATAGTTGCAAAAAAGGTAATGGTCAAATCCATCAGAATACACTACCAGTCAGGTGGATTTTTCTTTCATCTATTGTGGCATCCTGTGCACCTTGCAAGCCAAAGTCTAATGGGAAGGCTGGTTCTAGGACAAGCAACAGGAATGTTGACTGTCAGAGATTGCAGGCGACTCGGACCTACCTAAACCCCGGCACTACAGCAATGGATTCCCAAACCTTGGTACTTGCCAATCTGTGCCAAATACTTTCCAAGATGAGGTGAGCAGAGTGTGTCCCTCTGGATGAGAGGGAAATTTGAGGGAAAACTGAGGGAAGTTTTCACGCACACGGGGAAATCTCAGTGGTTTGGTTTCCGAGAACCTTAAACACGGTGATGGGTTTCTGCATATGTCAGACACCGGGTGACCAAAAAATACATCTAGTGCAAGATGTCTGGTCAGAACCCAGAGGAGTTTACCTTTTGCACTTAATATGATCAGCTGGGTCTTACTCAACATAGAGTCCTGCAGGTATTGGTTATTGGCCTCGCAACTAAGAGGAATGGGTTGATTTCCAGGCGGGGCAAAACCTCAGGCAAGTTTCCTTACTCCACATGTCTCAATTTATCTAGTAGTAAGTAATAATGATATTAATAATAATAATCCTTTCATTTGATACAGCTCCTTATCATGTCTTCGAGATATCTTAAAACACTTCACAGAATATACTTTAAAGTGAATTGGTAATATATTTTGTGGGTGAAACGTGGCAGCCAATTGCCACACTGACAACTGGCAGCCACACTGACCAAATTATTATTTTTTTATTTAATGGTTATTACCCCGGTAAAGCGAGCTGCCAATCGACTGTCTTCCTCCTTACAGCTGGTATGGAGAGGCATGTTGAGTAAGGAAACATGCCCAACATTTCACCTTGCCCAGGAATCAAACCCAGGTCCTATAATTTGCGAGGCAAGGGCTCTAACCACTAAGTTACATGATTCCACTGTACATTGCATTGTATTGTGTGATATTCTCTTCCACTTAGCCTTTATGTCCAATTATCTCTAGTTGACATTTTTACTGCATCTTTCCTGTATCTAGCTGTTTTATCTCTGCGTGGGAAGAAGGAAATCTATGCTTTATTATTCTCCAGCTGCCGTTGCTATGACAGTGACTCATGATAGATTATCATTTTCTCTTTGTTTCTATGACTGATTTAGAAGCAGAGTGTAGAATTTGCCTCTCTGTAAGTGTATGCCCTAGTCTTATTTCTCACTTTGTGTTTGGTGGTAAAGAGCAGCAACTATATTATATATAAAAAAACGAGTCAGTCACAAGGCAGGATCACGATTATCAATCTTTTTCCCGAGAACAGAAAAGGTTTGGAGTAGACCCAATGGAGGATTTAACAATTACAAGGTGTTTGATAAAGTAAACAGGCAGAAATTATTTCCACTGGTTGGTGCGAGAGTCAGTAACTGGAGAGCATAAATTTAAGATGCTTACAAAAACAGCAAAGGGAGAGGTTAGGAGAAATTTTGCTTCACACAAAGGGTTGTTGGGATGTGGAATGGCCTACCTCGAAACATGGCTAACACAAAATTCATATTACCTTTAAAGAAGAAATTAGATAAATAGCTCGAAAAGAGAAACATTAAAGGGTTTAGGCAGTTGCATAACAAGGCCTCAGGAAACCCCGGTGCAAGAATCTGAAGTTTTGTTTAGCTTTCCCATCTCCATCTCTCTCCCCAAGCCCATGCATCATGCAACTATATTGAAATGGGGAGCGAGAGAACGTGTTGTTCCACCGCCAATTGGTTAGGTCCCCATTAACCTTGTGAGACCTAGCACAACTGCACCACTTGCACCATCGTAGTTACACTACAGGGTTTAAGGAAAACGAAGGAAATAGGAAATGCTGAACAAATTGTTTTTTCAGCACAGACCTACTGGTTGGAATTCCTTCTGTGGTATAGATTTCTATGTCTCCACGGAAGCTCTGCCAATTGGCTTCCAAGATTCTAGACTCACCAATTATCATACTTCTCATTTCAAAATGTTTGAAGGCAAATGCAAATAGGAAACTAAGATGTTTAAAGTAACATGTTCAAAAAAAATCTTTTCAGCTGTCCTGATATTCTTTGAAACTTTTGATTACATCAAAAGAACTGAAATTGTAAAGTACAGTTTTTACATGACTAATATTACATATTAAATTATTTCAAAGCATCTTTTAGTTTTTGTTACACTGATCTGATGCTGATAAATATCTGATGTGAATAAAGATTATGGTAGTAACACTTACAAAGTGTTGCTTCTTGTTTGTTATTCGCATCAACGATTATACCAATTAGGAATCACTGGATATTCAAGGTCCATCGGACGTTATTGTTGATGTCAGAAGCCACCAAAACCCAGAGTAAAAAGTATTCCTGTATTTCAATCTCCTATTTATACTGTGTTTCTCTCAGTGAATTCAATGTGGAACTGACACTGATCAATGGCAAAAATGTAATATGTAGCTGAGGTGTTTTCATTAATAAGTGAGTCAACACCACTACAGGGAATACACCTGAACAATGGAAAGTCAAGCGTCCTGTCCTTCGAGAAGATTTGGAGATTATCATTTCACAGGAATACTCTGGCCCTTTGCCTATTAACTTCATCTGAGAAAACAATAAACGATTGGATAAGGAATCTAAGTTGGTTAATTGGATGCTCCTGATACCCACGCCTATGTCAAATTGACCCAGAGGACCTCTGCTCTGATGTAGACTACCTTTGGAAAACGGTTGCAAGGTTTAATTGAAATTCTGGTGGGATTTCTTATTGAGAAATAACTTTATGAAATACCACAAGTTTCACCCACAAAATATACAGTCATTTCAGTTTGCAGTATATTCTGTGAAGCGCTTTGAGACATTTTGAAAAGGTGATAAGGTGCTATATCAAATGCAAGGATTATTATTATAAATTAGACTCTTACATTTTCAAATGTGGACCTTTGAAAATGTCACACCTTCCCTAATTGGAGTCCTGTAACTCAGGGTTAGTGGTTGCAAGCGAGACAACAGGGTCCAATTCCAGACAGGGCGAAATCTTGGGCAAGTTTCCTTACTCCACATGCCTAATAATAATCCCTCCAAAAACAAAGAACAATAATAAATTGGTCATTTTCAATCAACGACTGTTTGTGGGACACTGTTGAGCGCAATTGGCTGCCGCGTTTCGCCCACAAAAAAAATACGGTCAATTCACTTTACAGCATATTCTGTGAAGCTTTTTGAGACATCTAGAAGATGTGAAAAAGTGCTATATCAAATGCAAGGATTATTATTATTATATAATTGTTTAAACAATTTTAATTTTTTTTTGCAAATCGTTTGTCTGCTTTATTTGGATGTCAATTAAGCGCAGTGTGATTAGATTCAATATTCAAGGTATTTACATAGAATAGAAACATTGAGGTGAAAATGCAACACTGGCTGTAATTAACACCAGTGATAATCTTCATATCATTGCAGTCCAAATCACTGGTTAGTGAGAGGAACATTTGCTCCCTCCCCTAGTCTTTGATAGAAAGGCTGGGCCCAAAGCTGACCTGAAGCCTCAAGTCACCACCATGGTTGTATCCTAGGGAGTGCAGGATTTGAGTGCACTTCAAGGGATACCCTCTCAGCTTTATAAGTGAATTGTGTACGCTGGTAAAACACAATCCAGATAATATTTATATTTATTTCCAATACTGTTGCTGAGATATTCTGCCGCATGGGATGCATGGTGATAGCTTGCTCGGTCAGCTGCATTGCACTCAACAGATGATGTCCAGATGCCAGTTCTAATGTGCAGGCTATGGCTTCTACCAGCAATAGGAGTGGGGAAGACGGATTTGCAGCAGGTTGTGCTGTGACAGATGAAGTCTTCAGTGCTCAGGGAAGGGACACCTGGACCACCCCAGTAAGATATGTCAGTAGTTATGGAATTTGTCTACGTGTCTTGTAGTTAAAGGCAGAACATTTTATGAAATAAAAGCTTTCAGTCAATTCTGTCCTGAGTCTTCTCTGGAAATCTATCACAGGTTCCCTCCACCTCATCTCCTCCCTTATGACCTATCTTTTCGATCACTCATTCAGTCACCTTTCCATCCTTCCCACCTTCCTGAGCTAATCCTCCACCACCACCTAAGTCGGATGCCCAGTAAAGCACTTTGAGTTAGTTAGAAGTGAAAGGAACTATATAAATGTAAATTGTGGTTGTTTTAAATACTAGGACATTTTTTTTGGTGGAAATTAAAATTAAGGTTCATGGCACTTTGTTCTGGACAAAGTGAGACACGGTGCCAGCCTGACTCATTTCATCTCATTCATATCTCCGAGTTAGAAGGTTACATCAAGACATAAAAAATTGGTCATTTACTTCATGGCTGTTTGTGAGACATTCCTTTATGCAAATTGCCTGTGAGTTGGTCTGCACAAGCTCGGCACTTCACAGTAAATAAATCCTATGAAGCACTTTGTGTCAACATGACAAGAAGCAATATTAAATGTACTTGAAGGAATATATACTTGAAATAAATCCTTCCAGTCTGCCTTGACAATTGGGTTTGCTTCCAAATGTGCAGTCACTCCACAGTTAATTTAATTTATCCAGTAAGGGACTGAGACATCCAGTCTTTGAAGGTACTAGGTTTGAATCCAGCATTGCCGTTGTATTTTCTGTTGTCTGTGGTAGTACAAAGGCAGCTGCAATGCTCCTATGAAGAGGAGGGGGGGGAAAACAATCAGCATTCTCACCCTTAAACCTTGAAATTACACCCAATCTTAACCTATGACACCATTTTTTATTAAAATTTCAGATCATTCAGAATTGTAGAAAATCTGTTTGGTGAAAATTCTTAAATTCAATTTTAATTTGAAGTGGCAAAATTAAGAATTATTCAGAATTCTGTACAATCTAAAATTTGAAGACAAAATGGTTTTGCAGACTAAGCCTGGATGGTAGAGGAGAAACCCATTATAACGCCCTTCTTCAGGTTAGCCCTGTGTAATTTATAGCACAGGTCTACTTTGGACCCACCTAACCAGAAGCGTGGTACACCCAGCTTCCAGCACTGACTAGCCAGCTTCATAAAGACAGTGATGTCAACAGTGACCTGATGACTAGGAAGTTGGCCATTTTTCCACGCCTCGCTTTTAAGGTAGTTGATGAGGTGTTGGATCCAGCCGAGTTTTGAAGTTTCCCTCAGGCCTCTGATCACTAACCAGAGAAATTTTCTCGAGTTGCATTATTTGGGGACATGGGTGATGATATGATTCAGTCAACCTGTAATTGTTGAATAATCTGCTACGTGAACTGTTACGGCTCAAAATAACGTTTAGTTGGAAAGAGAATCAAAAGATGAATGGTACCCATGGAACCATATTGCAACACAATGTAAAACGAGTCAAATGTTTTAAAAAAAGGAGGAAGAAAAATCTGAATCCAAACATTGGATCATTTAAATTTAGTTATTCCTGTTTAAGAAGTGTTACCACATATGCTCACTGTGACATGTTCCTGATCTTTCTATTTATTCTTAGTATGCACCATCTTGAGAGTATTGCACCACCTGTGCTGTTGTCTTCCTATTTCACACATCTCTAGTGTCACTCACTGAAAGTAGTGACTGACAGGTAGGTGACTTCTGAATCGAAAAATGATGATGTACTTTTTAATTCTGCTTTGATGAACCATCTGTTCCATTTCCTTCCATCCAACCAATCCAATCTGCAAAATACTGTATAACTTATTGAGGCTATTTTGATCACTGCAATATGTCAGAAATAAGTATGAAAGGAAATGTAGTTTATCCCCCAAAATGCGTCCATATTAATATTATTATTAATAATAATAATCCTTACATTTGACATTGCACCGTATCATATTGTTGAGACATCTCAAAGCATTATTTATTAATATAGTAATAATTATTATATTAGTGTTTCATTTGTTCATGGACGGTGGAGGGGATGGTCTATTTTACACGTATTATGAAAAATAATGATCTTTGCACTTCATTATTGCAATGAAAATTTCCATATGAAAGGAAGCAGAAAGATTGCTGTCTTTATTGATTTCGGTCAATTTAAAATATTTCATTATTTAAGGCATGGAATGAACCTAGTGTGGGAATGAGGAACACCCCCTCCCCCCACCATCACTACAATGTTCTCAATAGTCTGAGAAAAAATGGAAGCCCGAGGCATAGTGGTTAGCGCACTCGCCTCACAAGCAAGAGGACCCATGTTTGATTCCTGGTGGGGCGAAACATTAGGCAAGTTTCCTTACTCCACACTCCCTTTCCTACTTAGCAGCAAGTAAGAACCGGTTGTTAGTCGATTGGCGGATCGCATTCCGGGGTAGTAACCCCTCAAAATGTAATTTGGTCACTCAATCCATGACTATTTGTGGGACACTGCTGTGTGCAATTTGGCTGCCATGTTTTGCCCACAAAATACACAGTCAATCCACTTTACAATACATTCTGTGACGTGCTTTGAAATGACTCAATGATGTGTTAAGGGGCTATATCAAATGTATTATTATTATTAGTGGACTTGCACTGCTCTTCAGCATGATACCCTTCTATACTTGTTGGTTTACTGCAAGCAGCAATGGAAAGGTTGTGATTCATGAGCCAGAGCTCGACAGCTGTGGCTCGGCCTCCTAGACTTCACCACGAAGAACAGTGTCAGGGGCTTGTATCTACCAAAGGCATATCTGGTTCCATTCAATGATCTGAATAGCAAATTGACCATTGCTTCACTTGCACATAAACCAGAGAGGTAGGACACTTCTCTATCAATAGGCAACTTTCATAGGCGTCTCCGACTCAGACAGCACATTTTACTGCAGAATAGGAAGATTAAAATCTAACCTCGTACAGTAATGATGAAATAGAGTTCAAAATTACTAAACCAACAACAACAACAAATTTGCATTGATATAACGTCTTTTACATCGGGGGTAAACCAGGTGATTGCTGTCCTGTTCTAGGGCATTAACAAAGGGGAGTTAGCAATCAGTCTGGGACAAATTTGATGAACCTCAAAACTACTAATATAACAATAATAATCCTTGCATTTAATATAGTGCTTTATCACATCATTGAGACATCTCAAAGCGCTTGACAGAATATATTGTAAAGTGGATTGACTTTAAAAATTATTAAAATGCTCAAAGTCAGGGTCTGCTCTACATGAAGCTCTTGAAAGGAATCTAAACATTATTGTAACTGTTGTCCCATAACTGCTGGGCTTTTTTTTATAGATAGCTGTCACAGTATGAATCCATAACAAGAAAGGACTAAACTTTACAAAGTGCTGATCACATTTAACATTTGACTTTCTTTCCTGCCGATTGATTTTATTCAGAAAATTGCTGTGAGCATGTTGAGTGCTGAAGGCATTTTTTACAGGAAAGTGCCTTTGAGAGTTACTTGAAAGGAGCTGAACTGCTATCATTCTGTCAGCAACATGAGCATTTAAGTTATCTGTATACTCACCTCTTTCAGGCTGTCAGGCATCTTTTCTTCCTCTCACTAATTTTCTCTCCTCATCTCAAAAAAATTGACTCCACTTTTCTTGCTGGGTACCACTCGTTAGCTGCCTAAGTGGCCATGTGAAGTTAGACAGTGAATGTTAACAAGCTATTCAACAGCAGGGGCATCATAGTTAAGTCTGATCTTATCCTTATCTGACATCCGCCCACTTGCACTTAACAACAGGAGTCACTAAATTACAATCGACCCTAGCTGATATATCCCTTAGTAGCCCAGGAGGCAGTGAAACTAAATCATTGGAGGAGCTCTGCAGTTCTCAACGTGAACTTTACACTGATAAGTGATGTTCAGTGATTAAAATTTGAATTTGCATTTACATGAAATCAAAATATCTCCGATGAAAGGTCATATTTGAAAGCTCATTATAGCATTGAAAAATATACAGTGAATGGCAATCAAACAGGTCTTGAGTTACTAGGAGAGGTGGGTATGGTAGGTTGGGACTGGTCAACAGATTACATTGGTTAATCTGTGGATATTCACATTGAAGAACTGAGGGCTATAAGTGATGATACTATTGAAGTATTCGAGATCCTAAAGGTCCAAGTAAACTGAACCCTAATAATATGTTTAAAACACGGTCAAAAATCTTGAACAATGGAACATAAAGTTAAGCTCAGAAGAAGGAAGGTGAACAAATTGTTCAGATCTGATGTGATGAATATATGGAGTAGACTACCTAAGGAGGCAGCTTGTGTCACCAAGTTCAAGAGGAAATTAGTGAAAAGTTCAATTGAAGTTAAAGAGATCAAGTATTGTAGAATTACTTTTCAAATTTATTCCAGTCAGATGGACCCATGGCAGTCTTTTCCAAAATGTTCCTTTGTCTCTGCTTCAAACCCTCCACCCCCGTACTGAGAGCCAGGTGTTAAACTGAAATAAAATGCTATCACTGCAGAATATTGGCATATAAGTTGACTCAAGCTGAAAGCAGAACGAGATGCAGCCATGCTCTCTGTTGGTCTTCAGGAACTTGCATGAACCAGTTTCCAGTTATCCACATCAGCCTTTGGCTCTCTAAAACCTGAGTTTTGATGTACCAGAGCTGAACACCATGAAGTAAAGACAGGACGCAATGTGGATCAATGTCATCCTGTTGTGCCAGAATTTTTTTTGTGCTGGAAAAAAAGTTTAAGACTTTGCAGGACTGACCAGTGGGTCCCTTTGCTCTGATCAGCTGGTACAAGGGTTCGGAGAATTGTGTCGCCTTGTAACTCAGACAATTTTTGACGAGGCAATGCAGTCTTTTCATTTAATTATTTGTGCCAATGATGGCAGAAATCAGGTATTTTTTATATCCAAACTTAAATTCATGCTAATAAAGCCAATACCTGCGGATCTCCACCCCAGGATGTATAATTTGGACCAGATTTATTTATTTTGAATCTTATCCCTCATTTGCAGGACAATTGGGAGCTGGATTTCTGTCCTCCTGGGGGCAAAAGCTCACTGATAAATTGAAAAGCAGCGGTTCAATTTTTCTTGTTGAATTTTCCCCCTGTGGCATGAAGCAACTGATCAATGTCCAGGATTATTTCCCTCCTGTTGAATTTGTCTCCAAGTGTTTGTCTCGTGGTGTGATACGCCTCCGTTTCCTCCTTCAGGCTGAGATGCCTTTATATAACGTGTTGCTGCTGCTGTTGGACGTAGAGAGAACAGAGAGAATTCTGAATCAGAATAGCATTTTGTCTTTAATTCCGGGTGTACACTATGTTCCTCAGTGGGGGCAGCAAAAAGTGCAGTATAAATCTGAGTTGAGCAAGTGTGCTTCTAAACTGAATCACTGCTGAGATCACCTTGACAAAATAGCTTTATTACTTGATGCAGTATAAACACAGCAGATGTCAATTGATTCCAACTCTGCTCCTTTAAAGGTTCTTGCGCTGCCCATCTATTTAATGATTTTAAAAAACCCACAGGATTTGATAAAGGATTTCAAAATTAACCCTTATGTAGACTATTGCATATTAGCTTTGTTGCAGCTCTTGTCAAGTGCTGTGAGCAGTGGGGATGAATGAGGCTTCCAGCTCCACAAGACTCTACTCTAGAAGTGACATGGCTTTGTTTACAGCAATGTAGAAATGACATGAAAATTGAGGAGTGTCATATGATAATGCACTACACTGATGGGCAATAGATGGGGTGGGTGGTATCAAGGATATAAGGCAGTAAAATGGGATATAATCACCTAATAATGATCTAATAAACTGGTGAAATAGGATCAATAGACTGAATTGTCTTCTCTTAACTTAGTTTACATAATACAGGATGACAATGTCATGATACCATTATAATGTCTAATAAGTCTTAAAGAAATAATGATATTTTATTTAGATAATAGGGCAGTTATCACAATTTTTTGGTCACCTCTGTAAGCTCAAACGTGTTCTCGGAGTGATGTATTTCACTGTGTGCTTTGATTCTCTTTTCCTTCATTACAATATTATGTCTAACTACTTATTAGCATGTAGGTCATTTAAGTTATATTTTGAGATCCGAATTGATTCACATGAGCACCATCCATACTTCATTTTCTAGAGATTTATTTTACAAACATGAATTTTAATTGCGGCATTTTAAAATTCTGAAAATTTACTCTCAGCGAAGGAATGAGATGAAAACAGTGTGCAGGTGCCTAGGAGATTTGTCAATCTCTTTGCTCGGCTCTTTAAAGTGAATGCATCGCATAATAAGTTATCTCTTTATTAAGCAGAACAAAATACAAACTCTTGGAACGATTTGAGAATATTAACCGAGAGTCAGTTAGAGAACAGAAAAGAAAATCAAAGCAGCAAATCATAGAAAATGGTTTTAAAAAAGAGCAAGTTCGTCTGATGTTTTCCTACAAGATGTTTATGCATGTGGAGTAAGGAAACCTTGGGCAAGTTTCCTTACTCCACACGTCTAATAATAATCCCTCCAAAACCCAAAACAATAATAAATTGGTCATTTTCAATCTACGACTGTTTGTGGGACATTGCTGTGCGCAATTCGCTGCCGCATTCGCCCACAAATATACAGTCAATTTACTTTACAGTGTGTTCTGTGAAGCGCTTTGGGACGTCCTCCCGACGTGAAAAGGGCTATATCAAATGCAAGAATTATTATTATTATGAAATTGAAATTTGACTTGCAAGATTATTCTTGCCATATCATTAGTGCACTGAAATAAGAATTTGGAACAGGAAATAATTTCACAAAAAAAACACAGACTTGTTTAATTTTCATGGAGGGAAATCATTCAGCTGGAGAACTTTTAGTACCTTGACTTAAAACAAATAAAAATATGATTTTCCAATTTAAGCAGTAAAAAGCAGACGAGGCGCAGAGCTGTAACTGCATAGCTCTTTCTGAATGGCATATCCACGTTACAGAGCAATTGTGTGACACTTGTTTATTACTTTCGCTGCATTATTTCCCTTTTTGATTGTTGAGTTTATATAAAACGTACCATTCTGCTAAGATTTGCTTGTCTCTTTTCTTGCTGATCATTTTGAGTTCTATTCCAATGCACGACATCAGGCTGGTTACCTTCTCACACTTTGCCTTGTATTATGGAAATTTATAAGTTTATATGCTCCAATACCCCTGTGTCTGATTGTAACGATTTCCTGTCTTACTTAGACTTTGAGTAGGAGTGAAAAAAGCCTATTTTGATTATATAAACCTCACCATACATGTATCATCCTGATGGAAGACATGCAAATCCATAGAATGATGGCCTTGTGGCTCCACTGCCATTATCAAGACATAATAGATATGGTTAGTCTGCTACAGTAACTACTAATTTGTATGCTTATTGAATACAATCCTTTTTGCTAAATGCATGGACCTGTGTTTCTGGAGGGAGCTGTAACTGCTACGTGCATGCTTTGAACTGTCCCCTGTACTTTGGAAAACCAACAAGACTGCAGCTATTGTTAGTTAGGATGTTAACCTGGCTCAATTGGTATTGTTCTTGCCGCTGAGTCAGAGGTTGATGATTTTGAGCCTCATGTCGTAATTTGGGCTTACAGTCTAGAATTGTGCTCCAATACCATTAGGAGAGTAATATTGCAATATCAGAGGTGATTTCCTTCGAGTGAGATGTTAAACTTCATATCAGATGTTTGCTGGTTCAGCTGGACAATAAAGATCCCATGAAGCTATTTGATAAAAGAAAGGAGTTTCCCCTAGTGTCCTGAGTATTTCTCTTAGATCAGACATTAGACATACACTTGATGACTTTTTTGGGACATTACTGTGTGCTAACTGTCTGCCGCACTTATCTACAAATACACAGTCACTACAGTTTATAAAAAATGATGTAAAGTGCTTTGAGACATTTCACTGCGATAAAGTTAAATCTAATGCAAGTATTATTATTTATACCCTCTGGAAATATACAAGCACACAAAGGCTTAAACTTCTACTGTAGTCTTCCAGCACCTTGGGACGTCCTCCTGACGTGAAAGCTCTATACGAATGTAATTTGTTGTTGTGGTTTACGTTGCTGTTTAACACCAACATGATCCTCTACAAAACTTTTAACTGTTATGGACTTTTGTCGGCTTATTGCTGTACGGTTGTATGTAGTTGGTATGTGTCTAAATTGTGGGCTTAAGGTTGTTCATTTCATGAGGTGCCAGAATTTCATGAACACCCCTTGGTGAGCAGCCAACTCAGCATGAAATCCATGAGAACATTACCATCAAATTACAAGCAAAACAGTCAGTTGATAATGAAAGACATTGATTGAACTTCTCATCTGTTCCAAGTCCATTACAATAGTTGAGCCCAAAGACAGCCTGGGGATTAGATCATTGGATATCTGGTTAGCTGGATACTTGCTTAACTTTTCAAGGCATCCACTCTGTGTGAAAGACACTTGATAAGTACATTTTTTTTATGATACAGTTAAATGCAGCAAATAAAATCACAATGAAGTAGGCTTTCTGCTGCCTGAGAAATCCAATGCATACGGCATTCCTGCTTCGTGCCCAGTCAATGGGAAAAAGTCAGGCGAGTGGGGTCACACCCAAAAAACACTCAATGCTTTTGTCTTAATCAACTAACAACAATGGTTGTATTTTGCAATGATGAATCAGTTGTGACCAAAGACAAGGTGAACGGAGGGTGGAATGTGCTCCACAATTTGCCTGAGCTAAATTAGAACAAGAGCAAGGAGCTATTTCTTTTCTCACCTTTGTGCAGAGTTTGAAATTGACATTGACTCGTGGCAAATTAATGAAAGAATTTCCTTGTTTTCATGAAGTGCCAGACATTGACTAGTCCATTAGCGATTGGCTGACTAATTTTCCTGAATACTAATGAACTGGCTTCTGGTGATCACTCCATAGCTTGTTGTAATGACAGAGACTAAAAATAACAACCCAATTAGGCACAGTTTTGAAAGAGGAAAGGTTGAGCCTGCAAGAAAGTGGAGAAGCAGCACTAACAATAGCATGAATTTTGTTTTATTTAAAACTATTTTAAAAGGAAATCCAACTCAATGGTATAAGGATCAATTTTTTTGATCAACATGCTAAAATCTGTCACCATAATTAACAGTATCCAAACAAGACTGAGAGTTTTACATATGTATGCGACCCACACACTCTGTCCCCTGCTTATTTAAATTCCAGGGAGTATTAGGTGCAGGTTGGCAAGAGCCAAGGCCTGGACACCTTAGAGTGTGCACTGAGGTATTGCTGCAGTTTAACAAGTTGAAAAGCTAAAACCTGCCAATAAGTACCTTGTTAGTAAAAGAGCATTGGTGTTCAGTTAGGAACACCCTACCCATTGGGGTTTTGAATTGCAGGGTTAATAGGAGCTTAATGCGGGGGATTCCCTGCTCCCAGTGACCCACCAAGTCTTATTGATGAGCTACAATTAGCCTTGTAGAGAAGAATACAGGACATATACATTGGGTCTTTCAGCCATTTGGCAGAGACGGACAACAAGGCTATGAACAGCTCTCATGTAGGTTGTATCTGGGGTATCTGATACTGAAAAGTTACTGGAGGCATCTCCTTACTGTAATTGCAATCAAGTGACTGTGGTTAGTCCAGCAACCAAGGAATCATCTCCCCAGGAGAGCATGACAATTCAGAACCATCTTGTCCTCGGTTGGCTCTGACTGCTGCTCCAGTCAGAATGCTTAGCATGTAGCCTGAGTTATAACAATCCTTGTATGCGATAACTTCCTATGAACCATAGATTTATTTTAAATAGGAATGGTTCACACCTGCACAGTTATTCTACTTAACATTATTTTTGTAGACAACTTACATAATATTTTCCAATCATTCATTGGCAAAATGCAGGTTTCTGCTTCCTACAAAACATCTAATCCAAATATAGAACCACAAAAATGCATAGCACCGAAAGAGGCCATTCAGACCATTCGGGACTGTGCTGGCTTTTTTTTTAAGAAAAATTGTATCCATTTGCAAGCCCTTTCCACATAACCTGGTAGTTTACTCATTTTCAGATACTTAACTTTTGAAGGCTAACATGGATTATACCTCAACTACTGCTCCTGACAAGGCATTTCATATCCTAACTACTCTGTTCCTGAAAAATATTCCTCCTAACATCACACACTGAAATAGTTTCTATTACAATATGGATTTCCCATTTCTTTCCGTTTCTCCTCTGGATTTCCCATTTCTTCCCGTTTCTCCTCTGGATTTCCCATTTCTTCCTGTTTCTCCTCTAGATTTCCCATTTGTTCATATTTTTCCTCTGGATTTCCCATTTCTTCACATTTTTCCTCTGGATTTCCCATTTCTTTATATTTTTCCTCTGGATTTCCCATTTCTTCCAATTTCTCCTCTGGATTTCCCAATTTCTCCTCGATTCTCCTCTGCATTTCCCATTTCTTCTCGTTACTCCTCTGCGTTTCCCATTTCTTCTCGTTTCTCCTCTGGATTTGCCATTTCTTCTCGTTTCTCCTTTGGATTTCCCATTTTTGTAAACAAGAAAAAAAAACTTAATGCGTGATATGAATAAAAATAATATTTAAGGGGAAACAGATTTATCATTTTATTGCATAGTAGTTTGAAATCCAATTGTTTTTGGCCCATGGATGCATTGCAATTGATTTATTTTCTCTGCACTGGGTAAGTGTGTGTGTCTGCCTGTTTGTTTCTGTTAATGCATTGCTTGCATCTGTAGTTATGCTGTTAGTGCATGTGTGTGCTTCTGTCAGTGTATACCTGCATCTCTGTGCATGTGTGTATGAGGGCTTGTTTCTCTTTGTGTGTTCTTTGTACTTGTATGTGCTTGTGTGTGAGTGTGGTGCGTATGTCAATTTGTGATTGGGTGAGTGTATGTGCATCTGATTGCGTGTGCTTCTTTGTGCTGGTATGTACATGTGTGTGCAGTTGTGTGATGTGCCTATTTTCCATTGTACAATGATCCCTGTTCAATAGAAATCCAAAGCTTTTTCAGGCAGGTTTAGATATTATTTATCTAGACTGGCGGAGGGGGAGGGGGGAAACTATTATGACAAAATACATTTTAACACTACACAAAATACTGCAGATGCTGTTAATCTGAAACAAAAACAGAAGTCGCTGGGAACACTCAGCAGGTAAGACAGCATCTATGGAGAAAGGAAAATGAGTCAACGCTTCAGGTCCACGACCCTTCTAACACAGGCTTGTAACCCGAATCATTGACTCACTTTCCTTTCTCCATAGACATTTTATCACTCATCCCTCAACACTTTTGAAGAAAAGTGTACTTTTGATCCCTATGATTCTAGGTTAAAAAGCAAAGAAACCATGCATGCAAATGTTACATTAAATCTAGTTCAGCAATTTATATTCAATTGGATGTGCAAGAAATATGTCCTGTGTTCAGGTATAACAAAAACAGCCACAATGTCATGTCCTTATTCTAGGATTTAGTGGAAGGTGCAGAACTGTTATATTCTGACATTGCTGTGCGCAAATAATTGTGTTATGCAGACAAGATGAGGAATAAGCATGATTTTTCTTTTTAATGAAGCCTCCTGTGAAATTTCTGGCAGAGTTAAAGCGAAAGTGGCAAATAACCAAGATTAGCAAGTACTTTTCCCAGGGCACTCAATTGACGTCACACCATGGCTGTCAAAGAGCAGAAAGAATGAGAGAGGCAGTAAATTATCTGGGTCACCTGTATTTTTCATCCGCAATTTTTACTAGAAATGATTCAGTGACCCTGGTTGCATAGATTTAAGAGCAGAATTTTAGTTCGCACAAAGATGGGAAAAAAGCAAGGCCTTATTTAGGCAATTTGAAAACAATTTTTTTTATATTTATGTGATGGGAATCATCAGAACCTATACAGCTTCATGTACTGGTGCATTGAATTCTACTATAATAGGTCCAACAAATCCCCAGATAAAATTGGTCATTCAGTATGTAGGACAATGCTGTGTGCAAATATACAGTCACTGCGGTAGATATACAGTCACTACAGTAAATCCTATGAAATCTTTGAACTGCTGTGGAACCATGGGCCAGTTGCTATGTTAAATATCACATGGTCATTAATTTCAGTATGTTAATTTCCAAGATGTTAATTAACACATTGCACATTGCAATTTTCACCTCTGTGTTTCTGACGGTCAGAAGCAGCGTGATTTATCCAGATTCTACCCCTGTTTGCACACATCCACATTTTCATCAGCAAACATGTGACTTGTCAAATCCCATGACAAGTTTACTCAAAAAATGTTGTGTGGCCAAACTGGTTAAATCAGTTCAACTACACGCAAAGAAAATGGTTGAAACCTGACATTTGTAAACTGTGGCCATTAACTAAATTAGGCATTGCATCTTTCAATTACATATAATTAACAAAAGGTCAGAACCATTATGTTTATTACATTTCACAACACAAGAGCTCAAATACAATTGAACTTACCGTTATATTTCTGACTTAATACTGTACATGTTTCATATTAAAACATAAGAACATAAGAATTTGCTTGGCAAAAGAAGTCCAAGGTCCATTTTGTTCAGCTTCCACCATCCTGGCAGTTGCCACACAAACTATATACTGGTTATCCTGAGATATTATTTTCTAGCAGAAATCAATCTGAAGTGTTCTTGAAACATACAACACTGTATGAATAGAATTATACAAGATATTTAAGATGTAAATTTAGTACATAAAAGTTTTATGCCAGAGCAAACAATGCAGAAATAATAAACATTAAAAAATGGGAACCATTGTAGCATTTTAATTGATTATTTAGTTTTACCTTCTGAGCAATCTTTTACTTACTGTAATGATTAATCCAAAACAATAATTTCAGATATGCTAACACAGCAGCTAAAGAGGACACAGATTTCACTTTTTCTTTCCAAGGGAGAGGGTAGCTTGAATGGGATACCAGGAACAGTAGTAGACACCAGGACATTGATACTGGAACTCAAAGGGAGTAAGGTGACAGGGGAATAAACCCTATCTTTGCTTTCTATGGATATAAGCTTATGTGTAAAGGAGTGTGTTTTTTTGGCTTGTTTAAAAAAGATGCCTCAACCAATGTAGCTAAGAAAGGCTTGACTCCAATCTGGGTTGTTGACGTTCCAGCCCTAATTGCAAATTGGGCATCAGAAACCTGCTAATGTATCAGTACCAGGATATAGCTGGGTGCTAGAGAGAGCTCTGTAGAAGATGGCTTTCAAAAGTAATAGATCATTGATCAAACAGATTGCTGATAAAATCCTTGGTGTAGGTTTGTTTTCTGGGTGTGAACTCTGAATTCCTACAGGTAGTTACTCTGGAAAACTATATGGACTTCAGTTGAACCCTCTTGTCATGGTATGGTTTCAGTTTGCTGTTCATCCTTTTATCACAAGACTAGTTAAAGGTTTGCACTGGTGCTCCCTTAATAATAATAATAATCCTTGCATTTGATATAGCGCTTTTCACGTCTTCTAGACGTCCGAAAACGCTTCACAGAATATACTGTAAAGTGAATTTACTGTATAGTTGTGGGCAAACGCGGAAGCCAATTGCGCGCAGCAATAGGAATAGTCAGCTGACAGCATAGTTCTTACCTTGGAATAGCCTGCAGAAAAGTCTCAAGGGAGTTCAATACAAAACATATGAACAGCAATTTTCCTACAGAGAGCTGTGATAATTGCAATATCTGGCTATAATTTGATTACAGCCTTCAGGGTTTGAACTCAAAACTACTGAGATATGAATGCCATTATTTTACTCCACTGCAGACCTGGTTTGAGCTTCCCTAAATCTTATTGATTAATTGATTGATTGAGGGGGAAATGGGTAACTGTGCTCTGCACAAAGAATGCTATTACTGTGACTCTGATAATGGTAATTTGTATAGACATTCACAAAATATTGCCATCTACAGTTTAATTGAATTCCAGAAATGGATTTTGATAGTCTGAACCTTCAAAAGCCAATTTCAAAGGAAAGTTATGTCACATCAGGAAACAAGATGAGAGGCGAATGAGAATTTATGTCGATCTGCAGTTTCCATGGGGAAAAGTCCCATATTTCCCTTTAATCCCAGCATACGTTGCTTTTCCAGAATATACATGCAGATTCCATGACAGTTTTTTGTTCAAAAGTGATAAAAAAAATTATATTTAGCTAGTGCTACATCGACACAGCAAGAGAAAGATATTTATAATTGAAAGCAGCAATAGTTGAAAAAAACGAATGTTTGACTGAAAGAAACAGGTTCCCAGTCTTACCTCCTGCCCAATCCAGCATAATTTTGTTGGTCATTTCGCTGCCTGACATATGCAGAAACCCATCACCATGCGTAAGAGTATCCAAACCAAACTGAGAATTCCATGCATCCCACCTACACATGGAAATTCCAAAGACAGTCCTGTTGGAATGGAATGTGTCCTCTCTCCCTGGTGGGATGCTTCTTGCTTATCTAATTCCAGAAAGTGATAGTTCCTTGAACTGTAACCACAACAACAACAAGGTTCCATTTATTGAGCGCCTTTCATGTCGGGAGGACGTCCCAAGGCGCTGTACAGTTAGGTCAGGACCCGAGCAGGGGGGAAATGGTCAGGGTGAGGGAAGGGAGGGAGCGAGGAGGGGGTAGAGATTCTAGAGAGGAGCTGAAGGCACGGTCAAAGAGAAAGGTCTTGAGACCGGCCTTGTAGCCTGTTAATACCAGTCACCTGGTTTAAATGCGTCAGAAAAGACGCTGGTCTGAACCTTATCCATTAATGAGGAACAATTAACGATTGAAAAAAAGTAAGAACTTAGTATGTGTTTTAACAAACTATGTCCTCCAAAACTATGTTATTTTGGAATAATTTTGATGTTAGAAATGTGTATGTAATTTCTTGCCAGTTATTATTGAAAATGCATATCTTGTGCTTCTTTCAAAACAGAAAGACTATTCAAAACTCCAGTGGACTAAGAAGATGCAGATTGAGTAGAATCATAATTCTAGATATCACATTTAACTTTGTGCATTCTTTCTGATGTGTGGCAGGGCTAAAAGTCTGGATAATATTCTTCTATGCACAATTTGCTGGGTATTTTTCACTGCTTGCTGACAGATATATTGGGAGTGCGCCCTTACTGAATAATATACTAACCTTGCCAAGAGCACTCATAAATAATACATTCTAACTGTTTATGCAGCAATGATGGAAACAGAAAGATATGACTGACGCACAGATACTGAGCTCCTCAATTTGTCAGAGAGACATAGCTCCATTGTAATTAAAGTTAGTCTTTAATCAGAAGACAATATTGATTTTTTTCAGGATGAGTATATAGGAGTGAGTGATTTAGCATGCAAACAAATATATTATCACACCGATTGCTCTTTGTATATCTCTTGCAGTGTAGAAATGCAATTTCAAATAAAATCAAGCTTGGTAAAAGAGAGGCAGGGGGACAAGGTAAAATAAAAGAAAGGAAAATGTTGAAATATTGAATGAGCTGGGCTACTGTCAGACTGCAGTTACACCAGCCCAGCCCCAACCGAGCCCTTTGTGTTCGAAAGAGAATAAGGATCTCGTTGGGAAGCAGACAATCTCACCCATAATCTCTAAGTAACATACATTGTCCATAGTAGTTGTCATGATGCAACAATTATTACATTCCATTTTGACACATTTCTTGTTATTTTCATGATGGACTCAACGAGGCACAATTTTGTGACTTGCTCCTCTCTGTACTTCCTCACTTCAGGCACAATAATAATAATACTGATACTTACATTTGATATCAAGCCTTATCATGCCATCCACATATCTCAAAGCGCTTCACAAGATTCACTGTAAAGTGGAGTGACTGTGTATTTTGTGGGTGAAATGCAGCAGCCAATTTTGCGCAGAAGTGGCCCACAAACACCCATGGAGTGAATGATCAATTTTATTTGGAGATTTGTTGGCCAGAACATTGGGAGAAACTCCATTCTCATTTCTAATACTGCTGTGGGATCTTTAACGTCCACCTGATCAGACAGACCGAACCCGGATTTTAAAAGGCAGGAGCAGAGCAGAATAGTTTCAGTTTTGTCAGAGATCAGTTGGAGAGATTCCTTTCACCTCACTTTGAACTTTTCACCATCATTTTTGGAAATGCCTCAAGAATGTTTTTATCGTCATAGACTGCTGGTTATAATAGTTATAATATTTCACAGCATTAGGTTAACATTATAAATGGAAGTACTGATAGCAATCCCAACATTTACAATCACTGTAATATGAATAATGTAAATAATAGAACACAAAAATAAAATAATAATAATCCTTGTATTTTGGTATAGTGGCTTTCACATCAGGAGGATGTCTCAAAATGCTTTACAGGATCCACTTTAAAGTATAGTGACTTTGTATTTTGTAAGTGAATGCAACAGTCCATTTGCACACAGCAATGTCCCATAAACAATTTGAATGATCAATTTTATTTGGGGAATTGTTGACCAGGACCGGGAAAATCTCTCTTCTCTTTTCAAATTGTGCATGTGACCGTTAAATCCATGTGAACAGGCGGACAGGACCTTGACTTAACATCTCATCCGAAGGATAGCACCTCCAACAACACAGAACCCCCCTGCACTATACTGCAGTGTCAATCTAATTCTAGAGCAACGGTTCCCAAATGCTTTGAGCTGCGTCCCACTTTGGACATTAAGGTCCCATGCGCACCACCATCCTTCTAGAACATACCATGTTTGCGTGCTCCTCAGGAGGTATAGGCTTGTGTCCCGCTTGGTCTCTTGTTACCGAGCTGGAAAGCAACTGATATTTGAAACGGAGAGGCACAACCAATCTGCGTTTTTTTCGTTTTTATCTCCCTTCTCCGAGGCTTGGCCCCTTTTTACACTCAGCTTCTTTACCTTTGGCAAAATGCTGAAAAAACAAAAAAAATCCTTATCTTGTAACCTTGTCGAGCCAGCCAGTTTGAAAATCCATGATCTAGAAGACTATGTGAGTTCTTTTACGGAGAAGATTCCAAGATTACCACTTGTATTCTTCTGTTATACATTGTACGCAGCTCTTATTTACATAACATCTACAGCTCCAAATCAAGCCATTTGGCCAAACCAGTCTGTGCTGGTGTTTACTCTCCACATGAGCCTTCATCCATCTGAATTCCCTTTTCCTAACCAACCACTATATCCCTTCATTCCCTTCCCTTATTTATGCATCAAGTTTCCTCTTAAATGGATTGTTGCTTTCTGTTTCAACCATGGCTTCTGATAATGAGTTCCATATTCTCTCCACCCTCTGTCTAAAGATGTTCCTCCTAAATCCTGTTCTAGATTTGTTAGCGTGAAAGATCTGAAAAATTCCTACCTCCTGTATAAAATAAGCTAAGCAAAACTGCAGAATAACTATTTACGTAATACATTATTTCTACCCATTTACCTCCTTGGAGCCCCGGAACCATCATTTTGCACAAATCCTTTAATCATTTCTGCCTGTATGTAGCCTCAGAATCCATAATCCCATTCCTAAGCAGCTATTTATTCAGTTATTTTTAAAGTAATTGATCAACATTACATTGAATGCCTTGCATGGCGTCTGTTCCAGATATATATTATCTGCAGGAAAATAATATATTCATTCCCACATCTTGCTTGAGGCTTCTTAATTTTGTATTCATGTCCTCCAGTTCTGCACTCAGAGTCCAAATTAAATAACATATTTACATCTATAATGTGTGTTCTTCTCAGCAGGTTAAAAATCTGCATGATATTGCTACTCGATCTTCCTTTCTCCAATCAAAACAAGTCCAATGTTGTCTCTCTTCATAAATTGCCCAATCTTAACAAAATAACCTAACTCATTACATTCATGATTGAAATTACTTCACATTAATAGGGAAGGTGAATGGCTTATTTTCAAAATTGTTTCTTACAATCAGTTGTGAAATTTTTCATGGCTCTGTGGTTCGCCAACAAAATGCATTATACACCGCAGGTATAAACCATATAAATAGTTCATGGTCTCGTCAAATGCTTTTAAAGAGTTCAGCTTTCATGGCAAGCTATAGAGATTTAGCTGGTTGGACTCCAGCAGTATCTCAACACACACTCTGGGATCCCCAAGCCTTGAATTCTTGCAAGCCTGATACTTTCTGGAATTAGGTAAGCAGGATGCATCCCTCCAGGGAGAGGATGTGCATTCCAATAAACGAGAATGGTCATGTATAGGTGGGATGCCTGTAAACTTCAGTTTAATTTCCACCTCTTTTCCACCGTCTCCTCCGTCCACCTTCCCACGCCTCGCCCATCCTCTCCTCAAACTCCAAATGTGAGGAGATGCTGGACTTCCTCGAATCCCAAATCGAGGGGATACGTTTAGCCACCTCTACCCTGTCCATCGCCACCCCCACATCACCTCTCCCTCATGACCCACCCCCCCACCTGTCCACCCCTATACTCTTTCGACCCTATCTCTCCCTCCTCCCTCACCGCAATCGTTAGCAAAATCAAGCCCACCACCTGTTACCTCGATCTCATCCCCACCTTTCTACTCATCTCCCAACTCCACCTTCTGGCTCCTCTCCTGTCCAACGTCATCAACCTCTCCTTGTCCACAGGTTCAGTTCACACCCCCCTAAAAACAGCCGTCATCACCCCCATCCTGAAAAAACCTTCCCTGGACCCATCCCTCCTCTCCAGCTACTGCCCCATCTCTAACCTCCCATTCCTCTCCAAGGTCCTGGAATGAATCATCATGTCCCAGCCGTTCCTTTCTTTCTCACCATTCCCTCTTTGAACCCCTCCAATCCGGCTTCCATGCTGCCCACAGCACGGAAACAGCCCTGGTCAAAGTCACTAATGACATTCTAAACATCTGTGATCAGGGCTCCCTCTACCTCCTTGACATCCTCAACCTCTTTGCTGCCTTCGACACTATGAACCACTCCATCCTCATACACCGCCTCTCCTCTTTACTTAATCTTCACGGATCTGCCCTTGCCTGGTTCGATTCCTATCTCTCTCACCGTCTCCACTTTTTTGCCTCCAATGGTTTCTCCTCCAGCCTCCGCACTGTCACATCTGGTGTCACCCAGGGCTCTGTCCTTGCCCCTCTCCTCTTTAATATCTACATGCTCGCCCTTGGTGGCATCATCCACAGACATGGGGTCAACTTCCAAATGTATGTGGATGACACCCAACTCTATCTTTCTGCCTCCACCCTCAACTCAAGTCCTGGATGAGGGCAAATTTCCTACGGTTGAATGTGAACAAGACTGAGGCCCTCCCGATTGGCTCGCGCCAGTGCCTCAGTACCTCAGGCTCTGGCAGCATCAACCTCCATGGTTTCACACTACAACTCACCAAGCCAGTCAGGAACCTAGGTGTCTTGTTCGACCCTCAATTGTCTTTTCTTCCCCACATCCAAGCCATAACCCGCTCTGCCTTCCCTCACCTCCGTAACCTCGCCCGACTCCACTACTACCTCACCCCTCAGGCCGCTGAAACTCTTGTTCATGCCTTCACCATCTCTAGGCTCGACTATGCAAACGCACTGCTTGTCAGCCTTCCCAACTCCTCCCTACACAGGCTGCAGATAATCCAGAACTCTGAAGCCCATGTCCTCTCCCGCACCAAACTCGGTGACCCCATCTTCCCCACTCTCGCCCAACTCCATTGGCTCCCTATCCATCAGAGGATCCAGTTGAAGATCTTCGTACTCACCTACAAAGCCCTCCATGGCTTCGCCCCACTCTACCTCTGCGACTTCCTAACCCCTTACCAACCTGCCTGCACCCTCCGCTCAGCTGACTCCGGCCTGCTCCACGTCTCCCAACCCACCTGCCCCATCATTGGCGGGAGAGCCTTCAGCCACTCTGCATCCAACCTCTGGAATTCTATCCCTCAATCACTCCGTCTCGCCCCCTTCTTAGCCTCCTTCAAGTCCTGTCTCAAGACCCTCCTCTTCGACCATGCCATCGGCCACCCTCCTTCCCCTCCCCTCCCTTCTCCCCTCCCCGACCCCAGCTCGAGTCTGAAATGCTGTACACTGTCCAGCACCTTGGGACGTCCTCCCAATGTGAAAGGCGCTATACAAATGGAATCTTGTTGTTGTAATTTGGATACTCTTAAGCATGGTGATAGGTTTTTGCATCTGTCAGACACCCGGCTGACCCCCACAAAAATAGTTTACAATAACTCAGAGAGGATCCCATAGCAGTGCATAACACTTTAAAAAGGATCGAGAAAGTAGAGTGAGATCAATACTTCATGATGCAACAAGACAACAGAACAAGAGGACATAGGTTTAGAGTTGTAAGGTGTAACTTCAGGACAGATACTCTGACTTTTTTTCTTTACGTAGAGGGTAATCAATGACTGGAACATGTTACCAGAAAAGCAGCTTAATGCCACGATGGGGGGGACAGTAGAATGGGAATTATGGAAAGATTTGATTCAATGGACCGAAGGGCCTTCTTTATCCAGATCAATTCTGTGATCTTGTGTTGTTAACCAAACAGAAGACACGTGAAAGCCACAGTGCTCATCAGTCGCGTTTCCTGTTTATAATGTCCCGACCCTTTCTGAAAAGGACAAAGAACTGGTCTCAAAAGGGTCATCATGAAAGTTAATAGTAACAGAGTAAGGGAGGTTTAGCGTCCTGATTTGATTATGATGCAAAGCACCTGTTATATATCATGTATTTAATATTTACATGGTTATATAATTTACTCGTGCTCTTTAGTCGGGTGAAATACATTGTAATAATCATAGAGTGATTTCCATCTGTCAATAGCATAAGGCTACTTCTCTCTCCATCCTTAACTATTGAAAATCAATGGGGTTCATGATGTGCTGATCTCTGAATAATTAAATATTATAGTGAGCAATCCCCCTACAAAAAGATTGTTATTTTTACTGCAAAGTAGACATAAATATGTCCTGTGACCACCTTGAGACATCCTAGGGTGTCAAACTGGATGATTTGTTATCACTCTTGTCTCTGAGTTTCACCCGACTAAAGGTTGTGGTAACTATCTCTGCATTCTGAATCAAACTCACAGTCTTGGCTGACATACCTACAATGTATTGGAGAAACAACAACAACAAGATTACATCTGTATAGTGCCTTTCACGTTGGGAGGACGTCCCAAGGCGCTGGACAGTGTACAGCATTTCAGACCCGAGCTGGGGTTGGGGGGGGTAAGAGAGGGGAAGGGAAGGCGGGTGGCCGATGGCATGGTTGAAGAGGAGGGTCTTGAGGCGGGACTTGAAGGAGGCATTGTCAAAGGTGCCATCCTTCGGATGAGAAGTTAAACCGAGGTTCTGTTTGCTTATTAAAGTGCAAGTCATAGACTCTATGACACTCTTCAAATAGAGAAGAGAATTTCTCCCAGTGTCTTGGACAGAAATCCTCCAGATAAATGAAACATTCACTTCATGGGTGAATGGGGGACATTGCTGTGTATAAATTTGCTGCTGTGATTGCTTACAAATGCACAGTAACATTTCACAGCAAATACATGTGAAGAGCGTTGCAAGATTTCAATATTTACAGGGACCACAATGTAAATTATAATTTTATAATTTTTATTATAAAATCACTGATCACTCAGTAGACCACGGGGTTTAGGACTGATTTTAATTCTTAGAAATGACAGTAGAAACAGTCAGAGGACACGGTTGGGGAGCAATTCTACCTGGGTCCAGATTTATTCCATTTATGTAGCATTCTGGAGATACTGGGGAACTAATTAAAGTATCATAATAATCCTTACGTTTAATATAGCGCTTTCACATCAAGAGGACATCTCAAAACACTTCATAGGATTTACTGTAAAGTTTGTACTGCAAAGTGTGTACTGTAAAGAAAGTGGTTGGAAAGGATCTTCAACAGCAGGATAACATTTGATACTTAAAACTTTTGATCCTATATGCTGATATATTTTTATGAAGTTACTCCACCCCCACCTCCCCACATAGATACACACACCCTTCCTTTGTATTCACTTTGCATTGGAAGATGCAGATTAACTCTTTGAACTGGATAGTAACTCCAACTAATAAAAGAAGACCACTACTTATTAACAACAGCAAATGCTGCCACTTGGTGATAAGCAAACCGTGAATATATTCAGAAAGGCATAAGACCCACAAGCCATTTACATCTTGCAGGCAGCAGTGAACATTCAATTAGCTCCACGGGACATTCAAGAAGAAAGGGAATTAGTGTGCAATGGCATGTGAATGTTGTTAGCCATGAAAAGGATCAACTGCATACAGCAGACACAAATAAGGCTATTTTAATGCCATTAATGATACTTGTGTGTGTGAGATGTGAGGGATCAATTGCTTTTTTACTCCTCAATGATGTACCATTAAAGATGTCAAAAGCACTTCCCATTCAGTCAGAGAGTGATGTCAAGAAAGGATTAGACGTCTGTGGTCAGGAACACCTCTGTGATTCATCAAGCTCTACCAGCAAGGAGCTAACTGCTTTTCAACTTACTCTTTTATTCACATTTATTCAATCACTTTGAGGTTCATAAATGAGTAATTCATAGATATGTTGCTGCCTTATTATTGTTGACTGCTTTTTATGTTTCATTTAAAGGATTTAGTGATTTGGGTTCCTTATGATTTCGATTATCTAATAGCTTTTCTAAGGCACACATTAAAACAACAGCCCATACAATTACTAACACTCTTTAAATCATGTTTTGAAACATATTGCAATAGACTGTTGCGTCAAAGCAAAGATCAAATGGCTGGTCTGTGGCTGCACCGACCATGTAAATTTAATTCAGTAACACCACACATACATGCCTCTGCCAAAGCTGTGAAGCTTGCTCACTGCTAGAGTGCTGGAGATAAAACACGTTTGGGAAAAAGAAATGAGACATCTCACCTGGAAGGCACTTCCACGGTGGTGGAAGCAGATTCGATATTGGCTTTCAAAAGGGAATAGGATAGGTACTTGAAAAGGAAAATTTTGCAAGGCTCTAGGGTAAGAGCGGGGCAGTGGGACAAATTGGATAGCTCTTTCGATGAGCCGACACAGGGATGATAAGCCGAATGACCTCCTCTGTGCTGTAAGATTCTATGATTCTATGAGAACTGCTTAGCAGTAATTTGTTGGTATCTGCATGTTTCTACCTGTTAAATGATTATGGCTGTACATATATATATCTGTATATATTTAGTTAGTTTTTGTAGGTATGGTTGGTATTATGTGTGGTAGGTTTGGGTTGATATTATGTGAGATGAGGTTTGGTTGGCTTTGTGTACACTGAGGTTTGGTTGAGCCTCCATCACTCCTAATCAATTCTCCTCAATTAACTGTCCTTTATCCCATATGGCCTCTCCTGTATCCCAGTGGTGGCCAACCTTTATGGTCAGCCAACAACATAACTCTTCATGTCATAAGTCAAGAAATATTCAATCAAGAAAAAAATTGGATTGCTATTGTGTGAACTTATTATTCTTCTGAATTAGGTAACAGAGTTTGTTCCTTCAGGGAGACAGTGCACTTTCCATTCAAGATACAGGTAAATTTCTGTGTGTAGGTGTCATACATATGTGGAACTTTCAGTCTGGTTTGGAGACCCTGAAGGATGGTGATGGATTTCCACATGTGTCAGACTCCGGCTGACCAAAAATAATTGTTACAACATGCATACATCAATGCATAGGCATGGCAAAGCTTTAATACACAATGTATATGTATGGCTTGTTATTTATTATTAATTGATGAAATAATATCTCTGCTATTGATTTTCACATGCCTTTTAAACATAATCAATCATATATTGTGCCCGTTGGCTCCTGTCAGCGCCTCCACACCTCAGGCACTGACAACAGCACCATCCATGGTTGCACACTCCACCTTTCTAAGCCATTCTGGAACACTGGGGTCTTGTTAGACCCTCAACTATCCTTCGTACTCCACATCTGTGCCATGACATGCTCTGCCTTCCCCCATCTCCACAACATCATCCGGCTCCACCACTACTGTCTCATTCTGCAGGCCGCCGAAACCCTCATACATGCTTTCATAACATCGAGGCTTGACTATGCAAACTCCTTGCTTGTCGGCCTCCCAAACTCTTCCCTCCATAGGCTGTAGATCATCCAAAACTCTGCAGCCCGTGTCCTTTCCCGAATCAGGCTCCGTGATCTTATCATCCCCATTCTTGTCCAACTCCACTAGCTTTCCATCACACAGAGGATACAGTTCAAGATCCTAGTCCTCACCTTCAAAGCCCTCCACACTCTTGCTCCTCCCTACATCTTCGACCTCCTAACCCATGAGTAGCATGCTCACTCCTTCCGCTCAGCGGGCTCCGGCCTGCTTCACATCCCCCTCCTCTCTCGCTCCACTGTTGGTGGGCGGGCCTTCTGCCACACTGCCCCCTCCCTCTGGAACTCCATCCCGCGGTCCCTCTGCCTCGCCCCCTCCCTTGCCTCCTTCAAGATCCATCTCAAGACCCTCCTCTTCGACCGTGCTTTCGATCACCCTGTTTCCCCCCCCCACCCTCCACCCTCGCCGATCCTGACCCCCCAGCTCGGGTCCGAAACTATCTGTCCAGCGCCTTGGGATATCCTCCTGACGTAAAAGGCGCTACACAAATGTAATTTTGTTGTTGTTGTTGTTGCAAGTCAGAATTCATAACAGGAATTCACTTTCTATCATCAAAGTTTCTATATTTTTTTAAAAATCCCAACAATCTTGTGTTGCTATGGCTACCACGTTTAAAGCCAAGCCTTTTAGAGTAGGCTATACAGCAATGTAACTACCATATCCCCATTTGTCTATCACATGCTTTTCTAAGGATTATTAAAAATTACTCTTTACCAATAACTGTGGTTATTGCTCGTGCAGTGTTCCTCAGACTTGTGCCGTGTTCCTCAGGGCTCTGTCCTCAGTTCCCTCCTCTTCAACCTTTGCATGCTCCCCCTTCCAGACATGGGGCCAACCTCCACATGTACGCGATGACACCCAACTCTATCTCTCTGTCTCCACCCTCGATTCCAGGAAAACTGACATCCTGATAAACTGTCTGTCAGAATTAAGTCCTGGATGAGAGCCAACTTTTTATAGCTGAATGTCAGCAAGACTGAGTCTCCCCCCCCATTGGCTCAGCCAACGTCTCTGCACCTCAGGCACTGGCACCATCAGCATCCACGTATGCACACTCCACCTCACCAAGCCAGTCAGGAATCTGGACATCTTGTTTGACCCTCAGCTGTACTTTCTCCCCCATATCCGTGTATGACCCGTTGTGCCTTTCCCCACTCCTCACTCCTCAGACCGCCGAAACCCTCGTACTTGCATTTGTCAACTCAAGGCTCGACTACAGAAACTCCCTCCTTGTTGGCCTCCCCAATTTCTCCCTCCACAAGCTGCAGTTCATGTCCTCTCCAGGCTCCGTGACCCCGGCTCCACTGGCTCCCCAACCCTCAGAGGATAGAATTCAAAATCCTTGTCCTCACTTTCAAGGCCCTACACGGTCTTGCCCTCTCCTACCTCTCGGACCTGCTGACCCCCCTATCAACCTGTCTGCTCCCTCCATTCAGCAGGCTCCAGCCTGCTCCATGTCTCCCACCCGACCCGCCCTACCATCGGTGGGGGGCTTTCAGCCTCTCTGCCCCTACCCTTTGAAACTCCATCCCAGAATCTCTTTGGCTTGCTCTCTCCCTTGCCTCCTTCAAGGCTCGACCCAAGACCCTCATTTTCGACTGTGCCTTCAGCTGCCCTCCTACCTCTCTGCCCTCCCTCATCCCAAATCTGCACCCCCACGCTCGGGTCCTGATCCTTGACTGTTCAGTGCTTTGGGACGTCCTCCCGATGTGAAAGGCACTTTACAAATGTAATTTTGTTGTTGTTTATGTTTAGATGCTGTTCTAGACTTAGCTTTCATACAACCTTGTTAAATCATTGAATATTGCAATAATTATGAAAGTAATAACATAGTTATAGAAATCATAGAAAAGTTGATAGCATCATGTTCTGCTGGTTCTATGTTCCCCTTTGGAGCGATCTGCTCTAATTCCATTCACTTTCTCCTTCCCATATATACGTTAATATTATTGCCACAAAACACACAGCTGCTGCACTTTACATAATATCCTTTGAAGTGCTTTGGGATGTCTATACCAAACATAAGAATTTTTATTTTATTTATTTATTTATTTACCCCCACGTATTTGTCCAATAAATGCTGTTCTAGTCTTAGCTTTCAAATATTCCCGGAAAGGCATTGAATATTCTAATAACCTTCTGTGTAGAGAAAAAAAATTCTCCCAACCTCCCCTTTCTTTTGTTCTGGTGATAATCATTTTGAAATTGTGTTTGAATATTTTTGATAGATTCTTTTTCACTTCATGTAAATTTTAAGTAGGGCTACAGACATCTTGAACACATAGCTGTCAGGTGGTGACAGTTGTTCTTTTGTTTTTTTCAATAGGAATAAATCGACAAAGGAATGTTTTGCTTGGGGGCAGAAGTGTGGGGGGAAATCTAGATAAGAGGCAACTCCTCTGCATAGAAATCAACAGGGAACGATGGATAACATAAGCATATTGAATATTTCATTTGTCTTTAACTTGGGAGGGATGAAAGAATGCACAGACAACAAGAATAGCGTCAAATTAAATGAAAGAAAAGTTAAGCAGAAGGAACAAAAAGAAAACCAAAGTAAGAAGAATAAAGTAAGAAGCTTTTAGGCGTTGACTTTATGTTTCTGTTAGAATCCTTAGAAAATCAAGAGCCCTCTCTGTTGCTAGGCAATCCAGCATGATGGTATAATGGAGTCTCTGTATTTGCTGCTCTGAACTGATGCAGCTTTTGTGCCCCGTGAAGATTCAGGGAGTAATTGAGTAAGCGGTTCTGATTTTGCGTGATGACATGTACTCATATAAAAGCAAATATTCTGTCGTCAAAACAGGAACAGCAAGGGTTCAGAGAGGCCCCCAATCATCGTATTACCATCGGAAAATCTCACCATTCAGTCAACAGCGTGATTAACCAGCAACTTGTGAGACAGAAATGGCTGTAACCAAGCTTAAGACTCTGTGGTGTTTCTCTTTAAATAGCAGCCACTCAGTGCAGCAAACAACATTGGTTTTATTGTGATTTTGACACTATCTCTCTATTGGTAGCAAAACAAATAGCACATTCTCTTGAAATTACGAAGCATAATATAAGGTGAAAAATGATTTCCCTTTTGCATCCTTAAATAATATTAGATTGGCTCCTGGGTGTGCAACTATATCAGAACTGCCCATTATGCATCTTTGTTTTGTAAATAGGACCTCTCATCTTGCAAGACAATTAAAACTGGTAACACTGTTCCATTACAGGCATTTAATACTAAACTGAGTTAGGAATATTGATTGTGGTTAAGTATTTGTTACCGAACTCTTTTGGCACTCCACCACCCAAATTTTGCTCAAAATCATTTTTATTCCTTTTTCAGAAATTATTTCCATTGGATTTGTAATTGTATTATTTTTCACTCTGAACTATTTTACTTTGAAATATTGCAATTGCATATTGTAATTGAAAATTCTTGCATTTGATATAACGCCTTATCATTTGTTGAGACATCTCAAAGCATTTTACAGGATGTATGGTAAAGTGGTCTGACTTTGTATTTTGTGGCTGAACAAGGCAGCAATTTGACCTGGGGGATTGCAGGTGGAGGGTTCAGGTCAATGTTGGAGGCCTGGAGGACAAAGGGTTGGAGAGTTCTACTGCTGAGGGCACTGATGACCCAGAAGGCAGGATCCTTGAGTTGGTTTCTGGGGACAGCTCTGAGACAGGTGGGTGGGGGGGGGCATTGTAAGATCCCAACCCTGGGCTCAAAGTAGACCAAGTGACAAGATTGAATCTAATAAAAGCAACAACAATTTACATAGTATAAACACCAAAGTTGCTGGGAACACGAAGCAGGTCAGGTAGCATCCATGGAGAGAGGAAATTGAGTTAATATTTCAGGTCAATGACTTTTCGGTAGAACGCTTATTTACATATTTACATATCATAACTCTTTCACAATGTGAGGACATCTGCAATTTCGCTCACAAAATATACAGTCAATTCATTTTGCAGTATATTCTGTGAAGAGTTTTGCAACATCTCGAAGACATGATAAGGTGCTATATCAAATGCAAGGATTATTTTTTTATCTGAAAATGGTTCACTTTATAAACTCGGACCCCGAGCTAGGGCAGAACTGAAGAAGGGAGGAAAAGATGATGTAAGCATGGTCAAAAGATAGTTCTTAAGCAGGACTTTGGAGGCAGGGAAGGAAGGGAGAAGGTGGAGATACTTTGGGATGGAGTTCCTGAGAATGAGAGTAGAATGGCTGAAAACTCACCCACCGATGGTGGAATGGAGCAGATGGGGGTCATGAAACAGACCATGTTTACTGAGAGGAGGGAGTATCCAGGGCAGTAGGATTGCAGGAGGTCACAGAGATAGGTTGGGACAAGGCTAAGGAGATATTTGAAAGTGAGGACGAGAATTTTGAATTGATCCTCTGAGGGATGGAGAGCCAATGGATCCAGACAAAGATGAGGACAATGGACTTGTGCAGTTTATTGCAGGAGATGACATGAGCCATAGAGTTTTGGATAGCCTCAGCTTGTGTAGGGATAAGATGGAGAGTGCAATGAGTAGGACATTTGTTTTTAGAGCCTGAAGGTGATTGATGGTGTGGATTCAGGTCTTAACAGCCTTGGGGGGAGAGGCATTGGCAGAGGCGGGCAATGTTGCGAAAGTAAAGGAAAGAGTGCTAAATGCAACTCTACAGATGAGATAATCTAGAGCAAGATTTTCTTCAGCAGAGCAATCTTCTATATTGCTCTGTAGAAAAAAATCTGCATGTAGAGTCTTCATTCCCTTTAGCTAAGGTGTGATGATGGCAAGCTTCTTGACTGTTAGGAACAGTTTTAATGACAGCTTGAGTCTTCCATCGTGTCACACACCAGCTCACAAAAGGAACTGAGTCATTTTCCAAATGTCATGTTTAAAAAGGTGTCTGAAATGTCTCCTCTCTTTTCCTCTTTTTCTTTCTCCTGTTTCTTTTGCCACTCAAGCATGATGTAATGGTGAATGTAAAACAATGTCACGGTGAGAGTAAAAGAAATGAACAGAAA